>NW_028092059.1:9576159-10004319 GCF_014824575.4 Sturnira hondurensis
CCCATGTGTCAGGCCTGGCCAGGCTTGGGACTATAAAGACAATAAGACCAAATTTCTGCCCTTAAGGACTAGACACTTCAGTAGAGAAAAAAGCAATCTTATATGAGTCTATGAAATGAACTCTTTCTATCTCCAAAGAATATAGCAGAAAATAGGAGTTACTTGAGAGATTCAGGCAAAAACAAGCAAAAACTATTTTTTAAATACAATCATCTTTGTAATCAAAGAAGGACAGCTATTTGAAAATCCAGAGGTTACATCTGTCCTCTATGTCACTTGGAGAGTCAACCTTAGAGGACCTTTTTCAGCATGCCCTTTCGGTTTCTTTATATAATATTATTATAAAAATAATCATACTTCAGGAAAGGCATTAAACACAACATAGATATAGTATTTACTAATAAAGTATTTTAAATTTTACAAAGAACTTGAGCTTGTTTACATAAAAATAACTTCATAAAATCAAATATTATGTTTGAAGAGGCCTTGCCATTCTTGATTAGATCTGGACTCAGGTCTGGACTCAGATACCACCCGATTGCAGTCCTTCCCTGGTGATCCTGGTTTAAAATTGCAATCATGTAACCTTTCCTGATTTGTTTTCTAATTAGCAATTATTACTATCTAAAACATACAAATTGTACTTTTTCATCGTTGACCTTCTACAATACGGTCCAAATTTTTGTCTCTTTTCTTCACTATTGTATCTCTAGCACCCAGAGCAATATTTGGTGCATGGTAGATGCTAAATAAATGTGTTAAATAAAGGCATTAAATTCTTTCTCATCATCCAGACTGTTCCAAAAGACAGTGATAAATTTTTTTCACAACTCTTCAACTATGCACAAATTGGAAGTTATTTTTAAGAAAAGTAACAGCTTTTTGTTTTATTAGCAAGTGAAATAGGGAAATTTGGGGGATAATGTGAGCAGATTATGAATGCGATAGCATTTTTCACATTAAGCATTTCTAAGTGTTGCTGATGCTCTCACTTATAGAATGCACACATGTTGTGGGGGCAGTCACCCTACCACTGGCTTAGATGCCACTAGTAATAGCCACGTCATCTATGAAGAGCATTATCCCATGTACCTGAAGAGAGATGCCCTACTATTTGCCTGGAGTTGTACTCACCAGACCTATGCCCTACCTTACACCCATCTTCAATCCCCCATACCTTGGTTCAGAATTTCTTCTTGGCTTCTAGAATATACCTTCAGCAGCTCTGTATGTCCATTATCTCAGGCTCTAATCTGGCCAGGTGATAATCTAATGTACTTCTTGGCTGCAAGCGGTACATTGTCACAGAGCAGCCAGTGATAAAGGTATTTGTCTCCTGTTGGGGTGAAACTCAGGACTTTGGCTACCCAGGGCTCTGTCTAAACAAATAGATGAAGGAATCAGTATTTTGTGGCACACTGGCAATTTATTCATCCTTTATGCACCTTACCAGAAGCTCTTTGTTAACAAATCAGAATCTTGCTGCTTCAATAGTCAGTAATACCAGAATGTGTAACTGTAGATTTCTAGATTTCTGTTGAAGGTTTCTTTCCTTTCGTGTAGCTTTAGGAGACCCTCTAAGATTATCTAGCAAATGCTTAAATCTCCCTCAATCTGCTGTTGGCTTTATCATTTTCCCTTCATTGTAGACAGTGTTTTGATGCCTCATTTGGTTACTCTATTCTCTGTCTTAGCTCCACAGTGGTGCCTGTCTTTTCCAGAATTTTAAGGCCTAGGAAATTGTTCCCTCACTAACTCTAAGGAGAGAGACTTGGCATCAATGTATAGAAGATTTTATCCAAACACCTCTTTTACTTCTAGTTACCAACTTTCTTTTCTAAGACACACCCTAGGATGGCTGATTTGAGTCAAATTCATGAACAACTGCCACACTACACTATAACCTATGAATGTCTTCAGACCTATTTCAGTACATCTCACCATGTCTAAGTCCTTTTTCCTTCAAAATGAGCTGTCTGTCGGAAAACCTAGAGCATTCCTTATTAGGATCTCTTAGATTTTCCTTCCTTTTTGTATCTTAACTACAGGTACAAACTATTTGGAGTTCTTTGTCTCTGGAGGTTTCGGTCCCTTTTGCAAATTAATGGATGAAGTTGAAGTAGACTCAGGAGATGGCGAGTCAACTATGTAGACACTCTGGGCTATGGCCCATTTTGGAACTCACTACACTGTTAAAAATATTCTCTATTGAATTACTCTGCTTATTGGCCAGTAAAGAAAGAAAACAGTGATTTATTTTATTTTACTCATTGATACTTACAGTAGAAGATGACTTAAGTCTAAACGATTTACCAAGAAAACTGCAAGGCTACTTTAATATTATTACATTGGAACTTTACTATAATATTTCTTGATTTGAAACAAAATTGGGTGTAAATTTGGTTAGACTCGGATCTCAACCAGAGGAGTAAGTAATGTCACTGAAATCCTGGCGGTCTGCTTTTGGCTGCTTTGTTCAGGCTGTCCTTGTTTGTGCCTAGAGGAACTCAGTGACATTTTTGCTGATTTCGGTCACTTTAACCTGTTCCTAAGTCTGTTGTAAAAGAGCTACTAAGATAATTTTTCTTAAACAGAATTATAGAGTTAATAGTGCTTGCTAGAATGTACTTAATCAATATTTGCTTAACTTAAATTTGAATCAAAGTTTCAACTTTGTGAATCACAGTTTAAGATTGAATAGCTCTTTCTGACGATCTAAGCAGCCTAACATCAGCTCCTTGTTCTGGCTGCCTCATCTCTCCCCATCCTTTTATTCTCATTATTTCCCAGGAAAGCTCTACCCTTGCTTAATTAAATCCGATCAATTGAACTTCAGCAACCCAGTCAATCCAATTGATACAATCCGACTGATATAATCCAGTGAGGTCTTTTTTATTCTATTTCATTCCAATCAGCCTGACCCAGCACTTTGGCACACCTGGAGCTGCTCCATACATTTTATTGATCTCCATTTTTTAATCTAGTGCTGTGTTACTTTTCCCTGAAAGTTGTTCTGATTCATCTCCATCAATTGAAATGATTTAATTTTAAAACCTTGTGAAAGACTGTTTTTTTCCAAAGGTCATCCAGAACCTTTAGTATAAAGTTTATATATACTTCCGACTAAATTATTCATAACTTACTAATATTCCTTAGTTTTAAAAGCACTTGTTCTTTTCTACTATCTAATAAAATTTAAAGCAATAATTGCCTTCCTTTCACACCCTCCTCAGAGCTCTCAGTTGGTCCTTAATACTTGTTGAATCAAATAGTTGGAAAAAAAATGTGTGTCCTCATAGAAATGCCATTGACTAAGAAAAGAAAAAGAGAAAGAGTAATAAATTCCCCACCCATAAACATTAGTATCATTTTCAGTTAATAGAGCCAACTGTTCAGAGCATGATGCCATAATAAGAGGACAATGTCTGGAATAATTTGTAAAGATATTTGAAGGTTTGTTGTGGTATTTAGACCCTGGAGTTAACTTTTCAAAGTGGACATTCTTACAACTGATTGCGTAAGACTATTCAGTTCCAGGCACTAACAGTGCTGGACGAAGCCTGAGAGCAAATTGGGGGTGGTAAAGATCACTGTGAAGAGTCACACTGAAAGGAACTTTGGCTTTAAAATATTGAATGATAAGTATAACTGAAGAGCTCATTAGTTACAAGGTAGAGAGGGCAAAGAAAATTTGTATCTGAAAGGAAAAATTAGTAAGGGGCGAGCCTCTTCACACCTTCAGTGCTGGCTATGTTAAGGTTTCAAACTGTGATGTGTTTGTTAGAGCCAGCTAAAATAAGCTCAAGAAACATTAAAACAAAACTCAAAGCTATTTGAGTTTTTGTGCATTTTTGCATCTCCTGAAATGTTTTTCATTATGGAAAGTTGTAAGCACTGAAAAAACTCTCAGAATAATCTAACAAACCTGCTTGTACCCACTGGTCAGATTCAACAATCACAAACTCATGATCTATTCTATCTCTACCTATTTTAGCTCTAAACTCTCTCATTCATTTCTTACAGTTTTAGTGTGCATATCCAGAAGATTAAAACTCTCTTTGTAATCACAAATTTAATACAATTTCCAGATATATTAAGGATACTTAATTTTATCCACTATTTACATTATTATTTCACAAATGTCACGTTTCATTTATAGTTGTTTGAATTGTGATCTAGTTAAGTTCTACACATTGCAAATGACTGATCACTTTCAGTCTACAGATTATTCCTACTCATGTTTTTTACCTTGTAGTAGTTTGTTGAAAAAAATGGAACATTTTTCTCTTGAAAATTGTTTCCCACAACCTGGACTATGCTGATTGTCTTTCTGTGTGTGTTTTACATATTCCTCAGTTCCTGTAGTTACTGAATCATCTGAATCACATTCAGATTGTGTGTTGCGTATATTTATTTTTGATACATATTTCCTTTCTCCTATCCAAACACATATAATGTCTAGTTGTCTCTCTTTTCTGTAATGTTAAAGTCATTGATGATGCATCCTTATATCCCTAACTTATTGCTAAATGATGATACTTAAATCTATCACATCTTCTTCAATTTCCAGGTTACTTCTGTTAAGAGAAACTTCCTTTCTTTTTTAAAAAAATATATTTTATTGATTATGCTATTACAGTTGTCTTGATTTTCCCCAATTTGTTCCCCCTCCACCCTGCATCCCCCACTCCCTCAGGTAGTCCTTCTACCATTGTTCATGTCCATGAGTCATGATTATAAGTTCTTTAGCTACTCCATACCCTATACTCTACTTTATATCCCCATGCTATTCTGTAACTACCTATTTGTATTTCTTAATACCCTCACTTCTTCACCTATTGCCCACACTGCCCTCCCATCTGGCAACCATAAAAATAATCTTTGTATCCATGATTCTGTCTCTGTCCTTGTTTGCTTAGTTTAGTTTTTAGATTCAATTGTTGAGATATATGTATTTTTGCTGTTTTATTGTTCATAGTTCTGATCTTCTTCTTTTTCTTAAATAAGTCCCTTTAACATTTCATATAATAATGGTTTGGTGATAATGAACTCCTTTCTATTATTCTTGTTTGAGAAGTTCTTTATCTGCCCTTTGATTCTAAATGATATCTTTGCTGCGTAGAGCAATCTAGGCTATAGGTCCCTGCTTTTCATGACTTGGAATATTTCTTGCCCCCCTAGCCTGTGAAGTTTCTTTTGAGAAATCAGCTGATATTCTTATGGGAACTCCCCTGTAGGTAAATTTCTGCTTTTCTCTTGCTGCTTTTAAAATTCTCTCTCTATCTTTAACTGTTGGCATTTTAGTTATGGTGTGTCTTGCAGTGGGTCTCTCTATATCTTGTTTGGGACTCTCTCTGCTCCCCAGACTTGCATGTCTATTTCCTTCACCAAATTAGAGAAGTTTTCTTTCACTATCTTTTCAAATAGATTTCCAAGTTTTTGGTCTTTCTCTTACCCTCTGGCACCCCTATGATGTGAGTGTAGGACCTGTTGGAGTTGTACCAGAGGCTCTTTATACTATCCTCATTTTTGTGGATTCTTTTTTCTTCTTGTTGTTTTGATCCGTTGTTTTTTGCTTCCCAATGTTCCATATCATTGATTTGAATCTTGGCTTCATCCACTCTATTGCTGTTTCCCTGTAAATTGTCCTTTATTTCAATTAGTGTATCCTTCATTTCTGATAGGATCTTTTTTATACTGCTGATGTCCTCACTGAGTTCCTTGAGCATCCTTAGAACCAGTGCTTTGAACTCTGCATCTGATAGATTGCTTATCCTCATTTCACTTAGTTCTTTTTCTGGGGTTTTGATCTGTTCTTTCACTTGGGCCATGTTTCTTTGTCTCCTCATTTTGGCAACTTCCCTGTGTTTGTTTCTATGTATTACGTAGAGCTGCTTTGACTCCGTGTCTTGGTAGTGTGCCTAATGTAGTAAGTGTCCACTGTAGGATCCAGTGGTACAGCCTCTGCTATCACCCAAGACGGGTACTTGAGGTACGCCTCTTGTGTTGGTTGAGTACACCCTCTTCATGTTGAACCTGGGCTGCTGTTGGCAGGTCAATGGTAGGGATCTATGCAGGCCAGTCAGCTGCAAGGATTGGCTGTGACCACTGACTACCAACATCCACTCTCCATGGAGAATCATCTGTGCAGGGGCAGGGTGGTGGTGGTCCTGTGTAGTCTGTAGCTGTCCACTGGGTGTGCTGGCCCTGGAGTTTTCCAGATAGGGCAAGCCAAGCTCAGCCCCCATCTGCATTTTGCCCAGGGCCACACGCTAGCTGGGCTACAAAACAATGTGAGACAGCTGCTACTTGTGCTAGGCTTGCAGATTTCCAGGCAAAGCCAAGCTGTGAATGTAGGCTGGCTACTACTAGTGCCAGGCCTGGGGTTCACTGAAGCCAATGTTGCTTGTTTGATAGGATTTAGGAAGTTGTGAAGCACACGTCAAGACCAGCCATTCATATGGAAAAGCAATTTGGGTGGGCCTGTAAGTTAGATGGGGCAGAGTCTCGGGATCTCCAAGGCAGGTCAAACAGGGTTAACCTTGTTGATGGAGTCTCAGATATGGCACCAGTTTGCAAGCTTTGTGGGAAGGTTTAGAAAAGAAACAATGGCCTCTGCTCACCAGAGGGAGCTCAGAGGGAGTGAGTCTGAGGAGGTGAATTTGTGTGTGTGTTCTTTAAGAGGAACTGCTTGGTGCTTCACCAGTTTCTTCCACTGACTCAATCCCTGCTGATTTTTGCAGCCAGAAGTTGTGGGGACTTATCTTTGTGACACTGGAATCCTGGACTAGGGGGCTTTGTAAGGGGCTGCAACTCCTTGCTTCTGAGAGATCCCTCCTAAATTTTTATCCACCACATGTGGGTGAGTGACAAACCTGTTTCACCTCTGTATTTCTTCTACCAGTGTGAATGAAGGTGGTGTCTTTAATTCTGTAGTTGTCAGTCTTCCATTCCACTTGATTTCTGATGGTTCTGAGTGATGATTGTTCTGTATTTCAGTGGTAACTTTGATGTGGTTGTGGGAAGAGATGAGCCGTGTCTGCCTCCACTGCCACTTTGATCAGCAGTCTTCCTTTCATCTACCTTGAACTACCCAGTGGTGCTCTTTATGCAGGAAAAGCAGGCCAAACGCTTAATCCTTTTATTTATCCCATTGTGAAATGATAACTTGGTTTACATGTATTCTCCTATAGTGACTAATTATTTGTATAATCATAAACTTTCACTGAAATTTTTTAAGTGCATCAGTTCATTAGAATATTACCTTTATTAATGCTTAAGTTTAATATATTTTGATGTTGCTTTTATTATCTTTTGATGTACCATCCAAATATTAGGGAGCAACACATGTGAAACAACTATTAAAAAGAAGTGTGTAGGCCCTGGCTGGTGTAGCTCAGTGGATTGAGCGCGGGCCTGCGAACCAGAGGATCACAGTTCGATTCCCAGTCAGGGCACATGCCTGGGTTGCAGGCCGGTTCCCTCCAGGCCAACTCCCAGCAGTGAACGCATGAAAGGCAACCATACATTGATGTTTCTCTCCCTCTCTCCTTCCCCTCTAAAGATAAATAAATAAATAAAATCTTAAAAAAAAAGACGTGTGTACAACTTGTATAACTTAGTTGACGAGAGAGCAAACCTCTCCCCACAGTATAATCTGTGCTTCTTCTATAACTGTGGAGGCTCGTTCGTGTGTATCACAGGATTGAAACACCTAAGCAAGCATACACTCTCTATGAAGCACTGCCTACAACTTTCCCTAAAATATAAAGGCTATAGAAAAAAAGAAAACTCTTCATAATTATTTTTAAAAGTACCCCCATGCTGATTGCAGCATTATTTATAATGCCAAGATGTAGAAACATCCTTAGGGACCAGTGGTAGATACATGGATAAAGAAATTTTGTGCATTATATATGCACTATGTGCATTATATATAGTACATATGTATGATCTATAATGTATATTGTATATATGTGTAATATATATCCATCAATGTATGAATGGATAAAGAAATTTTGTAGCCCTGGCTGAAGTAGCTCAGTGGATTGAGCACGGGCCTGCAAACCAGAGGATCACGGTTCAATTCCCAGTCAGGGCACATGCCTGGGTTGCAGGCCAGTTCCCAGTAGGGGACACATGAGA
Organism: Sturnira hondurensis; assembly: GCF_014824575.4. Taxonomy (NCBI): domain Eukaryota; kingdom Metazoa; phylum Chordata; class Mammalia; order Chiroptera; family Phyllostomidae; genus Sturnira; species Sturnira hondurensis. The sequence continues at coordinate 9,584,305 of NW_028092059.1, forward strand.
AGCAACCATACACTGATATTTCTCTCCCTTTCTTCTTTCCTTCCCCTCTAAAGATAAATAAATAAAATCTTTAAAAAAAGAAATTTTGTGATACATATGCACACATAAAGACGGTGGAATATTATTCAGCCATAAAAAATAAAATCTTCCAATTCACAATAACCTGGATGGATGTTAAAGGCATTATGCTAAATATAATTGGCCAGCAGGGAAAGACAAACATTATGTAATCTGTTTTATATGTGCAATATTAAATAAACAAACCAAGCTCATTGATACAGAGAATAGATTGATTGGTGGTTGTCAGGAGGAGGGGTGGGGAGAGTGAAAGAAATGATGATGGGGGTCAGATGGTAAAAAAAAAAAGAAATTAAATTACAATCTGCCTTCCCTCCCACTTACTTGAGCTAGCATCAGAGAGCCTTGGCTATTTGTACAACTGGGAAAGAAGTTTAGAACTATGAGTGGCTTTACAATCACAGATCCTGAGCAGAACTGTGGAACTGGTGACATGGAGTAAACAATTCCTGACTGAGAAGTGAGTAGTGATGAGGCCAAGCCAGGAGGCAGGGGAATGCGCCAGGTGCCCTGCTAGCAATATGGGAGGATGGGACAGTGTGCTGATCATTCTTAGAGCCTTAAGAAAAGAGCAATCCCTGCTCTGGCTGGCGTAGCTCAGTGGATTGAGCGTGGGCCTGCGAACCAAACGATCGCGGTTCGATTCCCAGTCAGGGCACATGCCTGGGTTGCAGGCCAGTTCCCAGCGGGGGACTCATGAGAGGCAACCATACATTGATATTTCTCTCTCTCCTTCCCTTCCTCTCTAAAGATAAATAAAATCTAAAAAAAAAAAAAAGAAAAGAGCAATCCCAGAAGAGATCAATGTATTGTTCCAGGTTTCTCAAATGAAAGGCTAGGGGTGAGGAAGGGGAAATAGTGCAGTTATGATGATGTAACACTGTTAGAGAAAACTTTCTCCCTATAGTCTGAAGTTACTTAAAGCCAAGTCAGTTAAAATTAATCCTTTTCCTGTTGTATATTTAAATATCAGAAAATACACTGATTATTGTCAAATTTTAGACCATTATAAATACTTTGCCATACTAGATTTTTGTGACTAGTTAATACACTGATGGGCCATGACTAGACTCTTAAAAACTGGAACATTGACTTCTGAAAGAACCAAAAAAAAAAGAAAGAAAAAACCTCTAGCATCTGGACTGTTTAAAAACACATCTCATATAATAAGAGCTTAGCGATGATGAACTCCTTGAATTTGATCTTATCTGAGAAGCACCTTATCTGTCCTTCCATTCTAAGTGAAAGCCTTGCTGGATAGAGCAATCTTGGATGTAGGTCTTTGGATTTCATGACTTGGAATACTTCTTTCCAGCTCCTTCTTGCCTGTAAGGTCTCTTTTGAGAAATCCGCTGACAGTCTGATGGGTACTCCTTTGTAGGTGACTGTCCCCTTATCCCTTGCTGCTTCTAGGATTCTCTCCTTCATTTTAGTCTTGGCTAATGTAATTATGATGTGCCTTGGTGTGTTCCTTCTTGGGTCCAACTTCTTTGGGACTCTCTGAGCTTCCTGGATTTCCTGGAAGTCTATTTCCTTTGCCAGACTGGGGAAGTTCTCCTTTATTATTTGTTCAAATAAGTTTTCCACTCGTGGCTGTTTCTTTTCCCCTTCTGGTACCCCTATAATTCAGATGTTGGAATGTTTAAAGATGTCCTGGAGGTTCCTAAGCCTCTCCTCATTTTTATGAATTCTTGTTTTTTCATATTTTTCTGTTTGGTCATTTTTTCTTCCTTCTGGTCCATTCCCTTGATTTGAGTCCCAGTTTCCTTTCCATCTAGGGACTTATCTAAGAAAAAGAAGATTAAAAACATGAACAGTGAAAGGACAGCAAACTCAGTTATTAACAACCACACCTAAAACAAAAGCAAACTAAGAGGACAGCTAGATCAGGAGCAGAACCATAGAAATGAAGATCACATGGAGGGTTAGCAACAGGGGAGTGGGAGGAGGAGAAGTGGGGAGAAGGTACAGAGAATAAGTAGCATAGACAGTAGGTAGAAAATAGATAGGGGGAGGGCAAGAATAGTAGGGGAAATATAGAATCTAAAGAACTTGAGACACGTGGTCATAAACTAAAGGGGGGGAATGGTGGGGGAAAGGGTGTGCAGAGTGGAGGGGAATGAAGGGGGGAATAGAACAACTGTAATAGTATAATCAATAAAATATATTTTAAAAATAAAATAAATAAATTGGTGAACATGAAAAAAAATAAAATAAATAAGCTGGCATATTTAAAAAAAAACAACTCAATACAACCCTCCCCCTGCACATTTTAATGTACATGTCGATGAACTTTAGCAGTTGTACAGAGTTGTGTAATGACAACACCAAAACAAAGTATGAAACTTCTCCATTGCTCCAATAAGTTTTTCCATGCTTCTTTTCAATCAGTCAAACACTTGTCCACATCCCAGTCTCTGGAAAGCACTGATCTGATTTCTGTGCCTAAAGCGTTGCCTTTTCCAAAACGTCATATAGATTAAGTATACAGATGGAAACTCGGAGTGTTTTTATTGCCATTTCTGTCTGAATTCTTTCCCTAACACGATATTTTTAAGACCTGCCCTGGATGTTTTGTGTATCAGGAGGTTGTGCGGCACGTGTTCTTATCTAGGTGGTGACCAGTTAACCTGATTCCAGCTTTTGGCAAATATCAGTAAAGCTGCTATAAACATTTGAATATGAGTTTTGTGTCGCGATTAATTTTCATTTCTTTTGGGTATAGGTCTAGGGGTGGGATTAGTGGGTGATGTAAGTGTATGTTTAACTTCATAGCTAACTATCAAACTATTTTCTGAAGTTTGTGCTGTTTTGCATTTCTATCAGCAGTAGATGAGGATTCCAGGTGCTTTGCCTCCTCACCAGCACTTGCTTTAGTGTTTTTAATTTTAGTGATTTTATTAGGTTTGTTATGGTATCTCTCTTTTGTGTCATGTGAGTTGTATGAAATTTTTACTATGGTTTCTTCTAGAAGTTTTATAGTTAAGGATTTTGGGCCTATGTTCAGGGTATATGAACATGCCTTGTAATATTTTTCCTTTTTGTGATGAAGTCTCTTTCTGATTTTGGTATTGGGATAATGCTGACTTGAAAAAAAATTAGTTGGGAATGCAATCATCTTTCAAAAGCTATTTCTACACTTGGCTAAATATAGTAGAGTTCTATAATTTTAGTAGGTAACTTTATAGGTGTAGAGAACCGGATCATATGATGTGGCCAAAATAAATAAATTAGCATTGGGGGCCTCTATTCCTGCCATGATGCTATTTGGTGAGATAATATTATGTAGTATTTGGGGAAATCCTCATGCTGGCCCTTGATCCTTAGTAAATGCTCAATAAGTATTAGCTACTGGTAATAATAATAATAATAATTATTATTATTATTATTCTCCACTTCTCTTCAAATTATTATTATTATTATTATTATTATTATTATTATAGTGAGCTATCTAGCATATTTTGACCCTCATACTAAGCAGAAAATGGTTTTATATAGAACATCTCAGGGAATACCTGACATAGTACATCTACATGCAATTATGTAGCAGCTCACTACATAATTATTTCAGCTTTAATGGAGTTTGAAAGGTAAAAAATAACTTCAATATACCCCTTGCAATGCTAACATTGACAATTCTTGTTAAAACTTCTTCCAAACTGCAACATTTTTCTCTATGGCTATCATGATAACATAGTTTCCCTCTCCCCCTGCCACCCACCTTAACATCAACCTTCACTAGGAGGAAAGAGTAGAAGCTGAAAGCCTCAAAGGCCAGTACACTTTCTACTCTGCGCTGCTGATGAACCCGAGTGCCACAGTGATATTTAAAGAATGAGCAGCATTGACATCGCCTAGAAGCTCTTAGTAATGTAAATCCGTGCCCCAACCCCACATGCTAAATCAAGGTGCAGAGGTTAGCGATTGTTTCGACAAACCCCCCAGGTGATTCTGCTCTTCACTAAAGCTTGGGGAGCATTGGCTGAGCCAACAGTCGGCAGGTGGCTGGACATAGCAGGAGTTAAACTTGGTGCATTAAGAAGAAGGCCAGTTCTTCTGTACTGATTTAAAATACAGTTGTTATCAGGGGCAGTCTGAACCACAGGAAAAGGCACAGCTTACTTGTAGCAGGTAGCATGCTCAAGAACACCTTCCCTCTTTCTGCCCGCCCCCCACTCATGCTATCTACATAAAGTGACCCTGAGAAGTAGACTTTATGGGGAGAATAGAGATGTGTTTCAACACCAGACATTCAGGGATCTGGGTGCTGTGTCTGTCCTGCATTTTCCTAACAGCACATTGAGCTGTCAAGTTCTCACTGAATCTGAGAGACTTGCCCACATTTAATAGGCCTATTCATTTCTTTCTAAGTACATATCCTTCTCCACTTCTCTTCAAATTACTAGTCTGTTAGGATTTACAGACATGCTAATAGTTCAACACCTAACCTAGAAAGGAAAAGAGGAACTGTGCTAAAACCCTTTAATGCCAGCTTCTTGATTCTACCCCCTTCAAAGGCTGTCTTAACGTTGTCCGAATGTTTAATTACCGCACATTGTTTCCTGAAGAATAGCGTGCTCTTCCCATTGTGCACAGTGCACCATTTTGCTCATAAATTAAGTCAAAGAGTTTAAAGATTAGAGGCCTCTAATTAGCGAAGATAACCTGAGAGCAAAGAAATAGATGATGATTCATTCTTGATGATATTTGAAGTATGAATTGCATAAAAACAATGACAGGTTACTTGTGACTCAGCTGATATGAGGATCTTTACTAGGAATGTAATACATTTAAAATGATATTTGAAAAAACTATTTTTTCAGAGTGAAATCTATATTGTCTTTTCATAATTAAAATAAAATGTAAAATTCAATTTTATTGCTTTTGAGCAGAAGAATCAGGGATTCTTTTTATTTATTATAATTATTACTCTGATAACCCCACTGTTTTTCAAATTAGAAAATGGAATTACTAGCTCTTTCTTTCTTTATTTCTTCCTTTCTTTCTGCTTCCTGTATTCTTATAGAAATTACTCTTTAGTATTACAGAAGATATAAAGAATTTGTATGACTGCTCAGTCACTTGTTCCAAATCCTGTTACTGTGTCTAAGAAAGTGAATTATAGGTCTAAGCAAAATATTCTTTAGTACAATATTATTCATAGTAGAGTTTTTATACATCAATGATTCATGAAGTTGAAAAATATTTTAATACTGCCTAATGTACTTTAAAAAGTCAGTAGGAGTATAGTAGGCACCTGCTGTTGTTGAGAACTGTGAAGAGTTTACAACTCTGCCCTGCTTGCAAGCTAACAAGTTAGGGAGCCACACAAGACCACTGGGACTTTATCACTTAGCACAGCAAGAAGCATGAGCTTTTCTCATTGGTTTGTTATATAGGTTATATTTCCATGGATTATTTTATTCTATGCCCCCTCCAAACACACACACCAATACTCTGAAGAAACCATGAGCAAAATCTGCCCAAACTTTAGTTAACAAGGAGACATGATCTTTATTATCCTGGAATGGGACAACTCCTTCTCTGCTCTAGAAGAAGACTCTGTATCTTCCAAGGCTCTTTGCTATACAAGCATTATTAGAAGACAGTCTAAGAATGTGCAGAAATGCTACAAAGGATTGTATATCAGTGTTACATATTTTTATCTAAAGAACAGTGTGCTCCTCTAAGGGACAAGATAAAAGACAAAATGCTATGTTTTGGTCTTGAGGAAAGAAAAGCACATATTAGAAAGAGCTTATTTGGAGAATCACAGAGATGTACATTCCAATCCTATTACTGCTACTTAACAGCTGCGTGATTTTGGTCCAGTTTCCTTAGTTCTCTGAGCTTCAGATACCTCATCTGAGGGACACAGAAAATGGACACAATTATTTATCTTCTAGGGTTTCTCTGAAGATGAAATGAAATAAATACACAGGTAACCAAGGTACATCAATTCGCCAATAAAATAAAAGCATTGAGATGCTAATGAGAACTAGTATTCATTAAAAGTGGTAGTGCTTTCAAATAAATAAAAAATAGAGAAGACCCTATCCTGAACACAACTCAGTTTATTGTTGAAGGAAGGAAACCTCAGCAGCATCATGATGCAACTCTGATCTCCAACAAGACTAAATAAACATGTTCTTGTCCAGTAAGAGGTCTCTATCATAAACCTGTACTCTAAAATTATTTACTATTGATTTAATTTAATTTTTTCCCCTTGTTCACCAAGTGCTGAATGGATGAAGTGTTTTAAAATAGTGGTTTGTGGAGTCCCAGCCTTCCTTGGTTGGCCCCACTTCCCTCTTAACCTCCCTCGGTTGGCTCCACTTTCCCTCTTATTCCCTTCTAATAGACCCTGCTCTCCTTAGCAAAAAAATAAATAAATGAAATAATAAAAATAAAATAAAATAAAATAAAACAGTGGTTTGTCCTATTAGAGGTTAATAATTTTATAAAATGTTGGACTGGGCCCTGCATAATGGAATGCCTCACAGAATTTTAATTGCTCCCATTAATTTCTTAGGCAATGCTAGGCTCCAGTGATAAATTTTACACTGGCAGAGCTAAACCAGAAAAACCTTTGCCTTGTTAGGACTGTTAGCCATAACTGATGAAAGGCCACATTGTATATAGCCCTTCTGTATGAGAGCATTTTTATGGTGACTCAATGACAATTTGAAATGGAAAAGGAGAAGTTTGCCAGGAGGTGATAAGAAGCTATGCATTCCATCATCATAATTCCTATTGCATAAATTTACCCACTTTTTATAAAATAAACTTTTATGAAAACCAGACTGCATGCGTTTGACACTTGGAAGCATGCTGGCACAAGGAGTTACAGCATGCTACATTAAATCGCCATGTACAGTGTGCTTTGTGACAGGCCGCTATGCTGAAATGTTTTCTTTTATTGCAATAATAGCTGCTATAAGGAACTTTTTAAAAAGTAAATGGAACTTGAAACATTTTTACAAAACTTTATATAGCAAGGTCAGCACTTTAATACTTTGAATTTAAGAGTAAGATTTAGAAGTTAATTTGTGCTCTGGCTGGTGTAGCTTAGTGGATTGGGGGCTGGTCTGTGAACCAAAGGGTCACCAGTTTGATTCCCAGTCAGGACACATGCCTGGGTTGTAGGACAGGTCCTCAATAGGGGGTGTGTGAGAGGCAACCGCACATTGATGTTTCTCTCCCTCTCTTTCTCCCTTCCCCTCTCGTTAAATAAATAAAATCCTTTTAAAAAAAGAAGTTGATTTGTTAAAAATATTCAATTAAAAACACAATTTACATATTAGATTTAAAAAAATAAATACTCAAAAAATGAGAGTAAAATGTTTGCTTAATAATGATGTTCTATGGGGAAAGTATTAAGTATCTTTGACAATTACCTGAAGGCTGTGAGTACTCAAACAGCATCCATTAAGGAGACCACGTTCATAGCTTTTTATAGCTAGCTGTACTGGCACATTAGAGTGAACACCATTGTCTCAAATTCTTTCTACACTAGTTTTATTATGACAATGCCCACCACTATCACCACCACCTTTAGGATGTCTTATACATGCCTTCTGAGTGCTGGTACTGGGATGGCTTTCTGTAGCTTATGTATTTAATTTTTTTATATTTTTAAAAAATTTATTTTTAGAGAGAGGGGAAGAGAAGGAGAAAGAGAGGGATAGAAACATCAATGTGTGGTTGCCTCTCACGTGCCCCACAGTGGGGACCTGGCCTGCAACCTTGGCATGGGCCCTGACTGGGAATCAGACCAGTGACTCTCTGATTTGTAGGCCCATGATCAATCCACTGAGCTATGCCAGCCGGGCTACTTAATTTTTTTAATTTGTATTTTAGACTATTAATTCATTCACATGATTCAGTACCAGATAGTATGTGAAAAGATTCTCTCCTCCTCCTACCCACCATATTCCCATTGTTCCAGCTCCCACAGAAGTAGTCATTGTAATTCGTTTCTTATCATCCTTCGGGGATTTTTTAACTTAGAATCACATTTAGAAGGCATTTTTTCCCACATAGCCTCACCAATACAGCACATTATTAAACTTAAATCAATTTACTCATTAATATCTTGTTGCCATTTCATAGATGACCCTGACTCTCCATAGAAGTTTCATAACATTTTCAACATCATAAAGGTAAAGTTGAAGATGAGAGGATCTGAAATGAGGCATTTGATGAATCGAAAAGCCCATGTCATTCCCCTATAAACTACTAACAAGTTATTTTACCTTGGATGAAACTGAGGTCAAGTGACCTGATCTTTTTAAGGACACACAAGAAGGTGGTACATGTTCAAGATTGAGACTGACTCCTCTGGTGCTTTCTCTAATGTTCTTTTCATTGTGCAGTCTTCTTTGATATTTAATTTTCTGTTGGTATGTATGAATTCTTTTATATCCTGTCTTTCCATTAGAATGAAAATTTAAAATGAAACTGTCTAGCACATTTTTCTACCCCATGGGCCTTTAAATAGTTCTTTATTTGACTTGATTCCAGTTCATTTAAAATTTTATTTTTAAATGTACATAACAGTGAAACACAGTTTGTGGTGTACATTTCTATAGATTTTGACAAATACTTAGAGTACTGTATGTACACCATAATCATGGTATAGAACATTACCCTTATATTTAATACATGATACAGTTCTATTAGTCCTAAAATTTCTTTAACCCAGATCTTGGAAGTCTGAACTTCTCTCCACCCTGATCCCTGGCAACCACTGATATTTTCTATTCATATTGTATTTTCTTTTCCAAAGCAACCATATAAATTGAACTGTGTGCTATGTATTTTGGTCAGTCTTCTTTCATAACAAATTGCATTGAGATTTAGAGCCGGGGAGGGAGGTAGAGAGGGAGAGAGAGGAGGGAGACAGCAGATAGAGAGAAATGTCCTTGTGAGACAGAAACAGTGATCAGTTGCCTCCCATATGCGCAGTGCCTGACTGGGATCAAAGTTGCAACCTTGGTACCTGCCTAGACCAGGATTAAACCTACAGCCTTTCTGGTGTGGGGGAGGACACTAACCACCTGGCCACCCAGCCAGGGCTCAGTGGTTTGTAATTGATGAGCAGCTCTGCATCCTCACCAGCATGTGGTATTGCGAGTCTTTTTTTCTTACTTTAAAAATGTACCCATTCTAATAGCTGTGTAGTATCTCATTGTGTTTTGAAATTATATTTACTTAATTTTTAATGAAGTCTAGCATTTTCTTATGCACTTATTTACCATCTGTATAACTTCTTCAGTGAAATGATGAAATAGACCATTTTTAAAAAGGTTTTATTTATTTATTTTTAGAGAGAGGGTAAGGGAGAGAGAAAGGGAGAGAGAAAGAGAGAGAGAGAAACATCAATGTGTAGTTGCCTCTTATGCGCCACCAACTGGTGACCTAGCATGCAACTGACATGTGCCCTGATTGAGACTCAAACCAATGATCCTTTGGTTCTCAGGCCAGTGCTCAATCCATTGAGCCACACCAGCCAGGGCTGACCATTTTTGTACTGGATTTTTTTTCTTATTGTTGTGTTTTGAGAGCTCTTTGTATATTCTAGAAAGAAGTCTTTTGTCAGGTATGTGATTTATAAATATTTATAAATATAAAATTGTCTGTGGGTTATATTTTTCTTTTTCGTAATAGTGTCTTTCACAGAGAAAAACCTTTTTATTTTGATAAAGTTCAATTTTTTCCTTCTTTTGTGAATCACACTTTAGTGAAATATCTAAGAAATTTGCTTGATCCACTGTCACAATAATTTTTCTACCGTGTTTTCTTATAAAAGTCTCATAATTTTAGATATTACATTTAGGTCCATGATTTGAGTTAATTTTTATATGTGGAGTAAGGTAAGGATCAAATTTCCCTTTTTTCCTTTTTATTTTTGCATATGAATATCCAATTGTTCTAACACCATTGCTGGAAAAACTATCTTGCCTCATTCAATTGCCTCTGTACCTTTGTCAAAATCCATTGTATATGTATGTATGGATTTACTCTGAAGTCTCTATTTTGTTTTATTGATATATTTATCTTTCTTTCCTCCAGATTTTGATTCAACAGGTATATTTTTTCCTCCAGCTTTATCAAGATATTATTGACATGTAGCATATATAAATTGAAGGTGTATGTGATAATTAGATACATACATACATTGTAAAATGATTATGGGAAGAAGGTTAGTTAACACCTTCATCTCTTCATAAAATTACCTTTTGTATGTTTGTGTGGTGATAACATTTAGAATCTGTTCCCTTAATAATTTTCAAGTATTGCATCTTGGTATCAGAGTCGCCAAGCAAAGCACAATGCAGTGAACTACTGGATAGGACAGTGTTTTACTCACATGGAGAAGAGACAGCCTCCGTCCCCACGGGCAGTGGATCTATTCCACAATGCATGGGAACTGGCCTGCCTGCACCCCTCTCAGGATGTAATGAAAGAGCCCCACCTCCTTACTGTGGGGGGCAGATGTAACAGTGGTGTCGGCCACCTGTAAACCGAACAAAATAGAACTCACTGAGCATGAAACAGGGAAAGATATTCCTACACAAAACGATAAGCCCAGTTCTTTATTTGTTGGTCATGAAGTATCCCAGGCCAAAAGCCCTTTCTTATGTGACCCGGTGGGTATTAAAAGACTGTATGTGTGAGACTGACATTCTGGTTTGTTGAGAGTTTATAATAGAAATAGATAGTAGGTTTTTCTTTTTTTCACCCAGTGTCTATTGGGATTGTCATATAGTTTTCCTCTTTAAGTTGTTAATAAGACGGATTACATTGATTTATTTTCAAATACATTTTTTAAATATAAAATAACCTCTACTTGACCATGTTGCATTATCCTTTTTTGTATGTTGTTGGATTCAATTTGCCAAAATTCTGTTCAGAATTTTTAAATCTGTGTTTGTGAAGGATATTGGTTTATTATTCTTTTGTAATGTCTTTACTTGTTTTGGTATGGGAATTATGCTGGTTTTACAAAGTGAAATAAGAAAATATTTCTCGTTGTCCAATGTTCTAAAAGATTTGGGTAGGTGGTATTATTTATTCCTTACTATTTGGTGGGATCCCCAGTGATGCCATTTAGGTCTGGAGTGTTACTTGGTTGTTGTTGTCTAAAGGTCTCTTAACTATTAGTTCAACTCCTTAAACAGATAAAGAACTATCCAGACTATGTTTTTTCTTGAGTAACCTTTGACAGATTTTGCCTTCTAAGGAATTTATTCACTTCATCTAAAATCATCAGATTTATTGGTTCACTATTCATAAAATTACCTTTTATCCTTTTAATAGGTATAAAATCTTTATTGATATGAACTCTCTCATTCCTGATACTATTAACTTGCATTTCTCTCCTTTTCTCTTGATTAGTCTGATTAGAGGTCTATCAATTTTATGAATTTCACAGAACAATCTCTTGCTTTTATTGATTTTCTCTGTTGCTTTTGTGATTTCTTTTTTTTCATTTTTGTATTCTGATCTTTATTATTTCCTTCCCTCTTCTTGTTGGATTAATATACTCATCATCTTTAGTTTCTTTTCAGAAGAATTATAAAAGAAAAAAATTAATGATTTTACTTAAATTTTTTTTTACTTAGAATATCTGTGTTTTCTAACATAGATATTTAGTGCCATAAATTTTCCTTGAAGTACTGTTTAGTACAATTGCTCAAATTTTTATATGTTTTCATTTTCATTTAGTTCAAAATATTTTTAAATCTACTTTTGACTTATTTAATTAATGGGTCCTTTTTCATTATACTGTTAATCTAACTATATTCTATATTTTAAGTGGTATTCTTTTCACCAGCTTATAGTTAGATCTTGCTTTTCTAATTCAACCTGAAAGTCTCTGTCTTAATTGTTGTGTTTATATCATTTGCATTTAATGTAATTATTGATATACTTGGATTAAAACTTACCATCTTGCTGTTTTCTGTTCATACCATTCTTTCTTTTTTTCCATTTACTCTGTATTTACTTGTTCTAATTAGGCCATTTTAATTTGACTTATTATTTTTAGCTCTTTTTTAAAAAAGCTTAGTTGTTATCCGGGGCTTTACCATGTGTTTAAATAATCAGAAACCACTTTCAAATGACATCATACAATTTTGCATGTAACATAAAGATTTTACAGTAGTACATTTCCAGTTTCTACCTCTCATCCTTTGCACTTATGTTGGCAGATATTTTTCTCTTATACATGCTATGAACGCACAATACATTACCACACTTTTACCTTAGATGTTTATCTTTAAAGATAGTAGTAAAAGCAAGAAAATAAAAAATTTATCTTTATTCCTTTTCCAAGTCTCTCATTTACTTGTGTAAACTCGCATTTCTGTGTGGCATCATATTTCTGCCTGAAGAACGTTTTTCAGCAATGCAGTTTTTCTTGAGATGGTATTCTAAATTGTTGTCTCTTTGACCAAGTTTTTATTCCTTCTCCATTTTTTGAAAGATATATTTCTTTTAGGTATACAATTCTAGGATTGTAATTTTTTCCTAGTTCTTTAAGATTGTCACTCTGTTTTTTTCTTGGCATTCACTGTTTTCAATGAGACGTATGCTGGGATTCTTTATATCTCTCTATATAATGTGTTATGTAATAGTGTCTTTTTTCTGTCTACTTTCAAAATTTCCTCTGACTTTTGTTTTCACCAGTTTGAACATGATATTCCTCTGTGTGTGTGTGTGTGTCTGTGCGGCGTTGGTTTTTATCCTTTTTGTGTGTTCTTTGAACTTTTTGGATTGGTGGTTTGTTGTACGTTACTGATATTAGAAATTTCTAGTTTATTTATATATTTTAAAATAATTCTTCTACCTTCTCTTTCCATTTTTATGTAATCCCAGGAATATGAATATTAGAAAGTTTTGATATGTCAATGCTTTTGGATGTTCTATTTTTTATTTATTTATTTATTTTTTTTTTTTTAATATAATTTTTATTTAATTCTTGTTCAAACATATTCAAAGTCACTGATTCTTTTCTCAATTGATTTTAATCTAGAAATGAGGCTATCATAGGAATTTTTTATTCTTCTTCCTGTTTTTTTTGTTTGTTTCTTGCATTTCTGCTCAATTATTGCTTATCATTTTTATTTTCCTGTGAAATTATCCACTTCATCATGTGTGTTTTCCACTGTTTCCATTAAAGCTTTTAAAATAAAAATTATGGTTGCTTTAAAATTTAACACAATTGGGTATATTTTTAGTATTCATGGTATACATTAAGTCTAATTTTATTTAATGCCTCTTTACATGGCAGTGTGTAGATTTTCCTTGCTTCTTCATATGCTTCATTACTGTCCTTGTTAAAGCTTTATGCATGACAGTAGAGACTGAGGTAAAAAGTTTTTATGCTTGGAAATGAGTATGCCTTTCTTCCTGTTATGTCTCTAGTGTGGGGATATCTATCAATATATTCAGTTGAGCTGGGATAGAATTTGTTGTTGCCATAGATACATTAGGATAACCACAGTTTCAAATTCTTTTTGAGATATTTTATGTTTAGGGTTAGGGCTCATTTACCAGAGGGATTTTCCCCAAGTGCACTCAACTCTCAGCTTTGAGTCCTCCCTATCAGCTTTGCCTCACAAAGCTTCTTTTCCACTTTCTTGTCTTTCTCTTAACTCTCTTCCAGCAATATTCCAGTGTTGCTTATAATTAAATACTTGTTTTTCTGATGGTAGTAGATAAGGGAGAAGTTCTCTGTTGTTCTAAATGAAGCCTTAGTCTTAGGCAGGTATTGTGCCCATGGGTCTCTGGAATGCATCTTCTTAGTTTTCTTGTTCCTAATCCTCTCCAGCTGTCCTTCTGAGCCAGTAGGCATTTCTGTCCTTCTCCCAGGGGCACATTTTCCTCCTTATTTTCTTGCCCAGATAGAATTGGTTTTTCCACTGCCCTAGGGGCAACAGTGTTTGTCCTCCCTCCCAACTCCGAGATTTTTGTTCCTTAGTTGTTATGGGAAGACAGAGAAGAAGACCTGACTAGGGCTGTTCTTCCCATAGTGGTTGATGACCCCCCTTTTCAGCCCTGTGTGCTCATGGATGTCCTCTTGGGAATCAACAGCCTTTCTTCCTTTCTTTTGCCTTTCCTTTCCCTTCCCTTCTCCTCCCTTTCACTCCTTTCTCTCTCTCCCTCCCTCCCTCCCTCTGTCTCTCCCCTCCCACCCCATTCTCTCTTTCCTGTAATCATTTGGTGAGTTCCATGGAGAAGTGCATATAAGTATTTGTGAACTCATTCTGTATGTTTAGTTCCCAGGAGCTCCACACTTTCTCCAGTTCACACTTGACCTCTACAAATTTGCTAACAATTCCAATTGATTTCTTCTAACTATACTCTGGCAACATATTTGCCCCTGGTAAAGAAAAAAAGTGCTCATGTTCTGTTTTTTTTTGTTGTTGTTGTTGTTGTTGTTTAAATCTCCTTAGAGTTTGAGCTTGTTGGTTGCCCTGTGACCTCAACTCTCTGGTGGGTACAAAACAGTTAAAAAGTTTAAGTTTTTCTGCTTTTATTGTGGTTGCTGTTGTCAGAGGATGGGAGTGACACTCTTTCCAGCTCTATAATCCAGGCAGATGTGAAAGTGTGTGCTAATTACAGTTTATATGTGCATACAACTGAATACTTGCATTTCAATTGAGCTTGATTTCAGAGTCCCTTTTCCGGATGGCTACTTAATAAGATAATTGGTAGGCTATGCATCCCACAGCATTGAAGCCAATAAGAAATTTCTCCTTTCCCTATTCAGTCATTACCTCTCAATTTTCTTCAGGAAAATTCAGCATTGTTATACTAATCACAAGCGGAAACATAAAATTCAGTTTTGCGGAGGTGTTTTTGTAAGACAATTTGATCTCCGTGTGCATTGAATACGCTCTGGTTTATTGGCAAAACAATGGACAAGTTCCATTTGAAATCCAGACCACTTTCTAACTCACTCCAGGGTGGTTCTATAAGCCATTTCTTCAATATATTTCAGGTATCACAATCCTTAATGCAGAGAAACCAACTGATAGTTTGATCTGTTATTTCCCAGCAGAGTAGCTGTCTCTGACCATTTAGAATGGCCTTTTCTGTACTGTAGGTGTTTTAAGTGCTGAGCTAAGTGAAGTGACTGCTAATTTCCCAATTTTATACTCATTTTAGGTCATGTAGGTATTTTAAGTCCTGTAAGATCCAGTTACCCACTCATCTCACAGTGTACAACCTAGTCTCCACTTTAGTTGTGATTCAGTTTAGAATTGGGGGAAATATACCAGAACAACGGGTTGTGGCAACATGATCATTTTTCAAATGAAACTTTTTAGCTGATTTAGAAAGCCCTAGATTACAAATCTGTTTGAAAATATATTATTGATATAGGAAATGTTCACCCTCTTGTGTTTGAAAGTTCTTTAAGCTGAAGGACTGCTAGATTTGAGAGAAAAAACACGGAATGTCTCAATTCATTTACATAGGAATAAAAATATTTTATCTAGTAAAGCTGATAGAGGCTGCTGTAAAATCCACAAATCCTGAATTCTGGCCTTTATTTCAAAACTAGCTTGTGAAACTTAGGAAAGTCACTTGCCTTCCTTGAAGCCCAGTTTTCCTAAAATGAACATAATACTACTTGCTCTTTCTGCTTTTGAAGATCAGAATATTGAGTTAGGACCAGGCTAGGTATTAATAAAGCCTTTGCCAAGTGATAGCCAAGGAATAGGTATTGAATAAATATTGGGTAGCTAATTTACAACTTTATTAGAAAATAGAACGTAATATATTGCCAATATGCCTTTTCTTATTCTCCCCAGTTAGACTCAGCTACTACATATTATAAAATTATCATAATGGGTATTAATTATCTACCTCTGTATTTCCCTTTCGACAGTAGGCCCTTCGAGAGCAATTTAATCATTTCTGTAGCCATCAAACATAATGTAGAACCTAGAGCTATTATTACTAAAACAGTAACACCAAGTACTTACTGAGTATTATATACCAGGAATACCCTCAGTGATTTCAGTACATTTTCTTACATAATGCTTTCAGCTACTTGGGGAGGTAGTCTAGACTTTTAGGGCACAAAGTTTTAGGGGTGAGGATCTGTGAAATACCCCCTCATGGCTCTGGCGAAGGTTGCTAATGAATAGTCATTGTGAAATACCTCCAGAGAACTCTTCGTAAGAAATATCTGCTCTCTAGGCAGAAGGCTGCCAGCATGTTATCCCAGCTGGAGGAAGGGAGTCTCTTCAGTTCCAGGCCCCTCCAGCGTTTCAGTCTCACCTAATGGAAGAAAGTAATCAGCACAGCTTAAGGCTTCAGAGAATAAATAGATTGTGAACGCTGCAGCCAGGGAAGGGCGTCAGGGGCTGGCACTGGAGGAACGCATGCAAATCACAGCCCAGAGATACAGGGCCACTAAAACACTTAGATTTAATTAGAAGGTTATAGAATGCTCACCTCCCCCACACTTGACCAGCATCCTAACAGGCTATATAGTACAAACAGTGGGTTATAGCTGAAAGAGCTGCAAGAGGCAGACTTTCTCTGAGGAGTCCTTAGGAAAGCCTCACGTCAAGAGCAGACCCAAAAGAGGACACAAGAGCCATCTGAAGCTTCTGGCAAACATTAAACCCAGTGTAACTCCTAACCAGATTCATTTAACTTCTTGCAGTAAAGGCCTATTTATTTCAGTTCCTATATCCCAGTACAATATGAGTAGCTTTCTACAGAAAATTAGAAGTCATGCCAAAGGCAAGGAAAAAAAAAACATGGCATGAAAGGCAAAGCAAATCATCACAGCCAGACTTGGGTATTAAAATTATCAGACTAAAATTATCAGGTATTAAAATTATTTCCATTATAATAAATGTGCTAAGGGTGGTAATTTTTTAAAAAGTAGACAACATTTAAGAGCAGATGACTAATGCAAGCAAAGAATAAAAAAGAATGGTAGAAATAAAAAAATACTGTAACAAAAAATAAGAATGCCTTCTATGTACACATCAGGAGACTAGACATGGCTGGGGAAACAACCAATGAGCTTGAAGGTAGAGCAACAGAACTTTCTCAAACTTAATTGCAAAGGGAAAATGGAATAAAAACAAAACAAAACAGAAAATTTAAGAATTTAGAGATAATATCAGTAGGTCCCACATGTACATTTGGAAATAGAAGAAAGGGAGCACAGAGGAGAAGAAATATTTGAAGAAATAATAGCTGAGAAATTCCCAAAATTAAACCACAGATCCAAGAAATTCAGAGAGCACCAAGCAGGATAAATGCCTAACCAAGTCAAACATACCTAGGTATATCACATTCAAACTGCAGAAAATCAAAGACAAGAGGAGAATTTTGAAAGAGGGGAAAATATATGTTACCTATAAAGGAATAAGAATAAGAATGAAAGCCAATTTTTAATCAAAACCACGCAAGTAAGAAGAGAAAGTGATGAAATATTTAAAGTGTCAAAAAAGAACAACTATCAACCTAGATTTTAACAATCAATAAAATTATTTTTTAGAAGTAAAGGGGAAACAAAGACATTCTCAGACAAAGAAAAACTGAGGGAATTTATCATCAATAGATAGTTTCTATAAGAAAGGTTAAAAGAAATTCTCCAGGCATAAGAAATAGAAAATAGGTCAGAAACATGGATCTAATAAAGAAGTGTAGAGCATCAAAGAAGTAATGGATGAAGGTAAAATAAAATCTTTTATTTTACTCAGTCTTAAGATAAAAGATAACTGTTTAAAGCAACTACAATAATAGTTTATCAGTGATTATGAGATATGGAGAAGTGAAATCAATGTTAGAAATGTCATAAGAGATCAAAAGGCAGAATTGGGAATATTTTGTTAGAAGGTCCTTATACTACATGTAAAGCAGTACAATGTTATTTGAAAGTGGGCACATACTAGTTTATATATATTGTAAACTCTAGGTCAATGACTAAAGCATTTTTTAAAAGTATACTTGATAGGCTAAGAGAGGAGATAAAGGAGAAACATATAAACTGTAATTTGCAACAGAGAAGGCAGAAAAA
The DNA here is from genome assembly GCF_014824575.4 of Sturnira hondurensis. Lineage (NCBI taxonomy): Eukaryota > Metazoa > Chordata > Mammalia > Chiroptera > Phyllostomidae > Sturnira > Sturnira hondurensis. Next base: position 9,602,441 of record NW_028092059.1, read on the forward strand.
GAGAGAAAGAAACGAAGAACAAATGTAAAACAGTAACAAACATGGTAGATATTAATCCAACTATATCAATAATCACTTTAAATGTGAATGGTACAAATATACCAATTAAAAGACTGGTCAGTCCTGACTGGTGTAGCTTAGTGCATTAGGCATTGTCCTGTAGTCCAAAAAATTGCAGGTTTAATTACCAGTCAGAGCACATCCCTGGATTGTGGGCCAGATCCCCAGCTGGGGGCATGCAAAATGCAACTGATTGATGTTTCTCTTACACATGTTTCTCTCCCTGTCTTTCTTCTTTCTCTCCTTTCCCTCTAAATATAAATAAAATATTTTTTAAAATATACACTATCAACATGGTTAAAAAACAAGACCCAACTCTATGTTTTCTATAAAAATTCCACTTTATATATAAAGAGGAAAAAGGAGTTATGAACATGGAAAACAGTTTGGTGATCACTAGGGGAAGGGAAGTATAAGGAGACTAAATGGTAATAAAAAATACAATAAGAAAGAAAAAATAAATATAAACCCTCAGGTTAAAAGTAAAGGGATGAATAAAACACACCACAAAAACAAAAATCAAAGAAAAGTTGTGGTAGCTATATTAGTTTTGGATAAACAATATTTTAGAATAAGAAAGAGTATTTGAATAAAGAGGGTCATGACATAAAGGTAAAAGTGGTAAATTTTCCAAGAAGATAAAACAATCCTTGATATTTATCCATTTAACAAAATAGCATCAAAATATAGGAGGCAAATACTGAGAGCACTGAAAGAAGAAAAAGATAAATCCACTGTTATAATTAGTAATTTAAATATCTCTCAGTTACTAATTTATAGATCAAGCAGATAACAAATATATAAGTTACCTGAACTTCAATATCAATCAACCTGACCTAATTAGCATTAATATTCCACCTAACAATAAAAGAACACAAATTCTTCTCCAGTGTACATGGTACATTCACCAAGATACAACACATTTTGAACCATAAAATATACCTTATATACCACGATAACTTAAGAGAATAAATATTATGCAAAATATGTTCTCAGATCATATGGAATTATTTTTTGAAGAAGAATTCTTTTTCTTGTCTTAAAGAGTATGTATTTTTTTGTTTTTTAAATTTATTATTTTTTTATTTTAAAGATTTTACTTATTTATGTTTTAGAGAAGGGAAGGAATGGAGAAAGACAGGGAGAGGAACATTAGTGTGTGGTTCCCTCTCATGTGCCCCACCACTGGGGACCTGGCCAACAACTTGGGCATGTGCCCTGACTGGGAATCGAATTGGCCACCCTGTGATTCGCAGGCTTGCACTCATTCCACTGAGCCACACCAGTCAGGGCTCAGATCATACAAAATTACGCTAGAAATCAATAACATAAAGAAAGCTGAAAACCCCCCAAATCTCTGAAAATTAAATAAAATACTTCTAAGAATACATGGATTAAAGAAGATGTCTCAAAAGAAATTTCAAAATATTTTCCATTAAATGTAAGTGAATATACAATTTATCAGCACTTATGGGATGTCCTGGAAGCAGGTTCAGTGGGAAACTTATGGCATTAAATAGATGTGTTAAAAGAAAAATCTAAAATCAATAACCTAAGCTTTTGCCTTAGGGAAATAGAAAAAGACACAGGTGTCAGATCTAAGTCAGGAGTAGGAGTTGTAAGAATGTGAGGCACAGTAAAATCACGAGAATGGAAAAGACCCCTTTGGAGAGAGAGTGCAATGAGGAAAGAGGTGGAGAGATAACAGGCCCCTGGGGAGAAGCAACATTTAAGGAAGGGGCAGATTAAAAAGGGTCTGTGAAGAAGACTGAATAAATGGTCAGAGAGACTGAAGGAAAGGCAGGACTGGATGGAGGCTATGAAAGCCAAGAGAAGAGGGAATTTTGAGAATAAGGTGGCTGCCAATAATAAAAATTCAGGGGAGGGTAGGGGGAAGGTTAATAAGATTAGAATTGAAAAAATGTCAGTTGGATTTGGATATTATGTCTTTGGTAACCTCAGGAAAGGCAGATTCAGAGAAGTGATGAGGACAATGAGGAAGTGATTTATGACCTTTGCCAGGGAGACTCCAATGGTGAGGAGGCAGAACCTGAGTCTAGTGAGGAGAACAGACATTAAAGAAATGAAGGCAATAAGTGAAGACAAGTTTAAGAGGTCTTCCGTTACTGAAAGAAGAGAAAAAAATAGCTTATGTGATACACAGGATCAAAGGTTGGCTTTGCTTTTTAAGAAGTGTAAGAGAATGTGGGCAGTTTTAAAAATTGAGGAAAAGGATAATAGCTGACAGGAAAATGCTGAAGATACAGAAAGGGATGGGGTAATCCTTACTGATGTAAGGAGGTGTCAGCAAGCAGAGAGCAAGGCAGAGCAGTAAAGAGTCTTGGAATAGAAGCTGATTTTGTGCAGGGACATGACCACCACATCCTCTGAAACTGGAGGGCAGTAAGGACAAACAGAGGTCAGCTTTTGTCTGGGGGGAGGGCACTGGGACAATTCAAACCTATTATCCTGATTCATCTCTGCTTTAGCAAGCAGAGATGCCAAAGAAGTTGTGAAGTAGGAGGTCATCATTTGATGAGGAAGAATACAGAGATGTTGGGTTAAGATACTTGAATAACATGGTGTTGTTTTTGAAAAAAGATACAAAGGAGTAAAAATGAAATTTGCCAAACAGGAGAAAAGAGATTTAAGTGGGCCATTAAAATTATAATTCTCGAATCTGTCTTGGCATTGACTCAAGTGATGCTAGGGTATTTTCTAGGGCAGCCGAGTAGATGAATATGGGTACACAGCAGGTGAATCATAGGATTGACCTCTGGCAATGAATTCATAGGGCCAGTGCAGTGGAAGGAGAGGAGATGACTTGTGAGAGAATTTTCAGTGAATTACCTATGGTGCTTGCAGTGGAGATGAAAGCCATTAGAGTTGATGAGGTAAAGAAACAAACAATAAGGGCTTGGATGAGCAAACCACATGGTTGCTATAATTGCCTATGCAGCAATTTCCAACCTTTTTCAACTCATGGCACACATAAAGAAATTACTAAAGTTCTGCAGCACATCAAAAATGTATTTTTTACCAATAAGACAAAAATAGGTATAATTTTGATTTATTTACACTGGATAGCTAGCATTCTGTTGGCTGTGGTCATTTTTTAACTTGACAACCTAAGAGAAAAGAGGTCAGTGGCCCTGACTAAATAGTCAGGTATTGCATGTTTGAAAAATTCTTTCAGCCCACTGGCTGAAAATCACTGGCCTAGGATAATCCAGAAGTGGGCAAAAATTATATTTATGTGGGTGAGAGCTAGCATGGTTTAATTCCATAGGTATTTTATTAATATTTGTTCAAAGTTCTCAAATCCCACTTAAATACAGTAAATAAATCTGTATTCTCCTGCTCTAAAACAGTAATGTAACATAGAATACTGAGCTTTAAGATAAAATTCCTAGAGCTGTTGAAGAAAGTAAAGCAAGAAGAGAACACAAGGTAAGCATGTGTGTGGTAGATGGTTGGATAAGAGTAATGAAATACAAATTCTGTGCTCTGGTTACTAAAATCCTGCTGGGTGCTGAGTGCATGACATTCAGTACGGATGTGGTTCTATGATTTGTAAAATGAGGCAATCAAGCACAGAAATATCTTAGATCTTTCTAAATTTGAAATTCTATTACTCTTCTATGTCAAATAGATCATTTTATTTGTTTTTAAATATTGAAAATGCCTGTATTTAATTACTTTGGCTACCCCCATGAGCAGAGAAAATACCAGGATATGGACAAAATGGCATTACATTTTCACAAATCTAGATTAGCTTTCAACTCCAGTCTAGACTTGCACTTTTTTTTCATCTCTAAGTTCTTTGTGTTTAGGTAGAAAAATCAATTTTTTGAACAATGCTAGGACTTTCTGAACAAGAGATGGCTAGAGATGTAGCCCTGATCTGTAGTGGATTACCTTGTATCCAAATTCAGATGTTGGAGGCAGAAAACTACTCTGACCAGCTTTGTTTTCACCCAACAGGAAGCTGGGGTCTGAAGGCTCTCTGAGACAGAGTGAGAACTGATATTTTGACTTGTTTTCATTCTACCTATTGTTTTCTCTGGGTAAACTTATTCTACGAGGCTCATTGCTGCTCATGCTGTTTGCACCAGGTCCAGTTCCCATTATGGGTGGTGCATACACTGTAAAGCAGAGCTTCCATCCTTCTTCATCTGACTCTCCATGAACAAGAGCTTGAAATGGACAGTTCTCCAGTTTTATATCAGATATGTCATCACTCTCTCACTTTTTTCCTTCAAGACTATAATCTTTCAAGCAAAGAAGCAAACTGGTTCTAATATTGAGACTTGGAACATTTGACTGCTCACTCATTTCTAGGCTAAATTGCTTCCTTACCCTCTGTACCTTAAACCAGGCTGGGTTTTTTTTTTTTTTGGTACTTTAAAATTTTTTTTTTAAATTTATATTTAGAGAGAGGAGAAAGGAAGCAGAAAGAGAGGGACAGAAACTTCCTTGTGTGGTTGGTTCTCACCTGCCCCACCAATGGGGACCTGGCCTGCAACCTAGGTATGTGCCCTAGACTGGGAATTGAACCAACCACCCTCTAATTCAAAGGCCTGCACTCAGTCCACTGAGCTATACCAGCCAGGGCTGCCAGGCTATTTTTTTTTATCATGTCAAAGGATCTTATTCTTGAGTTCATATGTACTAACCTTCTGGGTGAATTCTTTATATAGTATTTAATCAGCAGCCTTTTATAAAGTGGAAGTAAATTACTACAGACCACTTATCTGGGGCAATAATCTGCTACTTTTTCAGGTGAAACCAATTATAGCCCCTGAAAATGATCATTGGTCAAATGGGTCCATATAAGGTACACTTAATTTTATCACTTATCTTTCAGTTGTTTCTTCTGTTAAAAGTATGAATAGTGTTTCTAGAGTGGCGTATACAATTTTCTTTCTTCTGATGGCTTGATAATAGTCTGAAAAGCATTCATTTGTTAAGAGTCAGTCAGGAAATAGTTCCTCCCAACTTCTATCTGCCCAGAAAGCTCTTGGTAATTACATTCTTTGGAAAATCTTTAAATCCTCCATTTAACAGATTGCTGGGACAAGGCACTAGCAGTTTAATGGTGTTGCAGAGGGTGAAGCTGGTCTTACAGGGTAAAAGAGCAGAGGACACTGGCTAAACTCTGCCCTTTAATGGAGTTTCACTACTATATTTTCACTCAGCACTTTTGGTATTGAGATGCCCAGTAAAGTCACTCTGCTCAGGTTGTCTGACAGTATTAGAAATCTTTGGACTCTCTACTCTAAGTAATTTGATAGGGGCATTAATCAGCTGATCAAATGAACTCATGCGTAGTTCCTCTCTAGAAGCCTCTGAATGCACGCTAGGTAGCTATGAGGAAGTAGGAATGGGGAAGATTGGCTTCAGCAATAAATTTTGGGGTCCGCTGATTTATTTCTATATGCTGCCGATTAGTATATTTTGGGGGATAGGAATGGGAGAATCAAGAACTCTGATGGAATTTAGGGAAGAGTTGCTTTATTTAATTCTTTAAAAAAATTTCTTGTAAGCAGATAATAATCCCTGTGTCTCTTCTTTTTTTATTAGATCAACTGGACACACTGAGAAATATAGGATATAGTGGTGAATATTTTCCTGCATTGTACACCATTTTTAGCAGTTCCTCTTATGACCAAGCTGTATCTTGCTGTGTGTGAAATCCGCCTCTGACTGATGCTGACTTAGTAATGACATGAAGCCACAATCTTATTAGCTGTGATGTGGAGGAGCCCCGAATAATTCATGGTGATGTTATGACTAATTTCTTTCATGTTGCTTACAATGGCTGATAGAGGGCAGTGAGGTACTCAAGACTGGAGTAAAGCAATCATCCTCTCTTAAAATAATTGTACCTCATGGTTTAAATATATATGTGCATATCTAGAGGTAATTTTGAACATTAAGAATTAGTATCCTTCTCCCTAGCAAGTTTACTGGCACTCTCATAGGCTCTTTGCTTTTCCCTTAAGTTCCCCCTTTTAATACTAGATTTAGAAAGGAAGAACATAGGCTTTCAATTGTCAGGAATTGCATTTCCCACATACACATTGTTATAAAATTCACAAGATAAGTGATATATCTTATTACATTTTCTGAGGAAAGCCCCAGCTTTTTAAATCTTCTTGCCTGATCCCCTTTAGTCTAATCCAAATTTCTTTTAGGTATGTACATGGAAACTTATGGTGCTTTTGATTGTCCTAACCAGTGGTTGACTGGAGATATTGACTAGTGCCTCCATTATTTTGCCTGTTGGGCATTTTCCTTTTTCTTCAATCACTTTGGTTGAAACTGCATTTTAGCTTTGTCACCTCCAGGTAATGGAGGTCCTCCCAGGAATGTAGGGTGATGACACAGAAGCTGGAACTGTGCCCGCAGACGCATTAGGTCTCTTCTCCCACCCCAAACCAATTGTCTGAAGTTTTTAAATGAGAATTTTGAAATTTGAACTCAGTTAAAAAAAAACAGAGGCAAATTATTCTAGGAGAAGATGGAGAGTTCACATCTTCCTCAGTTTCCCTCATCTCTCTTTTTCAAGGAAGAGTTTGCAGGTGACAAAGTGATGTGATAGTGCTGTTTGTAAGGAATAGGTCACGATCAAAGTCAGGTTCTTTTAAAATTCAGCATTGCATTTGCACCTATGCTTGAAAGGAAAATATAATACCTTAATGAAAGAACTTATAGAAACTTCATTTAATAAATGTCAGAGTGGATTGTTAGTATTCTAGCCTAACCATATACACTACCAATTGGGTAGATAGTCATTCTGTTACCCAAATAGGGTTTTCTTAACGTATCCTGTGAAACAGAAATGACGAAAACAAAAATTGTCAGCTGTTACCTCTGTTATTCTTCCTTACCTGAGTTTTTCTCTTATTGACAAAAATCACAGAGCTGCCTGGCTATTTTTGTCCTGGTCTTCAAAATCAGAGATAATTTTTGTAGATGAGGAGGAAAGGGCAATTTATATCTCCTTTTTGCGGAGGTCCCACAAAAATGCTTGATTTCGGGTTAAGTTAGATGGGCTTCAGCAACCGTACCTGTGATCTTTGGGGACTTGACTCATGGTGAGAACCTCCTTCTCTGCCCCCATGTGCCCCATTATTTCTGTGGTGCTGAGTGGAGCTGAGCAGTTTCCAACTGTTGAAGAAAGGAAATGCTAAGACATGCACCGACAGTTGTCAATGTTCAGGAAAGATGTCAGGATAGCATTACACTTTTATTCCAACTTCAGCACTTTAAAAAATCAATTTCAATGCAATACAAATGCATGCTTTGGTGTGTTTAAGAGTTAACAGATTTTAGTGCAATAATCTGTAGTAAAGGCGTAGCAAGTGATACCTCATTCACAGAACAGAATATGTGTTGCAAAAGCACAACACCTAAACCTTAAATGCAGAAAACCACAGATTCTCTGACTGTTTCAAAAACCTTGGAGGTTGCTTTGAGAGTATTTAATGTCATTGGTCATATGGTACCACCCAGGGGAGGCTGTTTCATTTCTATCATTTCCTGGGTAGAAATTCCAATAAAGTAAATATGCTTATTTCACATATACCCATGTTCTCTTGGGCCACACCCACCACAACGAAAGTCTATATGATTTAAGCCTTCTCCATAATTCCAGAGAATCTTATTTATTCGACTTGCTTTCTGGAAAGGACACCCATTCATCTCCACCGTGAGCTGTAAGTTGAAAAAAATGGCAAGTTCACGGCTTTCAGCTATCACTGGTGACTCATTCTGAGATACTGGAGATTGGTTGGCAGATCCTCAATATTTAAAATGTGCTTCCCTCACTTAACTTCCTTATCTGCTACACCCCATTGTAGATTGTCTTTCTTGGCAGCACTGGCCAGCTGTTCCCTGCCCAGGAGGCTCACTCGGAACCAGTGGTTCCTAGAGACTCTTCCTAACTCTAATTCTTTCCAGCTTACTGCCATACATAGGTCATAGTGGTCTCTCCTGTGGCTAACATCAGTTACGTCTCTCCAAAGTAGCTGCTTCTAAGCCTTTTCTTTATGACCTGCGTGGGGTCACCTTTATCCCTGGACATGCAGAACAGTTCTCCCAGTCAGCACTGATCAGATATTAGGAACCATGGCTCTCAGGGCATATCAGGCCTATAAAATAAAATTGTTTGTTCCAGAGTGTTTAAAGTTTTTTAATGAGTTTACAAGATTTAAAAGTCAGGAATTTTCATATAAAAATCTTGATCTCCATTTCTTCTTTCTTGAAAAATTGAAAATCCTTGCAAAATCAGAATCTAGCATAGTTCTTATAATGCCACCATATTCTGGTGGTGAGTGGAATTTCTTCCTTAAGACAGGTTATAATTTCTCTAATTTGTCATGGATCAAACACTCCTTAGGACTACTTCTGAACTAATTCCACTTGTGTTAATATTTTTGATTCCTGTAAGTATTCAAATCTATGAGTGTGTATGACTTCTACCTACAACTCAATCTCTAGAAGCAGTTTATAGGACCTTATAGGGGACCCCGTAGACCCATTCACTGGACTTATTCTCAGTGGCATGCAAATTGATAATGAGAGCTGTCTTCATTTGGCTGTTATAGCAGAATGCCATAAACTGAGTGTTATATAAACAACAGAAACCTATTTCTCACTGTTCTGGAGGCCAGGAAGTGTAAGATTAAGGCACCAGCAGACTGTTTGATGAGGGCCTGTTTTCTCGCTGCCAGCCAACTTCTCTCTGTATTCTCTCAAGGAGCAAGGGAGTTCTCCGTGAACCCTTTTTGTAAGAGCACTAATTATCTGCCTCCCAAAGCCTTCACCTCCTAATGCCATCACCTTGGAGGTTAGGTTTCAACCTATGAATTTTGGGGAGATGCAAACCTTCAACCTGTAGCAGGAGCTTATTATTTGTTTTTTGCTTTTAGTTCAATGATCATCTATGAAATTATCTGGATGATGCCTTTAATACTACCCTAGTATTCCAAAACAACTTTAATTGTTATGAGTCAATATAAAAGGAACATAAGCAGACTTATAGGTAAATGATGTATTTGTATAAAACGAAGGCCAAATGTCATACAATTCTCTATGCACAAGGTTTCACAGTAACTTAATGTGAAAGAGGGGATGGCAGAATTGAGTCGTCTTGGATTGTGAAAAGTTTCGTAAGTACACGCCTTGAAGCAGTCAGTGTTATATTCACATAAAAAGCAAAAATTTATTTCAGCCAAACAGCATTGCCGCGTTATATTAAGTTTGTTAATCTGAATTGTATTTTGGGGGGATTTCGATTTAGTTTAGCTTTGTAGATGTTTAAAGAATAGTTACATAAGGTGGGGGGCAGAAATGGGAGGGAGGTGGGGAGCACTGCGGGGAGCAGGGCGGGGGATATAAAACAGAAAACTGTACTTGAATAAGAATTAAATTTTAAAAAAGTATAGTTACAAAGAGGTACAAAAGAAGCATTTTCTTCTTTTTGTGTTGGATCAAGATTTGGTTTGCTTGATTGAGAGGGGGTTTTCTTCCATGGGTTGGGTCTTTACCCTGAAGCACAGCTCAGGGAAAGAGAGGAGCCAGCTGCAGAATAAGCCTGAGTTAGAGAAGCACATAAACAGGGCAAGAGAGAAAGCCAGCTGGGACTGGGCGGAGTGGCAGAAGGGATGGTCAAAGTTGGGGCTACAGAACTGAGTTCAGAATCTAGGTCAAGCGAACATCAGTAAGTGAAGGCGGGACTGCCGCATCTTGGGTAATCATTCTGACTCTAGCTGGTATGTGAGGTCCCAGCCTTACGACTTGTAAGAAGAGTGCTACCCAGTCTTCTGGTTAAAAAAAAAAAAAAGCTGAAATGGGTGAATGGCAACAACAGTACTAACAGGTTTATCAGGAGTAATTCTTAATGGGAACTAATTTAAAACTCCAAAGTTGCATTAGTGGCCATCCCACTGTGACACCATAATGTCATCCACACAAAGGGCTGTTCATCTGCCCTTATCCAGCGCTCATATCTCCTGAGCCCCCTTTCTTCAATGTGCTCTCGTGCTTCCGAAGGAGGCCTGTCCTGGGTCTTCAGAGGAGGGCACAGCACACTGTCCTAAGATCAGCGATTCCTCTTTCCATCTCATTGTGAAAGGTCCCCGAGATGCAGAATAATTCTAATTATCTCATAGTTGCCCAAGCCAGGTATATAAGGCTAAATTTCATTCATGTGAAATAGCAACATTCACAACTTTGATATCATTACCTGATATCTATTTGAGGACAAAAGATAATGGGCACTTTGATGAAATGAATGGAAAATTCTCAGCTGGAATGTTGAATATTTGACCAAGTTAGGAAAAGGGGCTTGCTTATCTATGCCACCAAGTTCTTCCCCTGATGTGGTCTTAAGAATGGGAAAGACAGAGTCCTTTAGAAGGAGGCTTGAGCTAGTTAAACTGGAATATAGGTCTCCAGGGATGAAAAAACCTTATTTGCATTCATTCGCATGATGGTTTCAAAAGGCCCAGTTTTTGAGATCTAAAATTTGGTTTAGATAGCTGGGGTAAGTAAACTGTAGTCCACATGTAGTAATCTGCAGACCTCATATGAGGTTTCTATGGAAATGTTTCAACTCGTTATGTACGTTCTGAGCACATACTCTTTGTCAGATACATTAGGTACAGGAAAGGTAATGCTGAGCAAGGCAGAACTTCTGTTCCCACGGGCTAACAGTCCGATGCCAGGCGTTTGGCTCAGTTTTCTCCACACATTAGCCCACTTAATTCCAGTATCACCTGCAAGTCCTTGGTGTTAATTAGAGTTTAGTAATTCATCTAAGATTCTGTACTAGCAATGGTAGAGCTAAGAACAAAAGTAGGCAGTTGGATTTCAGTGCCCAAACTCTCACCTGCCACATGCGGGGTTTATCTCTGACACAGTTTCCTTTGCTTTGGCTCTAAATGCAATTTAAATTGCAGAAACATGTGGTCATGATTGTTAAAAGTGAACAACTGTGAAATATAAAGGAAAAGAGATTAGATTATATGAGGTAAGAATAACTAATCTGCATAGTACTAGTTAGAAAGTTTGGTACTAATGCTACTTTTTTGTCCTTTATCTATAAATACTTTTATGGTTTTAATTAACTTGTCTCCAATATGCCACTTACCCTGTACTTCCACTGAACTGGAGTTCAAAGAATAGCCCTCAGTGATGGCTAGATTTGTCACTTGCCAATTCAGTGTCATGCCCAGAAGGCGATACTGGTGGTGGTCACAGTTATTATAATTAATTATGATCACTAAAAAGTGTCTGAACATTCATGGGTGGTACAAAAATATTTATATGCAGCTCAAGATCAAATCCAGGAGTTAAAATGGCCCTGCTCCCAAAGGCACCACACAGAGGATGGTATGAAGCTACTGCTGCTTTTCAGAGACTGGCACAAGAGGGTGGGTTTTTGATTTAGTTGTCTCAGCCGCAGAGCAATCAACCGTCATCGCTGCTGGTCAAATAACCGTGTGTATGTGTGTTTCTATATATTTCATATTCTTAATTTTATACATTTAAAATGAAATTTCGTTCTTTTTGTATTTCTAATTCGTTCCTGAGACAAAGGTCAGAAATTGTGTGAAGATTAGAGCAACTCTTTTCCTTTTGCAGCTCAGTTTATTTCTGATTGTTTACGGTAGCAAGCTCCTAGGGAGACTCCTTGGGGATGTCCATCAGGCGTCTATCTGGTAATTCTCATGAACGTGAAGATAATTTACAGCTTTCAGTCACGGCTTGCCTGTTTTAGTTTGAGCCTTGGCCCGTTGGGTCTTTCTGTCAGTCTGTCAGTCTGAGGACAGGGGCTGTGATAGAGGCAGTGATCCTCTAGGGATGGCTACTACCCACCCTCCGGTTCTCGCTGTTTTGCACCACAACGTTCTGTAGGAGGCATGAGTTGTGAAAGGAGGAGATGCTTACAATGGGAGAGTTTTATACAGAACTGCAGAGGAGAAGGGGCCAGGCAACAAAAGTCTGTTAGCTCAGTACCTGACCGTCAGTTGTAACTGCTCCACATACTGGTGTCTCTATGGTCAGGGGTCCAAATTCCTGTATTTGGTAGAATCTGTATTTGGAGCACTTCTTCCTTCTGTCAAAAGCTTCTGGGTTTTTTGTTTTGTTTTGTTTTTAGGTGTGGGCGATTTTTTTTTTTTGGCTCCGATCTTCTCTTTCTTTCATTTGTTGCTTGGAGTTGAGTACTCTTGAAGACTTTGTGTCCCCGACTTCCAGACTCTCAACCTCTTACCCCTTTCCACTTCTTGCTGCCTCCAGAGCCATTGCTGTTTAAGGCGTGTGTGATGGAGACTGCGGCACACATGGCGCTTATGGCCCATCTTTCTCAAGACCCTTGGTGTTAGCAGACACTGTGGGCAGCCAGGCTTGGCATGTTGGCATCCTCTTCTTTTTATGGTTTCATATTTAATGAGTCACAAACCTTTAACTGTAAAGTCCCTTGTATTTTTAAATTACAGATGTAATATAAGAAATACCTGATAGATATCAACAAGTCAAATAATAAGGAACTTAAAATCAAGTTCTTTCTAACTTCCTCAGATACCCCTAGCTCAACTCCTCAAAACTAACCATTGGTAATAGTTTGGTGCATATTTACTTCAACCATCTTAATAGAGACACACGTTTCATTTCATGTTTGTTTTTATTTTTTTAACTGTTAAAAAAGATATCATAGCAAACTAGTCTACAACTTGCTCTTCAACTTCAACAATATGTCTTGAAGATGACTTCATGTCTCCCTCTCATGTCTCAGTTATATAGCTGCATCATTCTTTTTAATGGAGGGAAAGTATTCCATGTTAAGGCAATATCATGATTTATTAATAAGTGTTTAAGTTTGTTCTCATTACAAATAATAAGCTTTTATGTACCTGTGCCAGTGTTTCTGAGGGGCAGATTCCAGGAAATAAAATTTGAGGTCAAGGTAGAGACAAATTAAAAAATATTCATTGATCCTGCAACTTAAAATTCATACACTGCAATTGCCAATGTTTCATTCATATTCCTGCCAAGAGTCAATGAGAGCACCGATTTTGCTGCATCATCACCAATGTAGGCTATCATTTATCTTTTAAATTTTATCAGAATGACTGGTAACAAATTATACTTCATTGATGTTTGAATTTGCATTTCTGAACTATTAATGAGGTTGAGCTTTTCATATTTCTAAGTGCCATTTGCATTTTATTTTCCATTAATTTATTATTCCTAGCATTTGCCTGTTTCTGTATCAGACTGTGTTTTTTATTGATTATAAATAGATTTTATATATTATGAATAAAATCTTCCTTTGTCTGTTATGTATTATAATATATTTCTTACCGCTCTGTCACTTGTCATTATATTTTGTTTTGTATTGTATAGAAAAGCTTTATACTTTTATTTAGTTAATTTTATCCAAGTTTTGCCCTGGCTGGTGTGGCTCAGTGCACTGAGTGCTGGCCTGCCACAGGGTCACCACTTTGATTCCCAATTAGGGCACATGCCTGGGTCGCAGGCCAGGTCCCCAGTGGGGGGCACATGAAAGGCAACCATACACTGATGTTTCTCCACCTGTCTTTCTCCCTGCCATCCCCTCTCTAAAAGTAAATTAATGAAATATTCTAAAAAATGTATCAAACTTTGTTCTTTTATCATTTTTGCTTAATATAGAAAAAATTTCCCCATGATAAAAACATAAAATATATTCTTCAGTATATTTTTTAAATATATAATCTTCATTGTATTTTTTCCATTACCATTTAGTCCTTTTATATCCCCTCCCCCCAACAGTCACCACCCTGCTGTCCATGTCCTTGAGCCCTTTTTCTTTTTGCCCGATACCCCCAACTCCTCCCCTCCCCCACAACACTAGCTCTCATCTGTTCTCCATGTATGAGTTTTTTGCAGTATAGAATTAATTTTTCTGTATGATGTGAGGTAGTAGCATAATTATACTTTTCAGATATTTTCCACCCCATATATTGAAGTCTCTCCTCTTTCAAGTAACTCAAAATACTACCTAGTCATATATAAAATGACTACATATATATATGAAATTTTTAAAAATTTGGTTTATATTTTGTAGTTTCTGATGACTACTTTTCATATGTTTACTTACCATTTGAATATTCCTTCCTTTATGAGGTCTTTGCCCAGTTTTTAAATAGTTTCTTTATCTTTTTACTGTTGATTTGGAGGGATAATTTGTATTTTCTAAATTTATATTTAATGTCAGCTGTATGCATTGAAGTATATTCTCTCACCCTTGGGTAGCTTGGGTTCTAATGCAACTTTTTAAGTGAAAAAAGGTTTTTAATTTAATTTCTAAGGGTAGCGCAATCCTTCACTAGGTACCTGACAAATCACTAAAACAGACTCGACTTTGAAACAACAGTGGTAACAAGTGGAATGGCTGAGAATCAGGCTCATCTTTACAATCTTAGTGGAATGGACTGTGAATTTATATAGAAAATTATCCAAATTATAAGTTATAACTCTAAGACAGAGCCAACATTTAAGAGCCACTATTTTTAATTTTTATTAAATTTTTTTTGTTGTTTTTAAACTCATATACCTGTTTTTTGTGTCTTCTCCAAGTCACTCTGATGCCTTACCGCTGAGGAACTGTACCTTATTTGTCATCCTATTTATCTAAACTAATATCACAAAAACTCCTTGCTAATTAAAGATAAATTCTTAGCTTTCTCTTTTTAAACATTGAATACATTATTGTATTTTTCGATCTTAAAAAGATTCTTTTTGGATCTTTTTCACCCATTTCTCTCACTTCCCCTCTCTCTGACCCTGGAAATCACCAAACTGTTCTCTGTTATCTATGAGCATGTTCATTTTTTAATGCATTCTTTTTAGATTCCACATATAAGAGAAATCATATTGTATTTGTCCTTCTCTGTCTGATTTCATCAAGCTTAATGTCCTTGAGGCCAAGTCATGTCACAAATGGTGAGATTTTATCATTTTGGTGGCTGAAAAATATTTTACTGTGTGTGAAAGAAATTTAAAAAATCTTTTAAAAAAGTAAGTTCATGTAGAATATGAGATTACCTAGGAAAATTTTGTGAAAGAATAATATGAACAGTTATATTTTTTGATATATTTAAAAGTTAAATTATTTTTGCAAAGATCTAAAACTACAAAAACAGATTAATGAAACATTATAGAGTTAAAAATACATATACCAATGTCTCTGAAACTGTAGATTATGAACAATTTCCAATCAATGGGTAAAATCTTCAGTAATTTGTATTATTATGACTGTATATCAAGGGTGAAAAATTAAACTACTTTTCTATATCATTAGATACACCCAAATCAAATCATAGTTGGAGGTAGTATGTATATATAAACAGTGAAACAAAGGCATGAAAAGAAATGTATATGTGAATTTATAAATAATCTTGAATAGGAAAGGAATTTCTACAAATGAGCCAGTATACAAAATTTATAAATAGAATGACTAATAACATTTGTTTTAAATGTTTTTAAATTGTTAAATAAAAAAAAATTAACTTAAAAACATTCAAAAGACACAAGACAATATAAAAAAATATCCAAATGCTTTTAAAGATTAATTTTAATTTGTCAGCAGTGTTCTCAAAAGGTAATTTCTTTCTTTATTTTTTAAAATATGTATCATTTAATTAATTGAAAAATAGTTGTGGAAATTTTGGAAAATATTAAGCCAAACATGAAATATTTTATTAGCATTTTATTTTTAAGTATATTTTATTGATTATGCTATTACAGTTGTCCCATTTCCCCCCTTCACTCCCCTCCACCCTTGCATGCTTTCAAAAGGTAATTTCTTAATATACAAAATCTCTCACAAATTAAAGAAATATATGAAAATGAGATAATTGTAGTTCACTGAAAAGGATTTACAAAGGCCAAATAATGCTTGACCTCACAAATTGATTAAAGTAATGTGCTGAGTTTACATTTTTCTCTTTTGCAATTGTCAAATAGTAAACAGTACCGGAGAGGCTGTGGGCAAACAGGCGCTCACACACTGGGGCCGGAGGGCCGAGCCGCTGTTGGGAGTGCGGCCGGCAAGTCCTATCACAACTGGGAGTGACATGCCGGAGACCTACTTCTAGAATGTACTCTAGAGATAGAGCTCTATGTATGTGCAAGGATTTATGTTTGTTGCAGTATTGTTTACAATAGCTCAACATGGTTTAAAGATGACAGAACAATTCTGAATTACAGCGTAGTACAGAGACGTTATAATGTGCTATATTTGATATAAATACATGCACATATGTATTTTGTGTATATATATTTTCATTATGTGTATAGTATTCCTCTGCATGTACATTTATATTTACATTCATGTAATTTATAGTTTATTCTACTTACATAGCTACAAATAAGTATGAGTATCTACATGTTTACGTGCTATAAAAGTCCTTTGATTGCACATGAAAAGTGTGGGAGTTCAGACATAGCTAGCAGTGACTATTTCTGGGGTGTTGGAGCTTTAAGTCAGATGACTCATAGTTTTATTCCTATTATTCTTTGAATTTAATTTTATCATAAGTGTATATTCATTTTTATAATTAAAAATATAGTGAAACATTGATTCCTTTTTCATTTAGTTCAAGAATATATTGATCTTACTTTCAACTTTAATTAAGTTTCTAATCTGCATTCATAATGATGGGTGGAATCATATCCAGGAGAGGGAGCAGAAGGAATCTTTATTACCTTCTCCACTGACCTTATTTCTTCATATATTATCTTATTCCTCAATCATTAATGACAGAAAAAAAATGTAATTTTTATTGAGAATCTGTTAGATGATAGGGTTTGGAGGGTTTGTCTGTGTCTCTAGATTAGGCCTTACTATACTTGGTGGGAACGGTAATACAAACTCCATTTTCTAGATGACAAAATTGAGGTTTTGATGGTTTTAGAAGTTTGCTCTAAAGTAATCAAATGAGAATCTGTATCAGACATGGTGCTCTCTTCCCCCTTTTCCAATGTGTTCCTTCATGAGTTATTGAAGTTTTCTGTTCTTCAGTCCACTCTCACTGTCCCTGTTAAGCTTTTAATTTTTCCTGAATAGGATAAACACAGTATGAGCAAGTACTTTGAAAATAATTTGCAGTACCAACTACGGTCTCTCAGAGATTGCAACTCAAATACCTTCAGGCCTGACAGATGAATGAGGCTGGAAGGAGGTAAACTGCCTGCCAAACAGAACCTACCTGGGGCCCAGCTTGGCACCATGAGGTGCTGTGCGAGACTGCCCCAGTAAACAAAGGCAGTTATAGAAGTCTGTGATTTTAACGTGCTTTCTTATATTTGGAGGACATACGGTGAGACGGTTAGGAGCATGAAAGTGAAGTCAGACAAGGATCGAAACTGTGGCGGCTTCATTTCCTAGCTCTGTATAGGCAAGTTCCTAACTTCCGGGAGGTTCAGTTTTCATCAGAACAATTTTAATAAATTGATATATTTTGAAAGAAATATCTGTTCTTGTATTATTATTATTTTCTTCTTAACTTCAAAATCATCTTGTTATTCTCTATGAAAACTCCTGTTAGAATAATTATTAAATGAATAAATGCAGTTAGACATAAATAGAGACCTTGTCTTTCTAATTTGCAATTGATTATTTTGCCTAAAAATTGTTAGTGATGATTTAAAATATTATGATTATTATTTTTAGCTAAGAATCTTAGTGCAGGGTAGGCTAGCTGTGATTTTCATCAAAGCAGAATGTTTCAAATACCAAAGGGTTCTTACAGCGTGGCTATTTCACAGAGAAAGTATTATTTTATGTTTGAGAACCATTTCCAATATGCTTCTGCATGGCTATTATATTTTTTAAAAAGTGCTTTATTCCCTAAAAAGTTATTAAAGAATTTGTTGGCACTGATGACCAAAATTCTTTCATGGTGAAAGCAGTTACCTCTGAGTACTATTTGCTTTATTTATAAGTCATCACCAAACAGTTACTATTAAGTACCTACTGTGCTAATAGGGGCCCAGTGCACCACACCAATCTCCTCACTGTGTCTATGGCACTTCTGTGACTTCATGGGGCAGAGCTTTCTCCCACGTCCAGTACCCTCTGCAGAATAACTGAGGGTGAGACCAAGGCATGATTTTTTAAAATTCCCACATAATATTCCCTTCTGTCCCTTAAAAGCCTTTTCTGTACCTTGCATGGAGAAGTTTGATAGTCTCTTTAGTAAAACTGGCAATATACTTCAGTGCTATAACTTTATATGTGAAAGAAATGCAATTTTAGGTCCATTAGCACTATCCATTTATAAAATATAACCTGATATTGCATTGATTATCATACAGCTATATAAACATAACAGAATAAAACATTTTGTAAATTGTTACCTATGACATTTATAACATGTAACTGTAAACATTGTTTTGCCTTTTCATTGCCCTTTCACTTGTTTATTAGAGACCCTTTAAATGTCTTAGTCAAAAATCATCCCGTTCTTTAAAAAATAATAATCAAAATTGCTGTCTGGGGATTTATTTGACAGAGGTTCAAGGACTCACTGATGCCGGTCCCAGTCACGACGGCCAGCTAGGCAGTAGTGACAGGAATACTGAAAATGAGATGGAAGCTACACCAGTTGGATTGTGATGACAGAGTGACACAGTGTCTGCATCATTTCAGAAAACAGCCCTGGTGTTATTTTTTTATTTTACAGTATTTACATAATAAGCTGGACCTTAAGTTGAAAAAAGAAAAGATAACATGTGTGCTGTGAAGGGAGTAGTGCTGAAAATAGCATCTGTCTTCCTTGGAGCGGGGGACTATCATTTATCCATTGTTTTACTCATGACCTAGGGTTACGTAGTGACATGTGGAACAACAGAAACATAGTTCAAAAGATTCCATATGTGAACACATCCTTCTCCTTACTCAATGTCTGAGCTCTGCCTCCGAAAACCACCATCCCTGACACCAGGCTGGCTTGAGTTACCCCCAAATGTAAGGTGACGTGTGCATCTTGAAAGCCCAAAGCATTGGCCCTCCTGCTTTGGAGTTTCTGGAAGGTAGTCTAGTTTATGGAACAAAATGGCACAGTTACTGCATATTTGCTGCTAGGCTCATTATCTTCTAAAGGAAAAATCCATTTTTGAGGATAAGAAAATTAACTATTAAATCCATCAAATTTGTATAAAAACATGAATTGTCTAGAGATATGTAGGAAAGACACTTGCCATATGACTGAGTTGAACCATATAGGGATATGTCTTCACATGCGTATGCAATGCTGTTTATCTAGTTCACTGTAAATAATAGCAAGCACTTTTCCTGAAAGATATATAAACCAAATTAAAAACATTTTGAAAATAGAAAGCTCATTACCTGTAATGCCACTACAGTAACAAAGCTATTTTAGACTTTCTATAGATGTTTCAGAGGCTTGTTTATATCACTGTCGATGTTTCATGTCTCTGTGATCATAGTTCATATATAATTAGTCCTTTCTATGCTGCGTTAGTGATTTGTTTTCTGGAGCATATCCCTGTGAGCTGAAGGACATGGGCCAATGACTGCTAGGCTCTCAATGCTAAGGTTCTCTCCTGGGAAGAGAGATAGGCAAAGGGAGTTGGTGAGGGCAAAGGCAGCCTCTATATTCTTGCCTGAGAATAGAGGAAAAGCTATCTTGTCTGTATTTTTATTTTAGAAGTGGTACATTTGCTTATTAAGCACATGTATTAAGAATTACTATATGCTAGGCAGCGTGTCAAATGCTGGGTGTAGCAACCCCTTCCCATATGGAGATACAGTCTAGTGAAACGCCAAGAGAGCATGCAACTGCAGTATGGAGGTATTCTGGGAACTCCGGGCCCAGCAGGGGGCCTGGCTGCAAGGATCATCCTAAACTCCGTGAGAAAAGCCAGCAAAAAACTGAGGCTGGAGAAGCAGCGGGGCCAATGTGGCAGTAGGCAGGTTAGAATGATTGTTTTGGATGGTGTTTGGAGAAGTGACTAAAAGAGCAAATATAAAAATAAGAGACAATTTCAGAGGCTACTGTAGTAAACTTAGAGAGAAGAGATGTAACCTGGTCTAGGGCAGTTACCAGTTACATATTCTCCCAGGAGGGGAATCCAGAGAAATTATAGGAAACAAAAGGAAGACATGTTATTCATATAACACCTCCCAAAACAATCAGTATAATTCTCATCAGATATTTATATATGTAAATCTACATTTCTGTATGTATGTGTATTTGTATATAGCTATAGGCATATTTATGCTTATTGCCTACATATTTTTTATTTTGTAGCCAACCCTAATTAAAACCATGAAGTGGACATTTGACTTCGTTACTGTCCACCTTTTTGTTAGGGCCTTCTCTCTACTTTGGGAGTACCTTCTCTGTCCCAGGAGCTCAATATCTGTATTTGGGTGTCCTATCCATCTCTATCCAGGTTCTGCCTTTTAACTCATTCACTTCCTGTGCCCTATTACCAGCCTCTTATACTGTAGTTTTCTATATATGATGGTAGGCAGAATAGAAGATGTTCGCATTCTAATCCCTGAAACCTTCAAATATGCTATTACTTTATATGTTGAAATGGGTTTTGCAGACCTGATTAAAGACCTTGACATAAAGGAGATTATCCTGGATTTTCTGGATTGGCTCAATATCATTACAAGCATCCTTAAAAGGTAGAAGAAGGAGGCAGAAAAGTCAAAGATGTTGTGAAGCAGAAAACAGAGCTCAGAGATAGAAACTATGCTATTGGCTAGGAAGATTTAGGAAGCTGCGATGAGCCAAGGTGTGTGGGTGACCCTGCAAGCTAGACAAGAAAAGGAGATGGATTATCTCCTAGAATTTCCAGCATGTATGCAGCCCTGGCAGCACCTTGATTTTCACCCCATGAAGCCCAGTTTGGACTTTTAACTTCCAGGACTATAAAATAAGTAACTTGTGTTCTACTGAGCCACTTAACTTGTGGTAATTTGTTATAGCAGCAGTAGGAAACCAATACAGAAATCCATCTGAAAGATAGACTTACGTGGACAGACATGGACGGACAATTGACAAAGCTTAACACATACTCTTTTCTTTTTCACACCTCTAAAGAAAAACTTTCCAAAGTTACAACTTCAGGAATAAGTCTTCAGGGAAGATCTTTCATGTTGGGTGCAGGTGGATGAGTAGAGTCTGTCGTGGGAAGAACTTTCCTGGAGACCCCACCGTACTCATGTTTCCCAGAGTCACCTTTCCTCCTCCCCATCTCAGAGACTCACTCTCTCAACTGAGCTCAGTGTAAGCTTTGCATGTGAAATCCCTCTGAGTTACAAAGGATTTTAAAACTTCTTGTGCACATGTACATGCATGCAGTATATGTGCATTAGTGTATATATATATGTGTGTGTATGTGTGTGTCTTTATTTTGACAAGAGTATGGATTCAGATACTATGGAGTTCATTTTTACATATCCAATTTCACTTATTTTTATTTTCAAAATTAATATTTTGGGCTTTGTATTCGCTTTTACAATGATTTCCAACGTATTGTGCACTCACATGTCTTCAGTTTGTGATCTCCCCTGAAGGGGAACTTCCTGCATCTTGAATCAACAACAGATGTTGAGTGTGAGGGTGCTGAGGGTGGAAGGGACGCACTTGGAAAGATGAGAGGATGTTTTCTGTTGGCTGATGGAACTATGAGATTGAATACATGTTCAATGAAATGTAAGAAATAGAAGAACTAGAGGGTTACCTGACACTTGCATTGTTTTCAATCTACCAAAAACAACGTCATCACTTCAGCCTAAGAAAGATGGCTGATGTAAACACCGAGGGTCACTGATCTTTATTGACGAGGCAGGGAGGGAATGAAAGTGTCATCAGTCTATTATACAGGTCCCTAGACCAAAGCGTTAGGCTTGATGAACAAAAGATATCAAAGATATTATTGGAACACAAAGAGAAAAACGATCTCTTAGGAGACTGGGGCCTTATAGAGTCCTGAGGGCCAGCTCTGACACAGGTGAAGCCCATCATGCTGAGTCTCATAAGTAGATGGTGCTCTGCTGTGTTTCTCAGCATCTGAGGATTCCTGGTGAGATTCCAGGACTCCCTCAAAACATATTACTGTGTTTTTCTTTTAATATTTCAAAGGATAGAAAAGTGGGGCTGGCAGTGCATCAGGCGGAAGGTGGTCACGTCTCCATATCATACAATCTGGAAATGATTACAGAGGGTTGCCAGACAACTTACGTTAGTATAGCTCAGCAACATACGCGATCTCATCAGACCATCCTAAAATATGGGGACACTGACAAGGCAGACAATACAAAACCCAGACGATATAAAACAGGTTTAGTAAGTTGTGAACCTAGGAGTGGCTGGCACCTTGGTCTGAAGCTTCCTCCAAAGTTGAATCCAATACAACCTCCACTTGTCTTTCTTAAAGAGGGGTCCGCCAACACCCTGAAGCCTGAGTATCAGGAGCACTTTGTAAAAAAATGATACCTGGGCTCCACCTGAGATCCTTTGGGCATAGAATTGGGGACTGCACATTCTGCATTTTAAGCAAGTCCCCCAGGGGATTTTTTTGCACATAAAAAGTCTGAGAACTTCCGAGCTTCTGGAATCTCTTGTTTTTTCAAGGTGTGATTTGCGGATGAGCATTGGGCCAGCATCACCTTCTAGGCTGTGAGAAATGCAGTGTCTCGTGCCAAATCCCAGACTTACTGGATTAGAACCTGCATCATAAGATTCTCAGAGAGTCACAGACACATGAAAGTCTAAGAAGTGCTGAAATAACCTCTGCATTAAAAGCTAAGAAATGTCTTATTGAATTGAGGAAGATACAGTTCAGGTTTAATGTATTCGACTTCTGCTTTTCCCTGATTAAAGCCCGAGTCAGCTGTTCTCCTTACTATATCTGGTACAGGAAGGGGCAAGCCCTGTGTTAGGGGACCTCCTCAGTCTGACTTGACTTATCAGACAACCTTATGGAAAATGTTGCTCCACTATCCAGACTGCTACAGCAGGGAGGCCCATCAGATATGAAAACTCTAGCTATCTTACTATCTCTGCAGGCAGTCTGCTACAAAGAATGGAACCCTGAGATAATCCTGATCACCATTAATCACTGAAACCTGAGGATGGAGAATTTGAGCAAGTGGAAAATTCTGGAAAGGGGGCCTCAGGCAGGAATTGAAATTAGCACCAATAGGAGGTAGTGCCTATATTTCCCATTCCTGGAGAACTTCTATTTTCAAAACCATCATAGTAAATAAAAGTCTGTCCACTGAGTTTAAAAATCTCCAAGGAAATAACCTACAAAATGGACAACTTCTTATCCCTTTGGGGAATTTAATATTTGATCCAGAAAATTCAAGTGTTTTCCACCTCAGGAAATCCTAGGATTTAGTGTTGTTTTAGTAATTAGAAGCTCATTATGGAGAGAGAAAACACAGCAGCTTTCTTAAACTATTTCCAATAGATGATTCGTATATGATAGGTCACCGGTGAAAAGTTGTATCAGATCACCATTAGACTTATTTGGCAGGATGTGGTTTTGGGTGATGTAGAGTGAAAGGGTATGATTTAAAGGGCCAGAGAAACAAACAGTGTTCCTAGTAGTTCCTAGAAGAGGCTGGGTAAATTTGGCTTCTCCTAAAATATTTTGATGGGAAAGAGAAATAAATCTACACAGAAAGAAATAGGTAAACATACAGAGCAGAAGGGAATTCTGAGAAAAAAAAAAAAAGATGAATCCAAAACATTAATTTAAATGCCCTTGTTAATTTTTTCATTAAAAAATTTCCTTCAACTATTGGAGCTCCCCAAAGCCCAAGAGAATCATGTGATCCTGTTTCCCAAAGGATCATGTGCTTTGTATTTAATTTCAAATAACTCAGTGTTTAGATGTCACTTTAAATGTAATCTTAAGGAGCAAACATAGAAAATGGGATGGAAGAAGATGTATTAAATCTAGTTTGAGAAAAAAGAATTTCTTTTTAAATAATTTTTTTATTGTTCTTCTATTATAATTGTCCCAATTTTCCCCCTCTGCCCTCTTCTGCCCATCCCCCCTCCCATAGTCAATGGAGGAAAAAGAATTTCTAACAAAACAATCAGATTTCAGGACAGCTTTAGCATACCCTTGAACAGTGAAAACAGACAGTATTAAGCTTTTGAAAGCTTACTTTGAAGGGATATGGAATTGGTTAATATCATCTTAGTGGTGAGGAAAGGAAGAAACTGTGTTATATTATTCATCCTAGGATCTTTGAAGGCAGCTTTTTTTCTCTCAGCTGGCTCATTTTAGTGTTAATGAGCATTAAGCTCATATATCAAAGGGAGAATAATAAACCTTTAAATGTCAACCCAAAGGAGGTCTTTATTTTTCAACGTGCAGCTGTGAGGCAGGGAAGATAATTTAAGATATGAAAAACAGAAAAATTACATAAAAATTTATAAAGGGGAAACTGGAAGAGGCATGAAATTGCAGAGTGTTTGAACCAGAGAGGACCTTACCTGTATATTTAGCACACACTGCTGAGGGGAGGTAATACCTCTTTAAAGAATTGATAGCATGGAACTAGAAACTTGCAGTAAAGATTTGAAAATGAAACCCCTTATATTTGTTTTTGAAGTGACAAATGTGAACATTTAGGTACTAACTTTCTCATAATTGACAAGGAGGAGTGGATTGATGGTTTGGTGAGCAAGTTTTCTGTCCTGTAGAGAGTACTAAATTAGAAAAGAGGGTGATTACTGAAGGGCCCTTCAGGTGCTACTAAAGGAGTTAACTCGTTGTAGTGCAATTGCTGAGGCTAACAGCAGTAAATGGACTGCAGAGTTTAGGGTAGAGGAAAATAGTCTTCCTAATGACACAGCAAGAGCAGGTTTCTCCAAATGAGAGTGTCACAATGTGCCAACAGAAAAGTATCTTGAGTTAGAAAAAAATCCTTCAAATTGAGTGATTCAAAAAATTCAAGAGTTTTCTTCAATATAGTTTATTGATTATGCTATTACAGTTGTCCCACCCCCCCTTCACTTCCCTCCACCCTGCACACCCTCTCCCACCCACATTCCCCCTTTTAATTCATGTCCATGTGTCATACTTATAAGTTCTTTAGCTTCTACATTTTCCATACTATTCTTACCCTCCCCCTATTTTCTACCTACCATCTATGCTATTTATTCTCTACCTTTTTCCCCTCTCTCCCCCACCCCACTCCCCTGTTGATAACCCTCCATGTGATCTCCATTTCTGTGGTTCTCTTCCTGTCCTAGTGGCTTGCTTATTTTGTTTTTGTTTTAGGTATGGTTGTTAGTAATTGTGAGTTTGCTGTCATTTTACTGTACGTGCCTTTTATCTTCTTTTTCTTGGGTAAGTTCCTTTAACATTTCATAAAATAAGGGCTTGGTGATGATGAACTCCTTGAATTTGACCTTATCTGAGAAGCACTTGATCTGCCCTTTCCTTTGAAATGAAAGCTTTGCTGGGTAGAGCAGTCTTGGCTGTAGGTCTTTGGATTTCATAACTTGGAATACTCTCCAGCCCCTTCTTGTCTGTAAGGTCTCTTTTGAGAAATCAGCTGACAGTCTGATGGGCACTCCTCTGTAGGTAACTGTCTCCTTATCTCTTGCTGCTCTAGGAATCTCTCCATTTTAATCTTGGGTAATGTAATTATAATGTGCCTTAGTGTGTTCCTCCTTGGGTCCAACTTCTTTGGGACTCTCCAAGCTTCCTGAACTTCCTGAACTTCCTGGAAGTCTATTCCCTTTGCCAGAATGGGGAAGTTCTCCTTTATTGTTCATTCAAATATCTTTTTCCACTTGTTGCTCTTCCTCTTCTCCTTCTGGTACCTCTATAATTTAAATGCTGGAATATTTAGATATGTCCTAGAGGTTCCTAAGCCTCTCCTCATTTTAAAATTCTTGTTTCTTCATTCTGTTCTGGTTGAATGTTTTTTTTTTCTTCCTTCTGGTCCACTCCATTGATTTGAGTCCTGATTTTCTTCCCATCACTATTGGTTCCCTGTACATTTTCCTTTATTTCACTTAGCATAGCCTTCATTTGTCCATCTAATTTGCAACCAAATTTAGCCATTTCTGTGAGCATCCTGATTACCAGAAATTTAGCCATTTCTATGTGCATCTGATAGGTTGGCTATCTCTTTGTCACTTAGTGGTATTATTTCTGGAGCTTTTATCTGTTCTTTTGTTTAGGCCAATTTTTTGTCTTGATGCATCTGTTACATATGAGGGGTGAAGCCTTAGGTGTTCAGCAGGGCTGGGTGACCCAGTTGCTGGGTTGAAGTACAGTATGTGGGGGGGGGGGTCTGAGAGAGAACAGTGACGCTTGCTCCACTCTCTGCTGGATTTCAGTCACTTCCACTGCTTCCCCAATCAAACTGGGCCCTCTGGTGCTGATTCCCAGGTGGGTGGGTTTGTGTACATCCCGGGACTCTGTGGGTCTCTCCAACCGACTTTTCTATGAGGCTGGGAGTCTCTTCTGGAACCCCAACTTCCACAGGTGTTTTCAATTGGTGTTTTGAGGGTTTATTTCTCCACGTTGGGACCCTGGGTTGCACAGTCTCTCATTCCCCAGTTTCACCTGGTTTATCTGCGCGCAAATGTGGGACCACCTGGTCTGCCAGCTGCCTTGTGCCCCTTGCTGGGCCCGCCCACTGCCGCCTTGTGTGCCCGGGTTCTCCAGCCATCGCTTTGCTGCAAGTCCTCTCCACCTGGCTGCCTGACTCTGCCCCCTTACTAGTCTGGATGAATGTATCTTCTTTAATTCCTTGGCTGTTGGACTTCCATACAGTTCAATTTTCTGTCAGTCCTGGTTGGGTTTTTGTTTCTAAATTGTTGTTGTCCTCATTTTGGTGTGTAAGGAGGCACAGTGTATCTACCTATGCCTCCATCTTGGCCGGAAGTAGACAGAAAGTTTCGATTCAGGACTACAACTCACCTGAGCTCTTCTGGGGCCTGCATACAGCCGCACCAGGCTGGTTCTGTGCATGTAATTTAGGAGAAAGTTGGAACATATTCAAACAAATGAACAAGTTATCTCAGAGACTTTAAGGATGTGCTTCCTTCTTTCTCCCTGACACTGAGGTTTTGCTATAGCTGCTGCTGTTTTTATTGTGGTTGTTTTGGGCGCATCTCTTCTATGTTTCCTTGATCTGATAACTTTTGTACATTCTTAAAGCTCAGATGGTCTCTGACCTCAAACTACAGGACACAGAAGAGTTGAAAGGATACAACCGGAGAGGAGATTTACAGAGGAGCCATGTAGATAATCACCGACACCCACATGAAGGCCAACATACACATCTGCAGGCTTTCTGGTCACCTCTGTGATGGCACTGAGGCTTCCCAAAGCTCAAACCATCTGTCACTGGGACTGATATTCTATCATTCGAGAGTCAGTCCTTGAAGACTTTTTTGGATCTTGCTGTTACTCATGTGCAAGTAAAGGCTTATGAGAATGGTGATCTCCTATGTCTTTCTGAGTTCAATTTTTAGAAAAGGGTTAATGAATTATTTTTTAAATATCACTGGTAGGAAGTAGGAGAGCCGAAAAATCATTTCGTAATTTAACTTAGGGTAACTGACTCATGGATTACTACATGGATTTCATGAAAGGCTTCAAAAGAGGTATTTCCTTTTCTTCTCTTTATTCTTTTCTTCATTCTCTGTCTTCTTTTCAGGGGCTTTACTGAGAAACCTGTGCTGCTCCTCTACAGAAGTGTCAGTCATGAAGCACGTCAGTTGTGAACCACATAAAATGTCTCTGTGATGTTTTTGCCTTCTCTGTTTGCTGGCCCAGACTTTCATGGTTACAAAGCCCCTGTTGTCCTAGGCAGCTCAAGTGCCTCACTCTTACTAACGAGAGGAGCTCTATAGAAAATTTACCCTAGGCTGTTAAGGACTTAGAGTGTGGGTTCTGCTATGTAGGTAAGTGTGTCTGCAAAGCAGAGGAAAGAGAGAAAACAGGAAGTAGAGGGCAATGCTTAACCAAACCCGAGGAATAACTAATGAAAACCTTTCAAACATTTTAATACTTACAAGAGAGAGATAATTTGGGATTATTAGAGGCTCCCCTAACACCCTTTATTTAATTCTGTTTCTGTGTGATGATAAAACATCTCCTATGTATGAAGTTCAGGTGTATGTTACAGGGAAGTAAGGACAATACTTTATTAAATTACAGTCATAGTTTCATCTGAGGATACTTTTTTTTTCAACAAACTAGCAGTCTTATAGGAGGCCCATTTCATTCTCAACTCTCAGAAAAAATTAATTTGGGGGTACAAACACAAGATACCTTTAAAGATACCTCATATTCCCCATCTTATATAAGAATAATACAATACAAAGCCAAATAATATGAATTTAAATTTTTATATTTTATGTGATAAAAATTTTTTCTTTAGCCTGGTTTTATAAGGATATAGCATACTTTAAAGATATTGATGGGAAAAAATAATGGGAAGTTATAAGAACAAGGAAATTTTATTGGGGAGTGACTTTCAGAGTTGTTTCAGAGTATAGTAATCTTCCTTTTTTAATTTAAGAAACATAAATTAGCATACTGTCAGGAAACAGCAAAATTTAACTTAGTGATTGAGGAGAATTTGATAAAGGAACCATTTATAGAAGGGTATGTGGGGTAAGTAGGGAATTTAATAAGGGATGTGCAATACCAAAGGGCCAGCAAGAATGGGCAAGGAAGCACCCAGGAACTGCATGGGCAGGGATGGCTGCTAGGCTTGTGGACTTCTGGAATGGAAGCAGCTAAAGCATGTTTGCTACACAAGCAAGCTGGGAAAACAAAAACCTTAGCCAGTGTTATTCTCTTCCCATCCAACTATTTTTCCCTACTTTTCTTTGGCAAAAACCAAAGGGAAACCAAAATGCAAGAAAACTTGTAGACAAAACCAGTACAGATCAGCTCTTGGTTGATCAGCCCTTGAAAACAGACCTTGGTTGGAAAAGGTAGGGAGTGGACCCAGAAGGATAAATGAAAGATATCCAACACAATTGCTCATTGTCATATTATCAAATTCAATTCAATCAATTTTTATACCCCAATTGTTCATTTTCTCATCTTCCAAACTGGTCTCATTTTAGCATTTCAGGGATCTATAAGGTGATGTTCTCACTAAGTTTTTAGACTACTTCTTTCGTTCTCATTTGTCCTTACAACTTCACAAAATTTTTGTTGTCTTTCCTCCAGCTAACATCATCCATGGTGTTGGGTACAGTCGTGGCTGCTACTCTTCGGTTGTGCAGCTGTTCTGTTAGAAGTTGGGAGGGCTATATGCCATGCAACATGTAACGCTTCCTCAAATTACATTCATTGAGATATTATACCAAGAGGATAGAGTTGATTGGTTATTAAAAAACAGATAAGTAGAAGAAACATTAATTCAAACTACAGTTGTACTCTTCTTACTATGCACAAAGAATGAGCAATGATAGGTCCACAGCTTTTTCCTCTCCAGAATCCTGAGAGCCAAATTTTGCTCCCTCTTTCCTCCTTGAGAGAGAGTGTATTTCATTGGTAAAATAAGTGTTAGGTCAACTTACATCATATAAGAATGAAATTGCAAGAGTAGAAAAGAAGAATATACTTGCATTGAGGCTGAATATGGAGGGAAAGCTGATATAATTGTGATAATACTGTTTGAAATATCTGGAATATAAAAGAACTAGGTAGGAGAGCAAAGAGGACTCCGAAGGACTATTATGTATTTAGAGCCTCATCATTATTTGCTTCATGCAAGTTTTAGTTTGAGTTTTTGTTAAAATTACTTCTGGTTTCTAATTGTGTTCCCTCAAACCATGCCACTAATTTGAATCAGGAGTATGCAGAGAACCAATGTATAAAAATCAGTCATTTGAAAATTGTCAATCAGGATTCTAGACCTTATTTAGGCAGATAGCCATACTTCCAATTCAGGTCATCTCCCTATAGTAGAAGTTAGATTATTTTCCCTGATTGCCAAATTGTTGGAATAATTGTAGAAGGAGGGTGTTCATAGAAAAGGATATCATGCCTGAATTGATGGTAGTGAGAATAATTAAAGAATATCATAAAGACCACATTGGTATTAGTTACAAAAATTTGAAACAATCGAACATATGAGAATTCACTAAATTAAGAAAGATATGATTCAGGAATTAGCCAGTTTGGAGTCAGAGAATAGACACTATTCTTTGAAGAAGCTGCCGAGTCCACCACTAAAGTATTTATACGAACTCAGTTACAAAGCCTGAGGTCGCTGGGGAGACTGACTCACTGCCCAGAATGATTATACGGTAGGCTAGGTCATTACTCATAATCAGATGTCACAACTACCAGTAAATATTTGTGAACAAGGGAATATTGTTCTGTCTTTGTGTCCGGATTAAAAGAGTTAGTATGGCATGCCACCTACCAAGAGACAGTATGAGAAGTAAATATTCTAAAGCATCTGAATCAACTTCATTTGGGAGCAATTTGCAGAAATTAGTAAGAACTGAACTGCTACTCTATTCAGCCTGAAAATTCCATCTGTAGGTGACCTCAACTGAGCTAAGGCAGAAAAGGAGTTAAACTTATTCACTCTCAATGGACAGAATGAACTTTAAATCTGAAATGCTAGAGCAAATGTGAAAAGCCAGAGTCACCCAAGTATTTCTCTGTTCCTTGAAAATTGGNTTATAGAAGGGTATGTGGGGTAAGTAGGGAATTTAATAAGGGATGTGCAATACCAAAGGGCCAGCAAGAATGGGCAAGGAAGCACCCAGGAACTGCATGGGCAGGGATGGCTGCTAGGCTTGTGGACTTCTGGAATGGAAGCAGCTAAAGCATGTTTGCTACACAAGCAAGCTGGGAAAACAAAAACCTTAGCCAGTGTTATTCTCTTCCCATCCAACTATTTTTCCCTACTTTTCTTTGGCAAAAACCAAAGGGAAACCAAAATGCAAGAAAACTTGTAGACAAAACCAGTACAGATCAGCTCTTGGTTGATCAGCCCTTGAAAACAGACCTTGGTTGGAAAAGGTAGGGAGTGGACCCAGAAGGATAAATGAAAGATATCCAACACAATTGCTCATTGTCATATTATCAAATTCAATTCAATCAATTTTTATACCCAAATTGTTCATTTTCTCATCTTCCAAACTGGTCTCATTTTAGCATTTCAGGGAGCTATAAGGTGATGTTCTCACTAAGTTTTTAGACTACTTCTTTTGTTCTCATTTGTCCTTACAACTTCACAAAATTTTTGTTGTCTTTCCTCCAGCTAACATCATCCATGGTGTTGGGTACAGTCGTGGCTGCTACTCTTCGGTTGTGCAGCTGTTCTGTTAGAAGTTGGGAGGGCTATATGCCATGCAACATGTAACGCTTCCTCAAATTACATTCATTGAGATATTATACCAAGAGGATAGAGTTGATTGGTTATTAAAAAACAGATAAGTAGAAGAAACATTAATTCAAACTACAGTTGTACTCTTCTTACTATGCACAAAGAATGAGCAATGATAGGTCCACAGCTTTTTCCTCTCCAGAATCCTGAGAGCCAAATTTTGCTCCCTCTTTCCTCCTTGAGAGAGAGTGTATTTCATTGGTAAAATAAGTGTTAGGTCAATTTACATCATATAAGAATGAAATTGCAAGAGTAGAAAAGAAGAATATACTTGCATTGAGGCTGAATATGGAGGGAAAGCTGATATAATTGTGATAATACTGTTTGAAATATCTGGAATATAAAAGAACTAGGTAGGAGAGCAAAGAGGACTCCGAAGGACTATTATGTATTTAGAGCCTCATCATTATTTGCTTCATGCAAGTATTAGTTTGAGTTTTTGTTACAATTACTTCTGGTTTCTAATTGTGTTCCCTCAAACCATGCCACTAATTTGAATCAGGAGTATGTAGAGAACCAATGTATAAAAATCAGTCATTTGAAAATTGTCAATCAGGATTCTAGACCTTATTTAGGCAGATGGCTGTACTTCCAATTCAGGTCATCTCCCTATAGTAGAAGTTAGATTACTTTCCCTGATTGCCAAATTGTTGGAATAATTGTAGAAGGAGGGTGTTTATAGAAAAGGATATCATGCCTGAATTGATGGTAGTGAGAATAATTAAAGAATATCATAAAGACCACACTGGTATTAGCTACAAAAATTTGAAACAATCGAACATATGAGAATTCACTAAATTAAGAAAGATATGATTCAGGAATTAGCCAGTTTGGAGTCAGAGAATAGACACTATTCTCTGAAGAAGCTGCTGAGTCCAGCACTAAAGTATTTATACGAACTCAGTTACAAAGCCTGAGGTCGCTGGGGAGACTGACTCACTCCCCAGAATGATTATACGGTAGGCTAGGTCATTACTCATAATCAGATGTCACAACTACCAGTAAATATTTGTGAACAAGGGAATATTGTTCTGTCTTTGTGTCTGGATTAAAAGAGTTAGTATGGCATGCCACCTACCAAGAGACATTATGAGAAGTAAATATTCTAAAGCATCTGCATCAACTTCATTTGGGAACAATTTGCAGAAATTAGTAAGAATTGAACTGCTACTTTATTCAGCCTGAAAATTCCATCTGTAGGTGACCTCAGCTGAGCTAAGGCAGAAAAGGAGTTAAACTTATTAACTCTCAATGGACAGAATGAACTTTAAATCTGAAATGCTAGAGCAAATGTGAAAAGCCAGAGTCACCCAAGTATTTCTCTGCTCCTTGAAAATTGGCACTTGAACTGAAATTCTATTGGGTGGGATTAATAAGGAAGTCCACTAGTCTTAATTGTAGGATGCTCCTTAGCCAAGCTCATGGAAACTAGACCTAGTAGTATGCTGCCAGTAAATCATGAACAACACTTCTGTGACTTGTGATGTAATATCTCTAGAATATCTCTAGAATATCTCATGGCTAAATACTCCCATACAATCTACTTTCCCCATAATGGAGGCAAAGCCTTAGAGAGGAAAGTATGAAATGCTAGAGCCTCATGTCTGTTTCCTGGGAAGTCACCCATTTCCCATCTGGGCAAAAGTATGGCCAAACATAAATGATTAACATGGACATGGTCATAGATTTCTCCTCTCCTGATACTAATCCTCTTATTTTGAAATCAAGTTTCCTTCTTCCTTTCCTCTCTAAAGAATGCAGTTGATAATAAAAGGATTTGCAGAGTGAGGGCTGGGGGTGAGAGGCACTTTGGGAGAATTGTGGAGAAAGTCATAGTGGAGTAGCTGGAAGTGGAGAGATGGATAGAATAATAACAGATCTTAAATTAACCTTTCTGAAGATTACATAACCTCATTTAAAGTTTTGGAAAAATAAAATTTAATATTTGTAGGTAATCTAACATTTTGCTTTGATTCAGTCATTCAGAAATATGTTGCTGGGAAGTAGCTGGGAGAGGAGGAGAGCAAAAGGTCAACTGAGTACTGCCTCTCAAGGAGTTCAACTTGCAGGTACTTGGTGCATTGTGGTCTCTTCCAGCTTATGGACTGTGTCTGTCCTGATCAGTGTTCTGTGATGGACCATGTAGGTTCTGGGTTTATAATATTTACAATGGAAACAAAAAATTATGGGCAGTTTTTGTCTTTGGTGGTCTGGGTCTCATTTTTCTACACATTTCTCATAGATTCTGGGGCCTTTCTTATCAAGCATCTGTAAATTTCTACATCTTGTATTTTGCTCCCTCTTTCTGATCTTAAAATCTGCACACTGAGCCCTTTGGAGACGTTTATTAATTTCTTAGGACTTCAACGTTTTTGATTTGTAAAATAAGTATTCTAATCTGTAAATTTTAATTATTGTGTTGCTAATGAAGATAAAGTGAGATAATGAGTGAGAAAATGTTCTAGAAATTGTAAAATACTGTAAAAATGTAATTAATAAGGCACAGAATTGTTTACAACCTTTCAATAGACTCTGGCTAGATAGACCTCTGCCAATCTCTAGGACTCTCCTCCCAGAGATTCTAATCCAATTAATCTGAGGTCTTGGCATTCGATTATTTTAGAAGCTCCTCAGTATTTCTGTGAAGCAAACAGTGTTCACCAAATAAACCCATGGTTTATTTCTGAGAGAGTTCACACCTTCCCCATGATGGGTTTCCTTTTTGACTTTTTACATTTTAGTTTTCATCATGAATTGTGAAATTAGGGACTTTGTCTTTTAGCTTTCAGGAAGATATTTGCTAGAGTGTCTTCACAGAATTTTTGATACCTCCCATAGGATTTTTTAAACTTTCTACTTATGAGGGTCAACCTTGCAATAGTTATAAAGGTCATAATAAAAAAATGAAAAGAGCAGGTGACCAAGGTGGACACACACTAGGAAGATCTAATGTGAAGTGTTTTGTGTCTCTGAACCAAAAACTATAGTAGAGTCTGTGAGAAGAGCTGTCTTTATGACCCATAGCTTTTAGAATATTCTGGTGACACATTTTCCTCCTCAGTCTCCTTTGCTATCTTGCCCACTGTCCCCAGTAAACACAGTTGACTGTTCCCTGCCTCCTTTGGTGTATGAAGACAAAACAGCCATTGAAACAACTTGGTTAGAATTTTATCATTTCACTCATGAGCAGCTATCAAAACAAGGTCAGTTAACTTTAGCTTGACCTTCTTCTGCCAAAAGTATTTGATGTAAACTACTCATGTGTAATATGTTATTAACAATTTTACATATAAATATATGTGTGTATATATGTATATGCATATATGTACATGTAGAATTTGATATTTAATTTTAATCTTGACAATTGACATCAAATTTCCAGTTGCTTTTGCTAAACACCTGCATACTTTATTATTTAGCAAATTTATATTACATGTTCTTTTGATAAGAACATATTTTCATGTCTCAAATTGCATTTTAATATGATTGATCATCTGCTTATGTAACTGATGCTGAAGACAAGTTTGAATATTTCCAATGGAATTCAAAGTAGTTATTCTAATCATTGCCAGCTATCACCACACCTGCAATTGTTACATTGCTATTATTTAAAAATAATATCATGAGGATACTTTTGAAAAATAAAACTGTTAAGCATTACAGATCTTGTTTTATTTTCATAGAAAGTAATAGAGAAGTAATTTATTCTGTATGGCAATGGCATTCATTGTACATTGAAGAAGTTTAGTTTTTAAGTATTGGTGTGTGCCTTAAGGTAATCTGAAATATAAAATATGAATGAACACATCTGATAAATTAGAAACAAATATTTGCATCATGAAAATGGTTTCCCACTGACATCTGTGAAAGGCAGCTCTGTGACTGTTAAGCTCATCCATCGCTGCTGACACGGTGAAATGAAGCCAGTGATTCATTCATGAAAAAGTTCTTTAAGAAAAAAACTTGAGAACCTTACAATTAGGTATACAGATTTGTTCCTATCACATTATGTAACCTTTAAAAAAAAAGGAAGAGGCTTAAAAATCTAATGATTGGACAATAGTAAATGACATTAAAATGATATTAAAAATAATATCATGAAAGTATGAAAATAGTATGAAAAGTAAATAAAGTATGAAATAGTATCAATGAAAGTATGACTGTAATTTAATAAAGGTAAATGACATTACATTTACTGGATGACTAATTATTAAGTTTTATAAATGCACATTTAAGAAATCAGAAAAATTGTACACTTTAAAGTGGTTAATACAATTAATTTTATGTTATGTGTATTTCACCTTGAGATAAAAATCTTATAAAATATGGAAGCAATCTTTATTAGCATATAATACTAGATAAAAAGCAAAATAAATTTTAAATGCAACATTATTAGAATCATGGCAAATATGCATAGATGAAAAACAGAAAAGATATATTCAAAAATCAAAATTGTGTCATTTAAAATTATGGTTACTTTTTCTTCTGTTTAATATTCAATGTTTTAAAGCATTATTTTATAAGAAAACAAGCTTTAAAACTGAAAATAAACTAAAATGGATTGAATATTTTACAGAGTTCGAGGATACATTTCAAATTATTCTCATCATTAGTCTTATCATCTAAACAGATGTGTACAGGAACAAAATAGCTTACTCTTATTTTTGTACTACATGTCTCATGCAAATGTTATTGCAAATAGACATTTTTAGACACGAACAGGGAAAAGAACTAGATATATTAAAGTTTGCGTGGGTGAGAGACGAGGCGGTTATTCAATATCTCACTTGGAAAACAAGACAAAAATAAGCAGGAAGAGACGCTCCTGATAAACTGAGAAAGCACAGGGGCTATTTCTATCTTCTGTGACACAGCAAGGCCCCGTCCCTCTAACAGCGTTCAGTCCTGAGGAGTTCCTGATAAAACTTAAATTTATCATTTAAGCCTAAAAACGAAATAGCAAATAACACTAACAGATATTTTGATGGAAACCTTCCTGAAATGTATTACACACTTCCCTGCTTTCCTAAATGGTTTCCACGGAATTTAATCTGACCTTTTGGTTTGACTGTCATTAATGGTCCGACATTGCTGAGCGTGTCTAGTTCTTTTTTGTAGTTGCTCTCTCTCTTCCCTTGCTATTAAATATCACTTCTCTCACAAACAACAGGAGTTGGCCTTAATAGAACCACCTCTTACTTCCGTTTGGATTTCCTATGTCTAATTTCTCTGATCAGGTAACCTCTACAATAAACTTTTTTTTAGCTTTTCATATCATGTGGTTCATAATGTAAATCATTTAGCGTCTCGAGGAGTAAAGGGCTTCAGTGTTGGGACGGTTTTGTTTTTGACAGAATAGAGGCTGTGTTTGTCACTCCGAGTGTTCAGCTATGTTCTGAAATAGTCAGGCTTCTGGAGGCCTGGCTCCCAGATGAATGTAAAATCACAGAACTATTGTCACACAGCAAGAGAGATAAGCAAATTATCTTTTGTCAATATTGTCTTATGGGTAAAATGGAAGAAGTCATCTAAAAAGGAAGCTGGAAATTGGGAGAGTTCCAAATGGGCAGAAGTAGGCATATGAAGTAATGAAATGTAGCGAGGAAAGGGAAGAAGAGATTTTTTTAATCATTAAAACTTTTAATATTCAATATGTATGAAGCTTTGTCCATTGCAGCTGAGGGTGGGTTTTTCTAAATGTCCAGCAATACATACTAAAGGAAAGAGTTAGGAAAAAACAAAGCTGTGTCCCACTCCCCGCCCTTCCCCTCCCCCCCCACCCCCTGCCAAATGGGAGAAAGACTAAAAGTTATTGAGTCTTTTATAAAAACCTGACACTCCTGCCCTGGCCAGGTAGGTGGCTCATTTGTTTGGAACATCGTCCCATAGGGGACAAAGGTTGTGGGTTTATTCTGGTAGGTGAATACACCAAAGTTCTGGGTCTGATCCCCTCTCGGGGCATGCAGAGGAAGACAACCGAGGAAGGCAACCAATCACTATTTCTCTCCCACATTGATATTGCTCTTTCTCCCTCTCTGTCTTACTCTCCTTCTCTCTGTCTCTCTTTCTTCCTCCCTTCCTCTCTCTCTCTCTGAAAACAATGAAGAAATATCCTTGGTTGAAGATAAAAAAATTTTTTTAAAAAACCTGACACTCCTATTTGTTATGTCCTGAAGCCAGTTTCAGAGATACGATAGAGTACCTGTCCAAACTCATAACATTTATCAGTTGCACCTACATTGGGCAGAGCAGAACAGTTATGATTTTAAGACTTGGAACATGTTGTGTTCA
The DNA here is from genome assembly GCF_014824575.4 of Sturnira hondurensis. Taxonomy (NCBI): domain Eukaryota; kingdom Metazoa; phylum Chordata; class Mammalia; order Chiroptera; family Phyllostomidae; genus Sturnira; species Sturnira hondurensis. Next base: position 9,640,236 of record NW_028092059.1, read on the forward strand.
TGGATTGGAAGTTTTTGTTTTGGGAGTTCCAGAAGAAGAGGAGGGTGAGACTGGGCATAAATTATTTGAAGACAAAGTGTCTGAATAGTATGCAAATTTGGTGCAAAAACACATCTGCATCTCAGAACTCAAAGAATCTCAAGCAGAATAAACACAACCACATCTAAGCATATTATAGTGTGATTGCTGAAAACTAAAGGTTAAAACAAGTCTTAAAAGCAACTAGAATAATGATAAGAATTTTCACTGACTTTTTATAAGATTCTATGAACCATAAGGTAATGGGATGACATCTTTAAAACTGCATGAAAAAATTGTTATTGGTCTATAAGTCTATATCCAGTGAAAATATCCTCATGAAATACAGGCCAAACATTCTGGTTGACCAAGCTGAGAGAATATGTTTTCAGCTTATCTGTATTATAAGCAATATGAAAGTATGTTCTTTAGGCTGAAGGAAAATGGTACCAGGTGGAAATTCAAGACTGCTTGAAGAAACAACCATAAATTTTGGCCTAGAGATGAGCCAAAATAAAATATTTTTTTATTTTCAAGTATCTTTAAAAGACAAGGGATGGTTCAAAGAAAAATAATGACAATATGTTATTTTGGTGCATTTGTAAAGTATATAGCAGCAAAATTCATGACAGTAATAGCATAAGGAAGGAAAAAGCATAAATGTTGATATATTATTAGGCGGTCCTTACATCATGTGGAAATTAGCATTATACTAACTCAAATTAGGGATGCATATTTTAACTTCAATAAAATTTCTATAAGATAAAAATTAAAAGACAATAGTGGATATAAAGTGGAATAATAGATAACATGGTTCAAATCATTAATCAATAATTTTCAGAACTAAAGAGAGAAACAGACAAATCCATAAGTATATTTTAAAGACTTCTTTTAATAAGGAATTGAATGAAAAAATGAAGAAAGCCTAGAAAAGAATTAAAATCTCTATCAATCAGTTTGGCTTAATTGACATTCATAGAACACTAAACCCACACGCAGCAGGATATACATCCTTTGTGAGCATACATTAAACATTAAGTAAGATTTGTCTAAATAAACTCCAAGGATTAAAAATTGGACTTTATAAAAATTTAAATCTTTCAGAAAGTGAATAAGCAAGACACATATTAGGAGGAAATATCTGCATTTTTTATATCTAAGAACCTGTACCTAAATTATATAAAATACTGATAAAATTCAGTAATAAGAAGAAACAGCCCCCAAACAGGCAAACATTTGAATAGACACTTCACAAAGGATGATATACAGATGGCCAATTAACACATACAAATGCTCACCATTATTAATTACCAGGGATATGCAAATGGCATAGGATAGAGTGGCATAAAATTGAAAAGACTGACAATACCAAGTATTTTGGAAGACGTGGAGCGATTGTAACTCTCATGCTGGAATGTAAAATGGTAAAACCTGTTTGGAAATTTCTTACAAATTTAAATTTTTTCCCTGCCTCTGCAGAACCTAGCACTCCCACTTCTAATTATTTATCCAATGGAAATAAAAATAGATGTTCACTAACACTTGTACAAGAATGTTCACAGCAGCTTTATTCAGAAAATCCCCAAATTGGAAACAAGCCAAATAGGCACCAGCAGGAGAACGAAGAAACATGAGATACTACTCAGCAATACAATGGAACAAACTCATTATCCTGATGGAGCTGCAGAGGTCGTGAGGGGTAAATGGCCTGGTGGGGACTGACTTGGTTGTTTTTCTGAATAAAAATTCTCGTGTGACCTAAATACCCTATATAGGCATGTGGGTTACATGGCTGTTTGCATTTGTCAAAATTAATTGAATGCACTCTAAAAATTTGTACATATTTTCATAAATAATAAAAAGAGAAATCCTTCTTGAGGCAGGATAGGTTATAAATAAACGTAAACTTCTATGTTTCTTCTCCCTAAATATAGTTTTCTTTCTCTCGCTTCTAAAGTTACCTCAGAGACAGAATGAAAAATTCAAAACTCTTGGTTAGGGAAAATAGTTATATTTAGCAAGTCAGAGAACACCTTAGAAATTCAGCATTAGTGTTGTGCTCTTTTTGAGACCCTATAGTTTTACACTGCAGAGATGGAAGTTAGAATTTATTCAGGATACTTTATGTTTCCAAAATGCCTGGTTATTGAAGAGATGCCAATCTTTATTCTCCAACACCTGCAGAGCTTTAGTAACTTACTACATTTGTATTTTTAAAGTTCCTGTTGGGTAAGCAGAAATGAGAAATATTTAAATCTCTGTGACTTCCTGCCTATTGATTTTAAGTGTAAAAAAATCTTCAATTAAAAGAAACTATATTGTTTGGGGAGAATATTTTATATAATTTTGCCTTATGTTGAAGCTGTTTCCATGGAATTATCCCATTTTTAAAATTAAATGCCGACATTTTGAATTAATCTTCAATATTCTATGAAGAATAATTGATAAAACATTCCTATTAAATTGATAAATTTAATTTATCAATTTAAATTAAACATTTAAACATTCCTATTAAACATTCCTAATAATTGATAAAACATTCCTATTAAATTGATAAAACATTGATACTTGATCAAATTATCAATGTTATTGATAATTTATTTTTGATAATTGATAAAACATTCCTTATTAAAACCAAGCGTAGCATCTCTGGGACTTGTGTTCTGACGAGGCCTCTCTTGGGGGACACCGTCCACTGCTATTTCTGTCTGCACTGACCCCTGGGATCAATTTTTCCTTCTTCTAAAGCTTCCAGTTAAATGTGGATAAAACCACTCTCCTTGATATTTTCCATACAACTAAGATAGCCTATATTTTCAAAATATTTTTGGAAATATTAATCGAATAATAATCTAATATTAGATTATCAATCTAATAATTTAAAAAAGAAAGAAAAGATTGGAGAATGAAAAATAAAAACAGGTGACAAAACACAGGTTCAGGAGTCGTATTCTTGCTAGTTTGCTCCCCTGTCTCATGAGACAGAAATTTCCCCCCAAATGCCTCACAGTTTTTTCCTAGCATCCTCCCTGTAGTAGCTACTTCTCAGTCCTTGGTCAGCAAATTTGTGATGCTCAGGCACATAGTAAAATCAGGAAAACCTGCTATAAGTAATAGTTCTACCATTTTTTTTGCAGTTTTTAAATTGAGATGTACTTGTCACGTAACAGTGTGTAAGATTAAGGTATACAACATATTGATTCGATACACTTATATATTGCAATATGATTCCTACTGTAGCACTAGCCAATATCTGTATCATATCATATAATTATCATTTATTTTTTATGGTGAGAACATTAAAGATCTAGTATCTTAGCAGCTTTGAAGTATGTAGTGCAGTAATGAACTTCCATGTTATCATAAAAATAAAAGCCAAAACTATAAGAGTTCTAAAGAAAACATGATACTAGCTTTGCTAAGTAAGGTAGGCAAAGATTTATTAGACAGTACATGGTTTCTTCCTTTGAAAAATAGACCCATGAGAGATATTTCCATCTATCCCTTATTATATACAAAAAGATGCATTCTGATACAAAGAATCAGCATTCTTATTTAAAAATTCACATCCTTTTCACTCTTCACTGATGTCAGGTAGGTGGACCCTGCCCACAAGGGCTGCAGATGCATGTAAAACAGATCCAGGCCAATCAGGTTGCCCCATTGCTCTGTCTACATTGCTTTGTTCAGGAATGGGCAGGTAATGTTCAATCACGGTAGATCCTAATAAAGAATTCCTAGAATAAGAGGTCCTTTAATGACTCTTTTCTTCTTTTAGCTGAGTTGGATGGGATTTGCCCATAAACTCTGGCAGCCATTTTGCAGCCTTGAGGAAAGAGCCCTTTGCAATGAATAAAATCAGATAGGGATGGTGTTATTTTATCTATTTCTGGCAGGGCCTGTTGTCAGACATACCCTTGTAATATTCCATTTTTTCTACCCCAGGCAAATTCAACCTGGGTTTTCTATGCAACTAAAAGAATGAGCACTGATACAGGGAATATTATCTATGATGCAAAATTCGTCAAATGTACTGCCGTAAGAATATGCAGAAAATATTTTGTAACAAGGGTATGTAGTGAAGTGGAGAAAAGGTAGAGTTTAAATTCTCTGTCATTTATGATCTGTGTTATCTTTTATTTTAAATTGTATTAACCAAGCATTTATTCTCTGTCAGGCAATTAATTTTAGACATTTCATCAAATTTCAACTATCAAGAAAGCAAAGATGTTGTACTGGATAGTTACTTCAACTATCCAGTGAAATAGTTATTATTAACACATTTCACAAATAAGGGACCTAGAATTTAGAGAGGTTATGTAACATTCTTCAAGTACTGTAACTGGTAAAGAGCAGAGCCAGAATTTGAACCCATAGCTTTATAGCTCCAAATATGTGCCACTTACTATCATTTAACTTCTTTGAGTGTTATTTATGAACAATAACATTATTTCCCAGCATATGTACTTCAGTCATATTTTAAGGCTAAATCATATGATTACTTTATGAAGTCATGTCACTTTTAAATTTATTATAGCAGATTCAAATGCAGTGATTAACAAGATTGTTTTTATCCTATGTGAGCAGTTTTCTTATTTGACCTACAGGAAGATGTCTATGAAAGTCATTGTTAATATAAATTCACAATCTTCTCCATTTGTTATACTCAGCTTTTATTTTTGACCCTCTTACCTGAAGATTCTCTCCCTATTCATCTTTAGGGATTTTAATGAAAAAGATCAAGTATAAAAGACGCAGAGTTCTGGGATTAAAAGAGGGGGCTAGCTGTTTTTCTCAACCTTGGCTACACAATAGAATTACAAAATACTCATACTTTTAAAAATACTCATACTTGGGTCTTGCTCTGTACCGGTGAAATCAGATTTCATTGCTAATGCGTTTTCATTTAAAGCTTCACAGGTGATTCCAGTAAGCAGGCAGGAATGAAGGCCATTGAAATAAAGAACGAAAAGTGGTACATTTATTTCTTTAAGCTTGTATAATTATAGTAATTTTATTGTGTTTCAGTTTTTTAATTCACCTGTTAATTCATTACTCACTAATTTGTGCATTTATTTATTTATTCATCCTTTCATTTATTTGGTTATTCAATTACTCGTCTAGTACTAATTCACTCAGCCACCCTTTTATTTGCTTTTTCATTCATCCACTGATTTAGAATCAGTCACATAGTCAATACATAAACACTTAAGTGACTCAGCTCTTGCTTCTGGAGATATAGAGGTGAACATGACCGAGAAGGTCATTATGTTTCAAAGCTACAGATGGTTTTGGCAGTGTTTCTCGCAGTGTGTGCTGAGAAATATTGCTTCTTTGTCTAATTAATAGGAATTATAGGAAACACTGGCTTATGGGCCAATTTTGAAGGTATGAGAACTTTCCCTTTAACATCATTTGCATGGAATGGTCGTATCTCTGCATCTCTGACACATTTAAGAACAATGGAAATTTTCAATGTAAATTTGCTGGAGCGAGAGGCTGACTGAGGAAAATAAATAAACAATATGTGATTACTACTTCCCTCCCACCTCATACCAAATAAAGTTGGTTCAATATCTTTAGCAGAAAGATGCAGAAAATGACTATACTTGGTTCAGTTCTTAGCTCCTTTTTTTATTTCTGGATAATTCTGATTCCCATAAAAAGGCTCAGTTATATATCTTTTAATTCATTCAACTGAAAGTTCTGTAACCTCCTACCTTATCAAATTGCACCAAATGTTGGGTTGATTTGCTTCGTTTTAAATGCTTTTTTCCCCTGCAGGGGAAGGGTTGTCAAGGCACAGGTATAAAGGTCACGTGAACAAAGCCAAAGTCGGGGGAGGAGTGAGGGTGGGGCAGGGGACAGCGGTGGCAGGAAAATGGAGACAACTGCACTTGAACAACAATTTAAAAAAAGGAAAATAAATTAAAAAATGAATTCTGCCTTTTCATTTGTACTAATGTGCTCAGACTTAATATAGTTCATGTTACTGAGTCAATGCTTGCAGTTTATTTTTGAGTGAGAACAGGATGTAAGAATGATTTGTTCTTGGACATCAGTACCAATTTTATCTTTTTCACTTGCCAAATCTCAGGATTATTAAAGAAGTTTTAATTTGGGGGGTATGGTATACAGTTTAAAGTGATACTTGTATTTAATGTAAAAAGAAGTACTTATCAGATTTCATCACAAATCAACAATGTCCACACTGAATCAATTTTATACAGTCTTCAATTTTTACAACTGCGTGGTTTCACCTCCAATTTCTCCCCAAAATGAGTTGCGAGGGATGTCCGTCAGAGCTGCTACAGTCTGGACAGCCTGAGCTACTCAGTATTCTTCTGATTGGCCCTGCCTTCATAAAATTACTAATCTTTTAAATATGTTAAAAATCATTTTAAATGTAATCATAATATAAACACATTACCTTTTCCCGAAAGGCACAAAAGGGTATAAGAATGAAAGTACATCATCTTTGTTTTCTTGTTAACCAGCCTTGTTTCTTAAGTACCATATTTTGCCATATATAATGCACAATATTTTGCCCAAATTTCTTAGGGAAAAATAAGAATGTGCATTACATGTGGATAGTACTGATTCTATATCTATATAAAAGTGGGGTTTTTTAAATTCAGTTTCCCAGTTTGTAAAATGGTACAAAGGTATTAGGACAATGACATTAAAATGACTGAGAAGTATTTTAAATACCAATTAAGATAATGTATTAAATTGCATTGTAAATAACAAAACACATCACAATAAATAAGCCATTATCACCATAGTATTCCACTTCTGAAACAATTTACATCTTCTCTCTGGAATTGAGAGGTCTAGATGCACTTAGTTTTGGGGGTCTTAATCAGGCCACTGAACAGGCAGTCCTTGAGAAGTTTTTCACCTCATTACGAAGCCTGAATACAAGTAAGTTGATTTTCAAATGCTACCTTTAAGGTTGGATGTCTGTGGGCTTAGTTTTGGGTGTAGAAGGTATAAAATACTACCATTCTGCAATTTGCCTCTAATGGCAAATTCTTCTGCTTTTATCTTCATTCACTGTAAGAAATTCTTCTTCATCAAACTTTCCTTAATCAGTGTCTTTTAAAAAATATTGATTATGCTATTACAGTTGTCCCATTTTTTCTCCCCTTTATTCCCCTTCACCCTGCATCCCACCTCCCATCACCATTCCCCAACCTTAGTTCATGTCCATGGGTTGCATATAGAAGTTCTTTGGCTTCTACATTTAATACACTATTCTTAACCTCCCCCTGTGTATTTTGCACCTACCATTTATGCTGCTTATTCCCTGTACCTTTTCCCCAATTCTCCCACCTCCCCCTCCACACTGATAACCCTCCATGTGATCTCTCTTTCTGTGATGCTGTTCCTGTTTTAGTTGTTTGCTTAGTTTTCTGTTTTAGTTTTGGTTTAGTTGTTGATAGTTGTGAGTTTATTGTCTTTTTACTGTTCATAATTTTGTTCTTATTATTATTTGATAATCCCTTCAACATTTTATATTATAAGGACTTGGTGATGATAAACTCCTTTAACTTGACCTTATCTGGAAAGCACTTTATCTGCCCTTCTATTCTAAATGATAGCTTTGCTGAATAGAGTAATCTTGGATGTAGTTCCTTGCCTTTCATAACTTCAAATACTTCTTTCCAGCCCCTTCTTGCCTGTAAGGTCTCTTTTGAGAAATCAGCTGATAGCCTTATGGAAACTCCTTTGTAGGTTACTGTCTCCTTTTCTCTTGCTTCTTCTAGGATTCTCTCCTTCATTTTAATCTTGGGTAATGTGATTGTAATGTGCCTTGGTGTGTACTTCCTTGGGTCCAACTTCTTTAGGACTCTTTGAGCTTCCTGGACTTCCTAGAAGTCTGTTTCCCTTGCTAGACTGGGGAAGTTCTCCTTCATTATTTTTTCTATATAAATTTTCAATTTCTTGCTCTTCCTCTTCTCCTTTGGCACCGCTATAATTCAGATGTTGTAATATTTAAAGTTGTCCTGGAGGTTCCTAAGCCTCTTCTCACTTTTAAAAATTCTTGTTTCTTCATTCTGTTTTGGTTGAATGTTTATTTTTTCCTCCTGGTTCAAATTGTTTATTTGAGTCCTGGGTTCCTTCCTTCACTGTTGGTTCCCTGTACATTTTTCTTTATTTCAGTTTGTATAAACTTCACTTCTTCCTCTATTTTGCAACCATACTGAACCATTTCTGTGAGCATCTTAATTAGCAATATTTTGAACTACGCATCTGATAGGCTGGCTATCTCTTTATGCTTAGTTCTCTTTTTGGAGCTTTGATCTGTTTGTTTATTGGGCCATATTTTTTTATGTTGTTGTGCCTGTTATATTATAAGGGACTGAGCTGTAGGTATTCACCAGGGTAGGGCAACCCATGTCGCTGCATTGTGGTGCTATATGTGGGGGAGGGATCTGAGAGGAACCAGTGGTGCTGCCTCGGCTCTTGACAGGCTTTCAGTCACTTCCCCCCTACCTACAAGCAAATTGGGCCATTCTGGTGATGATTCCCAGGTGGGTGGGTTTTCGTATGTTCTAGGACCCTGTGGATTTCTCCAAGGAACTCTCCTATGAGGCTGGGAGTTTCTCTCACCACCATAACCCCCACAGGTTTTATAGCCAGAGGGTTTTTTTGTATTTTATTTATTTTTAGAGAGAGGGAACAGGAAGGAGAAAGAGTGGGAGAGAACCATCAATGTGTGGTTGCCTGTCATGTCTCCTACCAGGGACTCAGCCCGCAACCCAGGCATGTGCCCTGACTGGGAACCAAACTGGCGACCTTCTGCTTCACAGGCCCATACTCAATCCACTGAGCTACAGCAGCCAGGGCTAGCCAGAGGTTTTGAGGTCTTATTTCCCTGGGTTGAGCAGTCTGTCTCGCTCCCCAGTTGTTCTTCTGGTTCATCCACATGCAAATGTGTGACTGCCCAGTTTGCCAGCTGCTGCCTTGCTGTAAGCCCTCTCTGCCCTGTCTGCCCACCTCCACCTCTCCTACCAGTCTGAGTGAATATTTCTTCTTTAACTCCTTGGTTTTCAGTCTTCCATAGTATTCAATTTTCTGGCAGTTCTGGTTGTTTTTTGTTTTTAAATTTGTTGTTGTCCTTCTTTTGGTTGTGTGAGGAGGCCAAGTGTATCTAGTTATGCCTCCATCCTGGCCAGAAGTCTCAATCAAACAGCCTCTTGTATTAGATAACTTTCTCTTAGGGATAATATAATCACTGTTAAAATGTTCTATTCTCTATATAAATGTTTTTAATGATTTATTTATGCTTATTCATTAAAAGTGCAACTCTAGAAATCAATAACAACATCAATATGCAAAATAATGCCTTATAAGAAATGCTAAAATTCCTTTATAAAAAAACAAATATCTAAATATAAATAAATAAAAGGTGAATTAAAAAATTAAAATTGAAATAATTTTTTCTGAAAGTTTGGGCCAAAAATGTGAGCATGCAATTATTCCTGGCAAAATATGGTATTTCCTCCAGAAAGTTTACACATAGAAAACATTGTAGCCTGAGTTCCCCCAAAAGGGAGAAAGGAGAGAGAATTTATCTCATAGCCCTTACCTTCAATTGATAAAAATCTTACCCAAAAAACCTTAATTCCCCTAAATTTCTGGGTTGAATATGAGGAGTGTTGGGCAGTGTCTCTTGGGGAAGCCTCCAGGTGGGGTGTGAGAGACACAGGTGTGGAGATGAGGTAAAAATACACTGTCAAATTAAGCCCCAGCGTCCTTCCATGGGGCTTTCCCCTCTGATGAGCCGTCACTGGAAAAAGGGACAGTTGAGGCTGAGAGTCTGAACTGGTGTTTATTGTACTTTGTATGTATCAATGCATGTCCATGTGCATGTGAGTGTGATCTTAATTTTATATACTGAAAGATTACTAATTTTGAATTCATGACTTATGGCATTGTTTTTCATAATTTTTGGCAGATTACATATTTCTCATTTCACAAACATTCCCAACTATCATCCATATTACTTGCCATAAAAATTATAGCCAAGCTTAAGAAAGTTACTCATAGCCAAATAATTTCAAAAGCAAAACTATAAAAAAATCTCTCAAACACTTTTTATAGCAAAAATTATATTTATTATGGCACACAGATCTAATGTAATGAAATTGTTTTAGTTTGAGTGGTGTCTCCAAACATAAGAACCTTAGATTCAGTGAGGATCTTAAAATGACATTGTGCGTATAGGGCCAGTTTTGAACCCGAAAATTAGTACACATTTTCTCTGGGTCTTATCTCTGTTTGAAGATTCTCCTTGTAGAGGACTCAGAGACAATTTTAGAAGAAGGAAAGCTATTGGTTAGAAATTAAGGAGAAACTTAACTTTCTACCTGCATGCACATGTACATATTGATACAAAGAACCTTAGAATATATCTCAGGCATAAATGGCAGAAAGTTCTGATACATTCAAAGTGTGAGTGAAAGAATGAGAAAAATAGACCTGATGACCCCAAGGAAACCTGTATGACTCCTGGAGATGATTTTCATTGCCTTGAGCTGAAAGATGCAGTGGGAAATGGGGATGTCTGCAGTCTCAATTTAGAAATGCCGTGTTGGTCGGTGTAGGTCACTGTGTCAAAAATAGAGAGAACATTGTTCATCTAAAGAGAATTGCTGTATTGGACTGGAAATAGAAGTTAGGCTCCCAGTGAGGGTTTTCTTCAGGATTCTCTTACTTGAACCAGTTGAGGTAGTTCAACAGGTTTCCTGAATTGTCTCTGAAACTGATGAGAGCTAATTAAAGTTAAGGACTTTTACTTATTGACTAATTTTACTCCTGCATTTCCCCTTGAGAGTCAAAATTACGGACATTTTTTTTGTAAAGCAATGGTATCTGAACTGACATGGAACTCTCATAAATATGCCAAAATTTTAGATGGCTTTTCAGAGTTTTTTGCCTTGAAAATGTGAATTCTTTCTGCTCTAGCTAGCACTTGGAGTCTCAGATGCAACCACTTGTCATAATATAAGAGTGTAATTATCTGAAATGTTTTGATAACAAACTTTTCTAGAGTCTTCTTTTTTCTTTAAATGCAATGTTCATCTCTCCTTGCCTCCTACACATGAGAAACACTGTCTGAGTGACTAAGCCTGTTGTGTGCACAGCAAATATACGAAATATGTGGGCAGGAGTAAGGATTTGTGATTAACATAAGGTAGGTTAGTGTGAGGCACCATAACTTGCAAACAGCCTGAGGAATAGACTTCCTCTAGATTCACAATTTAATTACAGTCAGTGGGAATGTTAAGAAGCAGCAACTTCACCTCCGCCAACACTGGCTATGGTCACTCTTTTCAAGCTGCTTCCTGTACTAAACTTTAAAAAATTGCTTTGAGAAAAATACATTTCTTTATATTTTACTAATGACTATAATGAATAGTATTTGTTTCAAATCAGAATAAATAGAAATGGGGAAAAGCAAGGGAAAATATGCAATCTACAACACCTAGAACCTGTTTTAGTTGGGTTATTTAAGAATTGACAATAATTCTCATTCTACTGTTATTTTCTTAGCGAGTTCAATGAATGTCAACATTGGTTTTCAGTTTTAGGGATGGCAATAAGGTTGTTTTTTTAAGATTTTATTTATTTATTTTAGAGAGATAGGGAAGGGAGGGAGACAGAGAGGGAGTGAAACATCAATGTATGGTTGGTTGCCTCTAGCAACTGGGCATACTGAGGATATGCCCTGCAACACAAGCATGTGCCCTCACTGGGAATCCAACTGGCGATGCTTTGGTTCGGAGGCCTGTGCTCAATCCCCTGGGGATAGCAGTAAGTTTTAGAAGTGTTTATTTGACACTGATTACAATGAAGACATATTAAGATAACAATCAATTAATGCAAGCTAATTATTTACTCTCCTTAACTTTCAAAAAAACTCCCAGTACTGGAAAAACTGCTGCTTGAATGTAAACTAATCCAACCCATTTAGAAAGCAATTTGCTACTATCAGTCAGAAGCCCCCTACATGCCCATGTTCTTTATTCAGTAATTGTACTTTTAGGATTTTAACCTAAGGAAAAAATTATAGTGGTCTAAATAATGCAAAATGCAGACATTTATGTATAATAATATTAATAATAGCTGACCATTAAAAAGCACTTATACAATTGAAACTGTGATAAATGTTTTAAATTATTAACCTATGTAATTGTTCTCAAGACAGTTCTATGAGATGTTTACTATTATTGCCTCTGTCTTATTGGTGATAAAACAGGCTCAGTGAAGTTAATTAACTAATGATTACACAGCTAATAATTGGTGAAACTGGGACTAAAACTGAGGTATATAGAATTTGGCATCCCTACTTTTTCTTCCATTTTGAAAATTGTAAGTCTATAGAAAAGTTGATAGTTGAGTACAATGAACCCTTCACCTATTCAATCAGATTTATCAATTGTTAAATTTTTGTTTCATTTGTTCTTTTTCTTTATATATATATATATTTACCCCAAAACATTTGTGTACCACAAAGAATGAGAACATTCTCCTGCTTAAGTGCATGTCATAATTGCAGGTAGGACATTTAACATTAATTCAAAAATATTATCTAACACACCCTCTATATTTAATCCCACCCACCCTCCCCCATTTTTAATCCTCATCTGAGGATGTTTATTGATTTTAGAGGGAGAGAAAGAAGAAGGGAGAGAGGGAAACATCAATGGTAGAGAAAGAGATCGGACCCACAACCTTTTGGTGTACCGGAGGATGCTGAGCCAACACATTGAGCCACTGGGCCAGGGCCCTCTCCCCTGCTTTTAATACTATGATTAATAATTTCAATCTCTTTGCTATACTGACTTTTTGTGTGTTCTTTGTACAATAACAAAAAGGGGGGCGATGATCTAATAAAAAAGTTAATGAATTGCTATATAGCCATGTAATGAATTATTATACCTAAAATGGAATTTCTGAAGAAATTTAATGACATGGGATGGACGATTCTTATGATATAATGCTAGGTGACAACATTGGATATAGAATTATAGTTGAACTCATTTATGCATTTGTTCTGTTCACAATCCTGGGTTTAATGTTTGTGGATTCAGCACACTTAGTGCTAGCTCCAAAGAGGAATTAGATATGATCTCTCTCATTTAGAATTTTTAGTTGAGAAGGGTGGACAAATCTTAAATAGATGCTTAGAGCACGATGGAGTAAATAAATGAGGGCATATGAATATCCTGCAAGAGGAAGCTTGTCTAGCTGGGGCGAAGGAGACAGAGAAGCTCCCCAGAGGAAGTGCGATTGTCACAGCCTCTGTTTCTGATACAGTCTTTCCCCTAAGTCAGCTGGGCAACTGCTCGGCTAGCTGCCTGCTGAGCAGCCTGGCACAAAAGAATAAACAAGATTCACACACAATGACTATGCTATTCTCTCAGATTTTATTGAATTCAGGTTCATTCAAAGTAGAACATCAACATACATTAATATTCTACTGACACTGTAACAATCTAAGAGAATTATAACACACACACACAGAGCAATCAATGGGGGATAACAACCCCAAGTCCCAGAGTCTTAGTGTGCAGGTCTAGGTGACAGCACAGTGGGCAAGAGAGTCGTTAGTGTCTTGCAGGGAAGGACCTCAGGAGCCAGGTGGGCAGCAGGGCGGATGAAGTCCTCAGTCCAGCAGGGCAGAGCCTCTGGCAGCTGATGCTAAAGGCAGATCAGCGTGGCAGGAGCAGCGTGGCAGGAGCAGCACTCTGGTGTGGAGCTTGGCTGTATCAGCAGTGGTCTGGAGCCTGCCTCAGTTATACCTTGAAAGTGGTGTGCTCCACCTTCCTGGGTCTTTTCAATAAATGTCTTGGCACCCCTGATGCCAGATGTGAAATTTACACAGGAGCTTATGTGTGGTACATGGCTGTTTTACTTGACACCCCTGCTAGAAAGTACGGAATCTCCCCAGGAGCCTATGGATGGTACCTCTCTGCAGACACAGCTACTCTGACAATGTGTGCAAATATCTTAGGAATGTCGCCTTGTCAGATGTTTCTGCTCTGACCACATAGGCAGATGTGTCTCTTTGCCTGATGTGTTAACTCTGACTTAGGTAATTTTCCTCTTGAACCAAAGTGTCATGGCTGACTTGCATCCATTTTAGTTGACATAGTGACTTTACTTTGTTTTATACACTTTATGCTATCTTAATTGGACCAATGCCATTTCCTTGGTCCTGTTCTCCACAGTGATGTTCAATTTTTTAAAAAGTATGGAAATTATATGCAAGAATGAGCCTACTATCCAATGAGTTAGACATTATTTTTAAGAGGTAGAATTATGGGTTCTTCTTATTCTTTATGATTTATTTTGTTTTCCAAGTTTTTAACAATAGATATGTACATTCCTTCCTAAACAGAACAAGTAATTTGTTGTATATTAAAAATTAATTATTATTTAAGATTTACCTAATGCTCATGGTGAGTTGGTTTGTTGCAGAACACTGAGATAAAACTCCCCTTGATTTCATAAAGAGAAACTTTTAATAATGAAAATAGTAGCTATTAAATTTTACCACCTTCTCTAATTATTCAATAATAGTGTTTAGTTAGTTATGTTGTACTGACAGCATCTCTCTGATTATATGCCTATTTTTTTAACCTTCAGCCAAGGATATGTTTATTGATTTTAGAGAAAGATAGAGGAAAAGAGAGAAACAGAAACACTAATTGGCTTCGTTGCCTCCAATACATCCCCCAACCATGCATGGAACCCACAACCCAGGTATGTGCCCTGACCGGAATGAAAACCACAACCTTTTGGTGCATGCGACAACACTCCAACCAACTGAACCACCTGACCAAACTAAATGTTCATTTTATTATCCAGTTTAGTAGATAGTTAATAATACAGAAATAGACCACAAGACAATGGGGCTTAAATTAGATGCTTTGTAGTCCTGTATGGCCATTCCTCTTATAACCACAGGGATAGTGTATGTGCTGGCAGTCCACTAAGTAGTCTAACAAGAGCAAAATCACTCAGCACTTAACAAGTATTGTGATGGCAAATGCTCTGTATTTTGAAGGAAAATTTAATGGAATTATGACGTGTTAGACTATAAAGTGCATTGATTTTTTATTTGCTTTCAGTATTGGTTCTCTTTGTTTAGGCTTTCTTTTGTATTTCCCTTGGCATATGTGTCATGGTATTTTGCATAGCTGTCAAAATATATAGTACAAATGCCTCATGTTTAAAATACTTACAGTCTATGATGTGGAATGTTGATGTGCAAAGAATGGAGTAACCTGGGATGTCGTGAAGTCAAAAATGCCAAAGGCAAATTTGAACCTTGAGTGAAAAAGCCAGGGTCAACATGAAGATGAGACATTCATATGGCTGTCGACCTAGAAGCAAATAAAGCAGCCGATGGAGGGAGAAAGAGGAAGAAACCTGGCAACTTGAACAGATCTCCACTCCAGTCACTTTCCCACATGCCATGAGCCCGACTCCTCCTCATATCATTGTAATGTGTTTATCTGATCAAGTCAAATGGCTTCTTTAAAAATAATTTAATTCCTTTTAATTAAGGAAGTATATTTTAATAGCTAGCACCTTCATACATGTGGTGTTCACAGCTCCGAATATATTGAACACCATTGCTCATTAGAAACCCTTTAAAAAGTCATTTAATGCAGACAGTATCTTGTGCCTAGCCAATGCAAACCTATGATTCAGACTCAACATAATTGCAATATTATTCAAAAACACAAAGACAAATGTTACTAACATCTGAGAGAGTTAAGCTTATGTGTATAAGATCACTGGGAGCAGGGACGGGAATATATCTTTTAAATGGGCAGTAGACGACATTCACCATTTTAGTTTTTCTTGTTTTATTAGGGATGTATGCACTGGTAAGGACCTAGCATTATCTAGAAGCTAAGAAATCAGTGTTTCATTACTTCTGCCCCTGCAAATGGCTTTAGATTTAAACATTCACGTTATTGATGAAAACAGAGGTCTAAATGAAATTCAGTGACATTCTCTTTGCTGAGGCATTGTCTCACCCAGACCGGTTAAAGTGAAAGGGGAATGATTTGATCTCATTACCTTGCTCCTGCTGGCGGCTGGTGGTTGTCACAGATGGTGTGGGTTTTCATCACAGAGCTGTGCAACCAGAGACTCTGAACGAGTGGGCCTGTCCAGCAGCCAGGTGGTCATTTCAGGTAATTAATGCCTTGGGGGGAAGTTCAGCTAGGTAACAGTATAGCAGCCTGGTAAGCCTGCCAAGGAAGCAGCCCTTTCCAAAACAATTATTTTTTTTACCCTTTTCCTGTCAGTAATATAGTATAGTATACACGATACTTGTTTTCTAACAGAGGAACCAATTAGGAGGTCAGCATTCAGTGTAGTTTCTCCTATTTATCTTGCTGACAAAACCCAGGTACTCTTTATGTAGAATGTTCAATTTTATTCATCACTTACCATAGTCTGGATGTTCCTGGGAATGACTTATTGTTAAGTGCCTGATTTGTGCCATATACACAGTCTATCAGTGCTAGTCATTGATATGCTGTGGAAAGGAATATTTTCTTAGTAGTTAACAGACATTAACAGGAGAGGTATATTTGCAAACTAGTCGGCAGAACACAGAAATATAGCAGTGGTAATAAAAAAAAACAGTATGGGACCAATATAACCACCAAACTGGAAAATATTAATTGCAACAGAATATTAATTTCAGGCCCTGGCTGGTGTGGCTCAGTGGATTGACGGTGGGCCTGTGAACCAAAGGGTCACCGGTTCAATTCCCAGTTAGGGCACATGCCTGGGTTGCAGGCCAGGTCCCCAAGGTGGGGCACAGGTGAGGCAACCACATGTTTATGCTTCTATTCCTCTCTTTCTCCCTCCCTTTCCCTCTCTCTAAAAATAAATAAATAAAACCTTTTAAAAATAGATTATTAATTTCATTTTGGGGAAAATAATTCTGAATATTAGTTTTCTTCTTCTTAATTTCAGATGTGTTTTATGGCATGCTCCTATTATTTTTCTGATGTTAATCACACTTTTATTAAATAAAAATATTTTATTATGAGCTTCATGTGAAAGTCAGGCCACCTTCTGATTATTGTATTCTAGCAATAATGGCAGTGTCTGGAAAGGAGTTGTGTGGGCTTGGCCACCCAGTTTGCTTGGAGAGTATCTTTCCAGCCCTGCTAGCCGAGAGGCAGGGAGGGGCCAGAGTTCTATGAGACAAAATGTTCCCATGATTCTGTTGCTGGACAGAGCCTTTCTTGAGGGTCTGGTCCATTCTGAGTATTTCCGAGGAGTTCTCTAGATGGACAAAGGAATTTTGTTCTAGACAAGAAATTACTCTCAGGATCAAAAAGAGTGAGAAATAATTTCTGAGATTTACTAGGGGATATACTTAGACATTTAATTCTCCCCCAAATTAAAGAACAAACTGACAATAACCAGAGATGAGGGGGGAGGGGGATAACAGGCAGGAAAGAAGGGGTAGCGTCATCAGGAACATATATAAAGGATCCATGGACAAAGCCAAAGGCAGGTAAGGTTGAGTGTGGAAGGTGGGGGTGGGTGAAGTGGGGAGAGAATTGGGGGGAAAATGGAGACAACTGTACTTGAACACTGACAACAAAAAATTAAAAGTTCATGTTGTTGTACTGAGGGAAAAAAGAAAGTGGACATTTTGGTTTTCTACACAAGTAATTAGCAAATTCTTTTAGTTTGTTTTTAACCACCTCTTCCATCCGTTTCTTCCATGAAAATTGCATTAGAGATTAGTGATGCTCAAGTGGCAACACTCTCCTGGAGTTTTCCAAGTGTGGGGAATGGAGTGCTGCTCACTGTCACCTTTGAGGCCGGACACCTAAATGCGCAGCCTTTGTCTTAGGTGTCCTCTCTGTGTGGTCCCCCACCACTGCACAGTGACATTCTATATCGTTCCTTTAGAGGTCTTTTTTCAAATATGTTCTACATTTTATAAATTGTTTGTTTTTTAAAGGAAAGACTCCTTTGATTTTTCTTTAAATGCCAAGGTCTTCAGTAACCTTGAAAACATATGTGTTTTTATTCTGTATGTTCCAACTTTAAGAAATTATGGGCCAAAGTATTCTTCGTGTAGACCCTGGATTTTCTGAGACATCCTGAATTATAACTGTGTATTGTACTTCCTCTGTTGTCCACATAAATAGATGAAGTCGGAGCATGTTTTCATTGGTTTGTTTTATAACTTTTGAAACTTATAACTGATGTGACCAGTCCCCTTACAGTTCTATGTTAAGCCCTATACATGAATTTTTTAGATTTTCACCCTCATTAAAACTCTGTGCTGCTGAGCACCCTTTCATATGTCTCTGGGCCTTCTGTAAGTCCTCCTCGGAGAGGTGTCTGTTCAGGTCCTTTGCTCATCTCTTATTGGATTGTTTGTCTTCCTGTGTGGAGTTGTGTGAGTACTTTATATATTTTGAAGATCAAACCCTTATTCAAGGTATCATTGGGAAGTATATTTTCCCATATGGTTTGTTCCCTTTTCATTTTGTTGATGTTTTCTTTAGCCATGTAGAAGCTTTTTAATTTGATGAAGAGTCCCACTTTTTAATTCTTCCCTTAATGTCCCTTGCTCTAGGGGACATATAAGTGAAGATATTGCTGCATGGAATATCTGAAATTTTCCTGCATATGTTCTCCTCTAGGACTTTTATGGTGTCATGACTTATATTTAAGTCTTTTATCCACCTTGAGTTTATTTTTGTGTATGGTGTAAGTTGGTTGTTGGGTTTCATTATTATGGATGTAGCTGTCCAGATCTCCCAACACCATTTGTTGAAGGGGCTATTTTTTACTCCATTTTACTCTTCTGCCCCCTTTGTTGAATATTAATTGACCATAGAAACATGGTTTATTTCTGGACTCTTTATTCTGTTTCATTGATCTGTGTGTCTTCTCATATGCTATATGAAAGGATGCTCAGCATCACTAGCCATTAAGAAGATTCAAATTAAAACCATTTCACATGGGTCAGAATGGCTATCATCAGCAAGTCAACAAACAACAATTCCCAGTAAGGCTGTGGAGAAAACACAACCTCGTACACTGTTGGTAGGAATGCAGACTGGGGCAGCCACTGTGCAAAACAGTAAGAAATTACCTCAAAAAATTAAAAATGGAACTGCCTTTTGACCTGGTAATTCTATTGCTGAGATTATGCCCTAAGAATTCTGAAACACCAATTCAATAGATCCTATGTACTCCAATGTTCATAAGCAGCACAATTTACGATAGCCAAGTGCCGGAAACAGCCTAAGTGTCCATCAGTAAATGAGTGGATCAAAACACTGTGACACATTTGCACAATGGAATACTAGGCAGCAAAAGAAGAAGGAACACCTAGCCTTTGTGACAGTGTGGGTGGAACTAGAAAGCATTATGCTAAGTGAAGTAAACCAGGCGGTGAAGGACAAATACCATATGATCTCATCTATAAGTGAAACTTAATCAACAAAACAAACAAACAAACAAAATAGAACCAGAAACATGGAAATACAGTACAAACTGACAGTGACCAGAGGGGTGGGGGAAGGGGATAATGGGGAAAGATGGCAAAGAATCGTCAAGGAATATGTATAAAGGACCCACGGACAAAGACAGCAAGGGGGTAGGATTGGATGTGGGAGGTGGGGTGGCTGGGGCAGAATAGAGTAATGGGGGGATAATGGGGACAAGTGTAATTGAACCACAATAAAAAAAGAAAAGGAAATTATAGAAAAAAACCCTTTATGCTGCATACCTGAAACTAATTTGAAGTGATATTTAATGTGAACTACAATTGAGCAATCAAAAATAAAATTTAAAAATACCAAACAAATGAAAGAACTCTGTTAAAGATGTCATTCATTATTCTAATTTTCTACATGAGGAAACTGAGGCTTGTAAAACTTATATAATTTTCACAGGATTATACTGATAGTCAGGGCAGGCTATGTAATTTGTAGGGCCACAGACAAAATCAGAATATGGCTCTCTTGTTAAAAAAGTAGAAAAAATATTCCTTTTTGGATTATGTCTCTGTCTTAAGCTGTCACAGTGTTTTTGTGTTTGTTCTGTTGTTGTTGAATGTTGCCCTCACTTGGACAAACATGCAGAGTCTAACGGGTGCCTGGAGCCTCACTTTGCAATGCATTGCACTGGGCATACAAGCCTAACCTGCCCTTCCCTGCTAGGCCCAAGCAGGGCTGGGAGGGAGAGCCTGGAAAGGAGAGGCTGGGTGGGACTTCAGGTACCAGGGGAAGAGCAAGCAGGCTGAGAACTAATCACAGGGAAGCAGGGCTTTGTGGCAGGTCGGGGCCATGACCTGAGCCTGGGCTTCAAGTTTTGCATGCATGCGCCAGAGGCCCATCAAGCTTTGCTTAAGAAATCACAGGTTCAGATATAAATTTATGAAGAATTTCAAGACAGAAACTGTCAACCATTAAAGCCTAAACATTAGACCCTCTTCTGAGCCTTCCCTTCAGAGAGACAGAGTTCATAAAAAAGACTGAAGTTCATGAAACTTCACATAAAGTCACACACCCATGAAGCCAGCATTATTAGTGTTAAGTACAAAGTCTGGGCTCCAAGACAGTCATGTAGGATTGCAAAGCTTAATTCCTTCCCATCCTGGAAACCTCATCAGTCAGCAGAGGAAATAGGAGTTATACAAATTCATTAGAGATCAGAAACCACCCACAGAAGGCTTTTACTACAATAAGAGAAATCCTCATACAGGTAATGTCGGTAAAGAGACTAATCCCCATCTTCCAGGCATTTGTGCCACAGCAGGCTCTGGGTTGTCTTTATGCTTTTCATCAAATGATTTTACCTGCATATTATTACCTGTATATTGAAAAGTGTGCAATATGAGTCACATTAACGCATCATCATTATTGCTTGAAAAAAAGTTTTCTTATTAGAGTGACCTGGAAATTTTCCTCCATAACCTGTTAATTAGTTTTGTTGGAAGTGATGTTTAGTCTTGACCATGTGATTCTTGGCCCCAGACAGTGCCCACCTGGGGCCGCGATGGTCAGCCTCCCAGGGAAGTTAGGCTGAAGTCCGATGTTTGGGGTGGAGGCTGACACCCAGCCCCGCCTGTTCTGTGTTATAATTTAATGACAAATTTCCTTATTAAGTCTGTGTTCAAATTTCATCTGAGGAAAGAAAAGCAAATTCACCACCGGACTTGCATGTTTCCCATTACCCTTCATAAAACATAGTCCGCAGTGAGGAGTGACATTTTAAAAGAACAGACCTTTCAGCAGACCGTCTCTCTGCCATTGTACATCGCTGCAGCCTGCCAGTCACAAAGGGAGATGCCGGGGAAGCGGATTAATATGTAAACCAACCCAGGTGGCTTTGAAATGATTAATTCAAAGCCCTACTTTGTGAAATTTATTTCATTATGAGAGCAATTGTACCTAGAAATGACTTTATGTTCTGAAGGCTTCCTCCTCCCTTTTCTCTTCAGAAATGACAGGCTTTGTTCTTCTTGAAATGTTTGTGTTTAACAGTGTGGCAAATTAATTCTGTGGAATAAATTTCGTAATGAAAGCATGGTATAGAAAATGATGGGTAAAAAATAAAACATATTTTACAAGAACATAGAGAGTCCCACTTTGCCCATGGTGCTCAACTTAGAAATGCAAAGGGTATAGTCTGTTGTATGTTTTTGGATTTTTAAGGAACACATTAAAATTCACATATGTAAGCCTTGCTTATTTGAACATGATGGACATTTAAACACTCTTAATTATAAACAAATCAGCGAAGCTAAAAGCATTGGGATTTAATCATTGCCTGGTTTGAACATATGGCAGTCTTCTGCGTGAGATGGAACAGAGCTTCGGGGATCTGAGCCCCCTGAAGACAGGGATCTGCAGCAGCCTGGAATCCTTCTGAGACTGCGTACCACTCCGGCCAATGTGGTTTCTTTCTAGAGGATGACAAAACATTATCTTAAAACTAGAAACATTCGGGCCGCCACCATAGACAGTGAAATAACTGCGACAGGATATTTCAAACTCCTAGACCCTGGATTCCCACCCAGCGCACCGTCAGGAAGAAATATGGAGCCTCACGGGTCATGCGTTATTTGTCAGCAGATCCCCGACAGCATCTTCAGAGGATTGTCTTCAGAGGGGGGATTTCATAAAAAGACTGAGCTCCATGAGCCATGCATTTTCTTTTTTTAATATGAATAAGGATGCCTGTGATTAGTCAAGGAGCCCAAGAGATGCATTTGCTTATGTGATAGACATGGAAGTTTTGTTGGTTCAGTGTCTCAGCTTTATCATTTCTCTATCCTATAGTGCCTGGTGTTATTAAGATAATAAATATTTCTACAGATTTCAAGTTAAATCCATTGACTAGAAAAATTTGCATTATTATGGCTTTTATTAAAAAGTTTTCAAGATAGGGCTTGGAATTGGTGTCTGTCACTTGTTCTGACTACACAGAAGAGGAAGAACAGTTAGAGCAAGATGAATCCTAAATGACTGCTCTGAAAGGTGGTGGCAGATTCCCAGAAATGATGTGAAGAGTCAAGCTGCATTTCTTTTTTTTTTCCTTTTAAAGATTTTGTTTATTTGCTTTTAGAGAGGGGGGGAGGGAGGGAGAAAGGTAGTGAAACATCAATGTGTGAGAGATACATTGACTAGACGCCTCTCACATTCCCCTAGCTGGAGACCTGGCTTACAACCCAGGCATGTGCCCTGACTGGGAATTGAACCAGTGACCTTTCGATTCACAGGCCCGGTTCATAGGCCAGTGCTCAGTCCACTGAGCCACACTGACCAGGGCTCAAGCTGCATTTCTGAAAAAGCACTCAGAGTTCTCTGCCCTTTGATTCTGCCTAGGTGGAGTCACTTCCACATTGGAAGAATCACTTAAGCTACCCATTAACAGAATGAGGTTTACCTGCCCCAGTACTCCCCACAAAGAAAACCCTGGAAGCCCTGTCAAAGAGATATTCCATGGAGGTGGATTATTGCTCTCTTTGCCAACTTCTCTGGGTTGAATATCACACAAGTTATCACCCTTCAGCACTGGAGGTGAGTGATTACCACAGAGTCCAATTAAACATAAAGCACTGAGAAACTGTAGGTAGTTTTCCAGATGATAGGGAATTCGCACAAAAAGTTTAATTGAAACGTGGTGGTCTTCTCAAAAATTTTAATGCATTGTTTACTTCAGGGTGAGACCTCACCTCCCACACCTACACTCTCTTGCCACGCTCCTTGGACTGCCTGTCTCTTCCCGGGCCTGACTGGTGAGCAGACACTTCCCTAGGCATGTCTCTTCCTCTTCCTCCTCTGGTGCTCAGCACACAGTCTGGGGGTGGTTGAATTTTATGTAATTTATTCCAACCTTTACCCTCTTTTTTGGAGTCACGCTTTTATAATTAGAAAAGTTTTTTTCAAAATATGTTAAAATAAGAAAAACTAAGGGACACATAAAATAAATGTTTCAAATAGTTTCCTTTGGACGCTCTCTGCTTAGACCGGAACTATTTACCAGGCAACGTATCCCTCCAGGAACATGTCACTAAATATTCTTCAAAGCCACATATGTCTCAGGATAATCATTTACTTATTTAAGCATCATGAGTTTTTAACTTATATTACCTGAGCCATAGCTGACGTAGCTTTAATGTATATTAATAGATGCGGAGTGGTCAATGGTCCGTGGTCAGTGGCAGTGAT
Source organism: Sturnira hondurensis (assembly GCF_014824575.4). NCBI lineage: Eukaryota > Metazoa > Chordata > Mammalia > Chiroptera > Phyllostomidae > Sturnira > Sturnira hondurensis. The sequence continues at coordinate 9,664,010 of NW_028092059.1, forward strand.
GATGGTATCACGCAAGTTAAGAAGAAATGGCCTCTTCCATTTTCTAAGTTCCTATAGATATTTTGAAGCAAAATTAGAAAAACACCTCTGACTTAGATTTCCTAATATAAAGGAGAAAAAACATAATCACATGTATCAGGATAAACAGTATTGCTCAAAGTCTGCAATCTTCTGCTAAAAATGAACAAAAAGAAAAATTTTCACTTTTTTGGTGGATTTTGAGGAGTGAAAGACTTTTACCCTTTTAGAAAAAATTAAATAAGCACCATCTAAGGTGAATGTGTTTACAAGTCAAAACACAAAATAATACTGGATTTTATTTTTGGAAGGAGGATGCATGAAGATAATAATAAGATGCAGAATGGTAGTGTGGAACTATAGCAAATGTGTGAGAAACTTAAGCATGCCCCATGATCATAGCAGATTCAGAAGCAACTCTAAGAGCCAGTAGCCATAATTTACTCCGGGTTAGATTGGCAGGAACTGGGCTTAATCACATTTTTCCTGTCTCAGGTGTATGTGTCAAACTGACCTGTTATGTTTTGGTTCAGTCACACCACTCTTGCGTCATCCCAGTTACTCACCAAGGGTTTTAAGCAGTTCAGTTTGTATTTTATAACAAAAGGTCTAGTTTTCTATGCTAGTTTTGTAATGCCAAGGATTAAATGTGACATTTCAAGATGCCTAGGATCATTATGTCCTAATGCACATTGATAGAAATAGCTTTCTGGTCCGGCCCCTTCTTACGCTAAGATGCCAGGGTTTGCACTTATAATAAAGGCCAATATTTCCACTTCTTTCTGCAATGGAAGCACAAAGAAAACTTTAGCTGGGGCCTTCCTGAACTGAAATATCCAACTATATTGGATTTCTCGGTTTCCAATCTATCAAATCAGGAGCATCCTCTAGAGAAGAACTAACTGACACCTTCTCATACAACACAGTCCACACCAAATATCACATCATTCATTAGAGTAAAAGGGAACTTCATTGATTTTTTTCATGGGGAGTATGAAAAGAGGCTAATAATTTAGCTAAACTTGTCTGTTATTCTGGACAAGAGTAATATTGCAGAACGTTTCCTCTTAAGAGTATTAAATCAGAGAAGTTTGGAACAAAGATAATACAAATATTTTACATATATGAAATATACTATATTTTTATAAAGAGAAGATGCAATTAATAAATAAATGCTAATTTTGTACAATATGCACCTCTTGTTTTTCTATTCCCTCATCAGGGGTTAGATGTCCACCCACAGCCAATCTGTGTATATGTCTATTACAGAACAGTATAATCATCACATTCTATTTTTCCTTCATTAGAACACAGACTCTTTAAACATAGAAATTTTGGCTTTTTCTCTGTGAACCGAGCACATGGTATAGTGTCTTACATAAAGTGGTGATTAGAAAATAGATAAATAGACTTCCACCAAGATGGAGGCATAGGTGGAAACACTATGCCTTCTCCCACAACCAAGTTTGCATACAACAAAAGTTTTGGAGAACTAACACACACCCAGAGACCAGAAAACCGAATTATACGGAAGTCCGACAGCTACGAACCGTTAGAGGTGGAGCCAGCAGCGGAGCTGGGTTGGGAAGGACAGACCTAGGAGCGCAGGCAGCCCGGAACTAGTCGGGGTGCGGAACAGACTGACCAAGGTCGCACATTCGCACGCAGTGAGACGGACCACACAGGCCCCAGGGGGCGAACCCAGTGGTGGAGGGTTGACAGCGGTGGCACACTCGAGTGCCGTGGAGCGAGGCATGTGGGCCTGGTGACGGTGGTGGCTGCGGTGCCAGTGGGGGTCGCGGCAGCAGGTGGCGGAGGGAAGCCATTGTCCCTCTTTGGCCCCGCCCCCACATACAATGTCACAACCCAGCGACTTAGTTGCCCTGCTCTGGTGAAAACCTAGGGCTCTGATCCGGCTACTTAACAGGCACGAACAGCCCAAGAGATGGCACAAGAAGAACTCAAAGTCCCAGAGCCAATAACTCTAAGCGACCAACAGATTGCCAGGCTCTCAGCAGCCCAATTTAAGACACTATTTTTCAGGATGCTCACAGAATTGGTAGAGTACAGTCACAAATTGGAGGAACATATGAAGGCTAAACTAATTGAAATGAAGGGAGATGTCCAGGAAACCAATAGCGATGGAAAGGAAACTGGGACTCAAATCAATGAAATGGACCAGAAGGAAGAACGAAACATCCCACCAGAAAGGAATGAAGAAATGAGAATTCAAAAAAATGAGGAGAGGCTTAGGAACCTCCAGGACATCTTTAAACATTCCAACATCCGGATTATAGGGGTACCAGAAGGGGGAAAGAAACAGCCACGAGTGGAAAATGTATTTGAACAAATAATAAAGGAGAACTTCCCCAGTCTGGCAAAGGAAATAGACTTCCAGGAAATCCAGGAAGCTCAGAGAGTCCCAAAGAAGTTGGACCCAAGAAGGAACACACCAAGGCACATCATAATTACATTAGCCAAGACTAAAATGAAGGAGAGAATCCTAGAAGCANACACCTAAAACAGAAGCAAACCAAGAGGACAACTAGATCAGGAGTGGAACCATAGAAATGAAGAACACATGGAAGGTTAGAAACAGGGGGGTGGGAGGAGGAGAAGGGGGGAGCAGGTACAGAAAATAGCATAGAGGGTAGGTAGAAAATAGATAGGGGGGAGGGTGAGAATAGTGGGGGAAATATAGAACCTAAAGAAATTGAGACACATGGTTATAAACTAAGGGGGGGAGAATGGTGGGGGAGGGAGTGTGCGGGTGGAGGGGAATGGAGGGGGGGAATAGAACAACTGTAATGGTATAATCAATAAAATATATTTAAAAAAAAGAAAAAGAAAATAGATAAATATATTCATACAAAACATTGGTGCAGAAGCAGGACGGTTTTGTAATGTCATTCCTGAGCTCAGTTTCATTTAGTGGTTCCTTAGTTAAAAGCCTAGAAACCTGAAGCATTCCCTGCTCACCAGTGATCCTGGGCAATTAATTGACTGGGCCTCTCAAAGGGCCGGTTTCTTGATGTGTAACATGAGGGCAGTTGTAATGCCTACGTGATCTTCATGAGGGTCAAATGAATTGAAAAATGTTCTCCCAAAGTTTTTAGAAGACTGCCTGACTCATAGCAGGTGCTCAGTGAGTGTTAGCTATTAATATGTATCTTTTAAAAACTAAAAATCACACCACCACTCTTTTTACAGCTTATAGCTTTGTCCCTATAAAATAACATACCAGAAAAAAAGAATAAACTTTGGAGTTGATGCTTGGCTTTGAATTCTAACTTCACCAATTCTTAGCAGCCAGAAGGGTCCTTAGGCCTGCTTCCTAAAGTATTTTATAGAATAAGGGTATTAAAATTTAACTCCCCTAATGGTGCGAGAATTGAGTGCAACGGTGTTTGCAATGTGCCTAATGTAGTGCAGCAGCACAGTACATATGGGTCATTCTATATGGAACTAAGTCAATAATTGCATCAGTTAGCTTTGCAGAGCGGAAATTGTATTTTACATGTCTGTGTATTATGTAAGTATATACATTACATATCAGTCTCCCAAGAGGAACTCAGATAGTAGATTTGAGGACCATGGATAATAATAAAGTTAAACAGACACACATTGTATTGCTGAGAGCAATTGGGTTAAAATTCACTAAAATGACATTATTACAGGTCAAAGGTATTCTCCCCACTTGTTCTTGTTTTAGTCTTTCTGGTGAAGTCTTTGGCTGGGATAGAAAGTTAACATTTGTGCCAGTGTATTGGTTTTAGGATGGAGAGGCTGTATGTGATAACTTCCCTTCATCTTCTAAAGTGTCTCCCGTCAGTGAGAAATCAATAAACAATTGTTCATTAGTGACAAATTAATTTGTATTTTATTACTCAGAGCTGCAGAAATGATTGATTAATATGCCAGATATACTAACTGGATAAAAGCAAGCAAATCTTATAATGCTTAAGGCTCAGAATAGTTTTCTTATCATAATCTAGTTTAAAATTAATATGTGAATCCATTTCCTCAATATAAATAGACTGGTGGTATGTTTATGGGGTGCTCTATCTCACCCCAGATCGGATAGATGGAGAACAGAGAAACTGGGTGTATAGAATACAGAGATAAATAGAGATCTGGAAGGTTTCCAATTAATTTTATCATTGTAGATAATGGATATTTAATCTTCCTTGTCTGTGTAGGTGTGTCCTTGCTGTGTTGGAATTTGATGCGTGCAACAATAGGCAATAGTTTAATTGAATACTTTCCATTTCATGAATATGTCACCTTGATTCATAATTGGGAACATATTTAATGGAAAATATTATTCAAATATAAGTACTGTACTTCATCAAGTGATTTGGGTTAAACCTGATTACTGAAGGTGTTTATTTCAACTTGATTATTCTTTATTACATTGTACTCCCAAGTTATACTGATTAAAATGCTAATGATCTATGTTGATAATAGATTATAATTAAATTTGGTAATTTCCCCAAATTAGCAAGATTGAAACATTTACAAGAAATTCTACTTGCCTTTGTGAAGTAGTGAAATATGAAATTTCAAAATAAGATGACTAGAAGCAATTTGGGGTCATGAGCTGTTCTAGCAGTTTTTTGTTTTTCTTGAGATATTTGTAAGCTTGCTGTCTAAAAACTTGTATAATACCTCATCTATAAATATTGAAAGAGAGGCTTAATAGTATTAAAAAGACATTATATACTTGTAAACATATTCGTCAGATTGATACATTTGAAAGTAGAAAATATTGGTTCTAATTATTTTCATTGTTTGTAGTGATTTCACGGGGAATTAAGTCTCAGCCATGTAATGATGTACGAAGTTTACATCACTATTTTTGTATTGAATTTATTGGGGCGATATTGGTTAATAAAATCACATAGGTTTCAGTGTGCAGTTCTCTGATACATCATCTGTGTATGGCACTGTGGGATCACCACGCCAAGTCAAGTCTCCTTTCATTGCCCTTGCCCGCCCTTGACCCTCTTCTCCTTTCCCCCAACCATTTATTTAAATATAAATCTGTTTGAGGTCTTTTTAGTGTTGCTCAGATATTGACAAGCTAATTCTAAAATTTATCTTTCTCAAACATGTGGTGGTCCTTGGATGCCTTTTTAAAATCGAAGGCTTAGGCTCCATAAAGCTCCCTGAAATGCCTGTGTGTTTGGTGAAGCTTGTCTGGTAGCGGGCTTCACTTCAGGAAGGAGGGGTAACACCTCTACACTTTGGGGGAGGACCTAAATGCCAGTATTTGCTGCGCTTCTCTCTGGGCTCCTGGGACGTTCTTGTGAAGAACCATTCAGTTTATGATTTAGTGTGTGCTCATACATGCCTCACTGTCAACATTTAATTGAATGAGCTTGCAACTAAGGTGGCAGGGAGGTAGGGAGAAAGAGAGTTTCACTACCAAATTGGTAAAATTTCACTTAACTTCTTATTTTTATTTCAATGCCTGATCCCCACTGTCAATGAACTAGTTTTTGTGAATCTGGAGCTTCGTAGTTCAATTTCTCCAGGGAAAAAAAATCTTCTGGTTTTCACCATGGAATAAATGTGTGGTTGGCAGGGCCGCAGAAGAAACCTTGGTTTTAGCTTTGTGGTGTGCTCAGGTTAAATTGACTTCCATGCTTTTTCCATCTTCCATCTCCTCCTTTGAAAGTAAATGGTGCTTCTGTCCTGGGCCTTGTGTAGGTTTCCTTTGGTTAATCAGTATTCTCTGTTATAGGTATCCTCTGTGCTGATGTTGGGCTTAAACTCTCTTTACCCAATTACCACCCCTCTGTCCACTTTCTGTCTCACAAATATTTATGAACATTTTTCAGTGACTCTTACTCTTTTCTGTGATGTTCATTTGCTGTTATTTTAGTGGAGTTCTAAAAGGCAGTGGAGAGACATGAACATTTTAATTCAAGCCATTTAATTTTTTGTCTGAGGCTTATATGATTTTTGTATGATTACTGGTCATTTTCTTTTCTCTGGTGAATTGTCGATTCGCCATAGCCTTTGCCCATTTTTCCACTCTATGTGTGTGTGTGTGTGTGTGTGTGTGTGTGTGTATGTGTGTGTTATTGTTTGTAGTCAATTTTTACTACTTGGGAGAGAGAAATAATTGAAACAAAAAGAAGTTTGGGTCAGTAAGAAACACAAATATAATATCCCTCTAAGAAAACCCAAATATATTTACCACAAATTTTTTAATTTTTAAAAGAGAGATATAAAACTTCTTCTACATATTACACAGTATGATAAGAAGTGCAAATTGCAAAACTGTTTATTTTTCTTAGAATATTAGATTCAATTTCTGTGCCCCCTCATACGTACTTAGCCCCATCTACCTACCTGGCCTCAGTTATTTGTCTTGTTTCTGATCTGAGCCTCTCTACATACAATTTTTTTTTTTTTGCTCAGCAAATTCAAAAATGTATTCAACACATATTTATTGAAAGCAAAATATGTGCAGGGCAACCAAGTCCCTTCTACATACAATTTTGATTGAAAGAGCATTGACTCTATAAATCAATTTGTAGAGAATTTTGTTCCTCACAAAATTATGTTTTATAAAAAATGAACATTTTCCATTTTAACCACTTTTAAATTTCAGTTTAGTGGCATTAAGTACATTCACACTGTTGTACAGCCATCAGCATCATCCATCTCCAGAACTTTAGAGCTTTTTTTATCTTCCCAAACTAAAACTCCGTATCCATTAAACACTAATTCCCCATATTCTCCTTCGTCCAGACGCTGGCAGCCACAATGCTGCTTTCAGCCTTTATGCATTTGATGACTCTAAGTATTTCATGTAAGTGGAATCAGATAATATTTATCCTTTTATTTCACTTAGGATAATGTTTTCAAGGTTCATCTATGGTGTAGCATATGTTGGAATTTCCTTCCCTTTTAAGGCTGAATAATATTCCATCATATGTACATACCATTTGTCAATTTCTCACTGAACATTTGGGCTGCTTTGTCCTTTTGGCTATTGTGAATAATGTTTTTAAATATGGGTGTACTTACATCTGTCTGGGACTTTGCTATGAATTATTTTGGATGTGGAATTGCTGAACCAAATGGTAATTCTGTTTTTAATTTTTTGAGGAACTGCCATACCATTTTCATAGCAGCTAAATCATTTTACGTTCTGACCAATGGTGCACAAGGGTTTGATTAATTCACATCTTCACTAATACCTGTTATTCATGTGTTTTTGATAAGAGCCACCCTACTGAGTGTGAAGTGGTATCTTACTGTGTTTTTAATTTGCATCTCCTTAATGATTAGTGATGTTAAACATCTTTTTATGTACTTGTTATCCACTTGTATATCTTTGGAAAAATGTCTCTTAGAGCCTTTTGCTCATATTTACATTGTCTTGTTTTCTTGTTTTTGTTGAGTTACAAGGGTTTTTATTCTGGATATTGCTCCCTTTTCAGATACACGCTTTGCAAGTATTTTCTCCCGTTTTGTGGGTTGCCTTTTCATACCATTGATAGTGTCTTTTAATGCATAAAAGTCTTAAATTTTGATGTATTAAATAGTTCAATATATTGAGGGGTTTTTTTGTTATTGCTACTTGTGCTTTTTGTGCCATATGTAATATCATAAAACTAGTCCCTATGTTTACTTCTGACTTTTATAGTCTTAGGTCTTCATTCGTGTCTTTGACTTACTTTGAGTTAGTTCTTTTAATATGGTATGAGGTAAAGGTGCTGCTTCATTCTTTTCATGAAGTTATCAGTTTCCCCAGCACCATTGGTTGAAACATTCATTAATTTTGGGAAATTCTTTGACAAGATATCTTCAAATATTGCCACTATTATGTACTTTCTTGCCCATTTTTCCTTTAGAACTTTTAGCAGATACAACATATTCCTTACTCTTTCCTAAATTTTCATCCCTTTTTCTCTCTGTGCATCAATGAGGTGTTTTACACTGATTTGTACTCTAGTTCACAATGATTTTTGCTGTGTCCAAGCTAATAAACCATTTATCAAACACTTAATTTTGCTTACTGTATTTTTTAGTTTTTATGTCTTAAGAGAATGAACTCTGTGGACTGACTTTGGGATACTAACTAAGTTTCACCAATCAGTAGTACTAGCAGGAGATTAAAGTCGTGGAGGAGAGTGAATGTAGGATATCTACAACCCTGATTTTCTCCCTCCCTCCCTGCAGGGTGACTGTGTTGCTGCAGAATCCCGTTGTACCAGGCAGCCCTCTGAAGCACATTTCTCTCTCTCAGTCCAGCGCCTGTTCTTCTCTTACCTTCTTAGCCTTATGTAGGACAAAGTGCCCTGCTAGTACCACTTCTCAGGAAGTGCACTGAATCCAGTGTTTTTCTTATAACTTACACTTAGCTTTGCAAATAGTCCCTTCATTCAGCACCTCTCACATCACTTGATTTGAGTGCACCATCTTTTTCTACCTGGGATGTTGACTATAGTGGATTTGATATACAGAAAAATCTTAGTTTGTTGACACTTTCATTTGCGTCCCTACAGTTTGTCATACTTTAAAAGACTATTTTCATAAAAATATTCTATAAATAAACTATCCCATGTTTTCTTTCATGGTTTCAGTCTTTACATTCAAATCTATGATTCATCCGGTGCTTTTTTTTATCATATTAGAAATGAAGTATTTCTCACTTTTTCCTACAATTTTTATGGCTATCCTTGTTTCTATATTTTCTGTTTGACTTTTAGAATTTGTTTATAAAATTAAAAATATATTACTGGTATTTTTATTAAGCAAACATAAAATGTATGGGTTGATTGAGGGATAAGTGACATCTTTGTGAGTCCATTTGGTCATGCAGTCTTCATTTCATTGTCAGAGCCATATTCTATCCGTTTGCTCAAGTATTCATTCATACTTCTTATTAGCTTTTTAGAGTTTATTAGAGATCTTTCACAATTCCTTTTACCCTAGGTATTTCATCAAAGCTGTTATTGTAGATGTTATCTTCTTTCATTATAACTTGTAACACATTTCTGTTTGTACATATGAAGCCCATTGATTCTTAATATGACTATTTTACTGAATTATCTTTATGTTTGAAATAGTATACAATTTTCAAACTTTTCTCCAACCAACCTTTGATAGGAGAAACACAAAAAATGCATTCAGACTGTGTGTTCAACAAAGACTTTAAGCAAGATATGACCCCTTTGCTGAATCCTCAGGTTCAAGTGGGATTTTGATAGTTGAAAGTAAAAGGGAGAGGAATATGAGAAGAATGTTCTAAGTTAAGAAAAGAACATACAATAAGGGTTAGAAGACACAAAACACATGGTTTACTTGAGGACTTATATGTCATTCAGTATCATGGGCTACGAAATGGAGATTTGTGAAACATGAAGAGGATAAGAAGGTCTGAGTTTATTTAGGGCCTTTCAAGGAAAGCGGTAAGGATTTATGTTAAGAACAAAGAAAGCAATTGAAGAATTCTGGTAGAAGAGCAACTAAAATTACTGCCAACATGGAGAGAGAATTTATGTGGTTAAGATGTCTGGTAGAGGTGTTGCGATAATATGAGAGATAAATATTGTCACATGAATAAAGATGAATGCATGAGTTCAAGACATATTAGTGATGTAAAGTCTATGAGAGTTGATGGCTATCAAGCATATAGAGGAAAGAAAAGATAGAAGTTAAGGATTCTGACTGGGGCAGTATGTGAAGTGGAAAAGAAAAAGATTTGTGAGAGAAAGGGATGAGTTCAATTTTGGTGAGGCTGCATTTGAGAAATCTGTGGAATATACACATATAAATTTGCTAAATATATCTGTGTATTAGATCCACTTATTTAATAATTCAACAAATATTGATGAACTATTCTGTACATACCAGGTACTTTCTTCCTGACAATAGCATATATAAATATATAACAATCAAGATAGGATGGTAAATGTGAACATATTTGTAATTTATACATTTTTATACCCCACCAAAAAGCGAAATGACAGTTTTGGGCTGAATTATGTCCCTCAGATTTCATATGTTGAAGTACTAACTGCCAGTAACTCAGTATGTAAGTATATTTGGAGATAAGATCTTTAAAAAGAGTCACAATTAAGTTGCAATGAGGCTGTTAGAATGGGAGTCTAATCCAGCAACACTCTTGTTCTTCTAAGAAGAGGAAGAGACACCAAGGGTACCCTGAACAAAGGGACAAGCATGTTAAGAGACAGCAAGAGGGTGGCCATCTGAAAGCCAAGGAAAGAGGCCTTGGAGGAAGCAAACCTTGCTGGCACCTTGATTGTGAACCTCCAGGCTCCATAACCGGGAAAAATAAACTTCAGTTGTTTATGCCAGCCAGTATGTGGTATTTTGTTATAGCAGTTCTAGAAAACAAATACAGGTGATTAAAAATTAAAACATGCATTTACATATACATGGAGCAAATACATTAATGATAAAAGACCAAGAACCAAGGAAGATGCATGTCTTCTTGTTCCCTCAAATTTATTACAGAATAATTAATAAATATAATTATATACCTATAAAATATACAATGTGATGATTATATATACAGATAAGAGAGGAAAGTATATATATATATATATGTGAATTATTACAAAGATCAAGATAATTAACATATCCATTACCTCATATAGTTAACTTTGTGAGAATGTTTAAGATCTAGTCTCAGCACTAAGGTTCTCTATTCTCCACATCCTCTCCAAAAATTGTTGTTTGTTCATTTATTGATGTTAGCCATTTTGACAGATGTGAGGTCATGTCTCATTGTGGTTTTAATTTACATCTCTCAAATGTCTCGAGATGTTGAGCATTTTTTTCATATGTCTATAGGCCATCTGTGTGTCCTCCTTGGAGAAATGTCTATTCAGGTCTTGTGCTCATTTTTCAATTGGATTGTTTATCTTTCTGGTGTTGAGTCATAAGAGTTGTTTATACATTGTGCACAGCTGATGAGAATGAAGTCTGGTATAACCACTCTGAAAAATAGTATAGGGTTTTCTTGCACAATTAAAAATGGAATTGCCTTTTGACCCACCAATCCCACTTCTGGCAATATGTCCAAAGAATCCTGAAACATGAATTCCAAAGAATATACGCACCCCTATATACCTAGCAGCATTATTTGCAATAGTCAAGATCTGAAAACAGCCTAAGTGCCCACCAATAGATTAGTGGATAAATAAAGCTGTGGTACAGTACACAAAGGAATACTATGCAGCAGTAAAAACAGAAGCAATTCTTATTTTTGCAACAGATAGATGGAACTGGAGACTATTATGCTAAATGAAATGAAAGATAAATACCATATGATCTCACGTATAACTCACATCTAATGAACAAAATAAACTACTGAACAAAATAGAATCAGAGGCACAGAAACGTTGAACAGACTGACAGCTATAGGTGGGGAGAGGGGATGTGAAGACTGATTGAAAGAAGGTGAAGGAATAAGACAAAGAACACATATGAATGGCCCATGGACATGGACAGTGACGAGGGGATTGATTGTGAGAGTTAGGGGTAGGATGAGCAGAGGGGAGCAACTGTAACAGAATAATCAATAAAAATGTTTAATTTAAAAAAAATAAATAAATATACAAAAACCTATTTAAAAATTCAAAGCCATAGAATTTATATACAAGCAAAGTAGTTCTATGGTTGTTCATATGGAATACAATGCAATCATTAATAAATAATAATTTAAGAATAAAAAAGATCTAGTCTCAGCAACTCTCAACTCTACAATACTATATTAACCATAGTAATTTATTTTTAAACATTTTTCAGGAGAAAGGAAGATGGCGACAGTGTAGGAGAGAGCCTGGGAGAAAAACCTGGCCAATCTATGGAGGACCAGAGCAAACAGCCAACAGTTCCCCAGCATATATGAAAGTAAGAGACCAAAAATTATAGCAGACACTGAAAAACCAGTGGGTAAGGAGAGTGCTTCAGGACAATAAGGTCCCAGGGACCAGCTCGGGAACCAGGGTGGCCGTACCTCCAGGCCCAGTGCCCAACGCCAGTACTGGGTCTACCACAGACTCCTTGGGAGCCGAGGGTCTGCCACAGAGTCCTTGTGAGGGAGCCGGGTCAACTGCTCCCTCCCTCCCTGGCCAAGCAGGGTTTAAGCAGCACCGGAAGAGACCTCTTTGCTTCAAGTTGCAGAGAGGGCAATAAGGACAAAGAGGTAAACACACAGGGGCCTTGATTAGTCACAGAGTCTGTGGTCGCTGGGTTGGGAGAGTTGAGAGTCGCACAGTGATGCACACTGACCCGATAGTCATCAGCCTGACTGGAGAATTGGGCTGTATGGAGCGGCAGTCTTGAGTAGAGGGAATTTCTTAAAAAGAAAAACTGTTTGGGGAATTTTCCTGCAACAGCTGTTCAGCCTACTTCCCTCCCAGCTAGGCAGTGATCCCGAGGTTGCGCAGAAGGTTACGTGGAAGGCCAAGAGAAAGACCCTGTGTACCCCCATAACACTGGGAAGGGACCAAGGCAGCCTGGCCGGGCTTGCGTGCATGCCCGCACCCCAGCCTGTAGTGGTAACCCTGGGGAAAGAGCCTCTGAGGAAGACCTGCGTCCCACACCAAAGGCATTGGGGAGAGGTGCCAGACTAGCTCTAGGGACAGTGCACACAAAACTGGCTGAGTACACATCAGGAAGGGAGAAAAGCCATACCAATTGACCCTTAGCCTGATGCAGGCTGCAAAACCAGAAAAACCGGTTTGGCCAGTTTGAAACTAACAGGAGGTGTTTTTTTGTTTGTCTTTAAGTAATCTTTTATTTTTTTAATTTTTATTATTTTTATCTTTCCAATAAAACAATTAATTATTGTTTTATTAAACAATAATGTATCTTAAGTTATTGTTTTATAAATTTTTATTGTTGTTTTTATCTTTTTCCTCTTTCCTTCTTTCTTTTTTTCTTCTTCCTTTCTTTCCAATTTTATTTCTTCTTCCTCTCTTCTCCTGTTTTCTTTTCTTTTCTTTTTTTTTTTTATAGCCCACAAGTGAGACAAAAAGATCTGGAACTGTGAAAGGACTGGAGTTGGACCCACAGAGGGGCAGCCCAACAGTTGAAACAGTGAGACAAATTTCACTTTGCTATTGCAGAAAAACTGCAAGTTACTGAATATTTGTATTATTATTTCTTCATTGTTCTTACATCTTTTATTTTAATAGTATTTTTTGTATTCCTCTTCTTTCTGTATAGTCTTCTTTGCTTGGCTGGTTATATATATTGTATCATTTGAGAGGTTTCCTCTGTTCTCTCTTTCACAGTATATTGCTAATTTACTGTCCTTCACATCACTTGTGTTTCTATAGCACACTACTCAGAGTCCTATACCCCCTATTCTTGTTACCCAGATCACATAGATTCTGTCATATGATTGTTGCTCTAATATTATTGTAAATAATAGCTGTTCCATACAATTGTAAATACTTCAAAACACCCCTCCTGGATCTTAGCTTACTTCATAGTTTCCTGAACTCTATCACTGTAGTGGTTAACTCTATTTGCTCACACACCACACCTATTTACTATCCTTTACTCTCACCTTACCTCAGAATCTGACCTCCCACAACCTCACTGCTTTCTAGATCCAGCTCACAATTCTTCCCTCCCCAACAAGAGTCTTATCTGCTTTCCATCCTTTCTTAAAAGTGACTGGTTGGGTGGAAGATCATGGTTCACACTATACATAGTCAAAGGATCTCCTATCTCTTCTCTACTAGCTGCTCCTGTAGATATCATAGAATACTCTCTTGCTATTTTAAGCCATTTTCCGCCTTCTCCAACTGATCACAAAAAAGAGTAGGTGGAAGGGGTAAACACCAGGATACCCCCTGAAAGAGGAAACCCATTCACAAAGGAACCACCAACAGATAACAGCAGAAGAAGGTGAAGGAGGGAGTGGAAACCATACGAACCTCAATCTAGGACCTATCTGGAAATACAACTAAGTAGTGAAGAAACTACCCAGTAAAAACAACTGAAAAAGAGAAAAGGAGAATCCTCAAAACCTTGTACACATGGAAGAACTAGCTTCAACATGACCTGCCCTCACCAGCACACCAAAATACAAGAGGTGGTAGACAGAGTGACCTTCAGTTAACCAGCTGGTGGGAAGGACCCACAAAAGAAAGACCCCAAAACAATCAAAACCCAAAGACAAACACAGAGCCAACCTAAATCACAGCCCAAGACCAGTGAGCCTGGGAGATCAAGGAGCCCACATCACTGAATTTCACAGATATTGTACCACAGAAGTTCATACCATAATTTAAAAAGTTAAACCTAACAAGAAGAGTCTCACAAACAATGGGGAGACAAAGAACCAATCCCCAAAATGAAGGGAAAGGAGGAAGCCTCAGGAAGAATGCTAAAGGAAATAAAGGCAAGTCAACTATCAAATATTGAGTTCAAAGCACTGGTTATCAGGAATTTCAATGAGCTCACAATGAGCTACCAGAAACTACAGGGAAACTAAAATGAACTCACTGCAAACTATATCAACCTGAAAAAAAAATAGAAACTATCAACAATGGCCAAGAGGAAATGAAGAATACAATTTCTCAACAGAAGAACACAGTGGAAGGAATCAAAAGCAGGACTGATGAAGCAGAAGCAGAAGATCAGACCAGCAGTTTGGAGGACAAAGTAGAAAAAAACACTCAGAAAGAGCAAGAAAAGGAAAAGAGGCTCAGAAAAAATTAAGAGGGATTAAGAGAAATGCAAGACAATATGAAACATAGTAATATCTATATAATAGGAAGACCAGAAGGAGAATAAGAAGATCAAGGGATAGAAAACCTATTTTAAAAAGTAATGACAGAAAACTTCCCTAATTTGATAAGAGAAAAAGTCACACAAATCCAGGAATCACAGAGAGTCCCAATCAAGAAGAAACCCAAAGAGGCCCACTTCAAGACACATCATCATAAAAATGGCAAAATTCCCAGACAAAGACAGAATCTTAAAGGCAGCAGGGAGAAATAGGAAGTAACATACATGGGAGCCCCAATAAGATTAGCTGCTGACTTCTCAATGAAAACTTTCAAAGCAAGAAGAGAATGGCAAGAAATATTCCAAGTAATGAGAACCAGAGGCCTGCAACCAAGGCTCTCAATCAAGATAAAAGGCCAAAACAAAGACAGCTTCCAACATGAAAGAAGTATAAAAGAATACACCTCCACCAAACCAGCTCAGTAAGAGATGCTAAGGGGACTGCTCTAAGGAAAGGAAGGAAAAGAGAGAGACAGAGAGGAACACAGGTACAAAAATGGCAATTAATAAGTACCTATTAATAATAACTCTAACTGTAAATGGGTTAAATGCTCCAATCAAAAGACATAGAATAGCTGAATGGATAAGAAAGCATGACCCACACATACCCTGCCTACAAGAGACCCACCTCAAGACAAAAGACCTACACAGACTGAAAATGAAGACCTGGAAACAAATTTTTGAAGCAAATGGACAGGAGAAAAAAAGCTGGGATAGCAGTAGTCATATTAGACAAAATAGACTTTTAAAAAAAGCCATAAAGAGAGGCCAAGAAGGTCACTTCATAATACTCAATGGAAGAATCCACCAAGAAGACATAAATATTTGTGCACCCAACATAGGAGCACCCAAATACATAAAGAAACTCTTAGAGGACTTCAAGAAAGGTACTGACAGCAACACAATTATAGTAGGAGATTTTAACAATCCACTGTCGAAAATGGAAAGATATTCCAAACAAAATATCAACAAAGGTATTGTGGCATTGAACAATGCCCTAGATGAAATGGGCTTAACTGATATATATAGAACCCTTCATCCCAAAGAAGTTAAATGCATATTCTTTTCAAGTGCACATGGGACTTTTCAAAGATAGACCACATGATAGGACACAAAACGAGCCTCAACAATTTTGAGAAAATTGAAATCATACCACTCATTTTCTCTGATCACAAGGGACTGATTTTGGAAACCAACCCAAAGGAAAAAAACCCAAACACTCAAAATCATGGAGATTGAATAGCATGCTATTAAACAATGAATGGGTCAAGAATGAAATTAGGGAAAAAATTTAAAAGTTTCTAGAAACAGATGAAAATGAACTCACAACAACCCAAAACTTATGGGACACAGTGAAGGCAGTCCTGAGAGGGAAGTTCATAGCAAAACTGGTCTACCTAGAAACAATGAAACATTTCAAACAAACAACCTAACCCTATACCTAAAAGAACTCGAGGAACAACAGAGACGGCCCAGAGCAAGTAGAGGAAAGGAAATAACCAAGATCGGAGCAGAATTAAATGACATAGAGACTAAAAGCACAATTCTAAGGATCAATGAATCCAGGAGCTGGTTTTTGAAAAGATAAACAAAATCGACAAGCCTTTAAGCAGTCTCATCAAGAAAAGAAGAGAGAGGACCCAAGTAAGCACAATCAGAAATAAAAGAGGAGAAATTACAACGGACACCACAGAAATACAAAGGATTGTAAGAAATTACTGTGAAGAACTGTATGATAAGAAATTTGAAAACCTGGGTGAAATGGACAAATTTCCACAAAAATATCATCTTCCAAAACTCAATGAAGAAGAAGCAGAAAGCCTGAACAGACCAATAACAGCAGATGAAATTGAAGCAGTGATAAAAAAAAAAAAAACTCCTGACACAAAAGCCCTGGACCAGATCGTTTCACAGAGAATTCTATAAAGCATTTAAGGAAGAGCTAACCCCTATTCTTCACAGACTATTCCAAAAAATCCAAAATGATGGAAGACTCCCAAACTCTTTTTATGAAGACAGCATCATCCTAATCCCAAAACCAGATAAAGACACAACAAAGATAGAAAACTTCAGGCAATATCGCTGATGAACATAGACACTAAAATCCTCAACAAAATACTGGCAAATTGCATCCAACAATACATTAAAAAGATCATTTGTCATGACCAAGTGGGATTCATCCCAAGGAAGCAAGGATGGTTCAATATTCCCAAATTAGTAAATGTAATTTACTGGATACAAAGTCAGTATCCACAAATCAAAGGCATTTTTGTATACCAACAATGAAACAGCAGAAGCAGAAATCAAGAAAAAAATCCCATTTGATATAGCAAAAACAAAAAGAAAATACTTAGGAATAAACATAGCAAAGGAGGTAAAAGACCTGTATGCAGAAAACTATGCAACACTGAAGAAAGAAATCAAGGAAGACACAAACGACTGGAAACATATACCATGTTCATGTATTGGAAGAATTAGCATAATCAAAATGTCCATACTACTCAAAGCAATTTACAAATTCAATGCAATACCTATTAAAGTACCAATGGCATATTTCACAGACATAGAACAAGCACTTCAAAAATTTATATGGGACCATAAATGACCCCGAATAACTGTTGCAATTTTGAGAAAGAAGAACAAAGTAGGAAGGATCACAATACCTGATACCAAACTGTATTACAAGGCCACCGTAATCTAAACAGCCCGATACTGGCATAAAAACAGGCACATGGACCAATGGAACAGAACAGAGAGCCCAGAAGTAAACCCAAGTCTGTATGGTCAATCAATATTTGACAAAGGGGGCAACAACATAAAATGGAGTAAAAATAGCCTCTTCAACAAATGGTGTTGGGAGAACTGGATAGCTATGTGCAAAAAAATAAAACTTGAGCACCAACTTACACCATACACAAAAATAAATTCAAGGTGGATAAAAGATTTAAATATAAGCCGTGACACCATTAAAGTCCTAGAGGAGAACATAGGCAGGGAAATCTCAGATATATCACGAAGCAACATTTTTACTGATATGTCTCCTAGAGCAAGGGGCATAAAGGAAAATATAAACAAATGGGATCTCATCAAAATAAAAAGCTTCTGCACAGCTAAAAACAGTATCAAAATAAAAAAGAACTAACTGTATAAGAAAACATATTTGCCAATTATACCCCAGACAAGGGTTTAATCTTCGAAATATGCAAAGAACTTACACAACTCCACTCTAAGAAGACAAGCAACCCAATTAAAAAGTGGGAAAAGGACTTGAACAGATACTTCTCCAAGGAGGACATACAGAGGATCCAGAGACACATGAAAGGATGCTCAATATTGCTAGCCACCAGAGAGATGCAAATCAGAACCACAATGAGATACCACTTTACATCGGTCAGAATGGCCATCATAAACAAAGTGACAAACAACAAATATTGGAGAGGTTGGGGAGAAAAGGGGACCCTAGTTCAATGTTCGTGGGATTGCAAACTGGTACAATCACTATGGATAACAGTATAGAATTTTCTCAGAAAACTAAAAATGGATCTGCTTCTTGACCCAGCAGTTTCACTGCTAGTATTGTACCCTAAGAACCCTGAAACACCAGTCCAAAAGAACCTATGCATACCAATGTTCATATCAGCAGAATTTACAATAGCTAAGTTTTGGAAGCAACCTAGGTGCCCAACAATAGATGAATGGATCAAAAACTATGGTACATTTACACAATGGAATTCTATGCAAGAAAAAGAAAGAAGGAGCTCCTACCCTGTGCAACAGCATGGATGGAACTAGAGAGCATTATGCTGAGTGAAATAAGCCAGGCAGTGAAAGACAAATACCCTATGAGCTCACCTTTAACAGGAACCTAAACAATAGAACAAATAAGTGAGCAAAATATAACCAAAGATACTGAAATTGAAAACAGGTTGACAGTGACCAGAGGGGATAGGGGAGAGAATTTAAGGAGAAAAGAGGAAGGGTTTACAGGAACAAGTATGAAGGACACATGGACAAAAACTAAGGGGGGTGGATATGGGAGGGAGGTGGGGAGCACTGGGGAAGTAGCCTGGGATGGAAGTAAAAGACAGAAAACTGTACTTGAATGACAATTAAAATAAATTTTTAAAAAGTCACCAAATATTTAACTTCAATATGAAATCAGACTATTTTCTTCAGCAAGAGATATAATTTACTAACAAAATTATGAAATGCTTGAATTGCTACTTTATTTAACAAATTTTAAGTATATTTTATTGATTATGTTATTACAGTTGTTGCACTTTTTTCTCCCCTTTATTCCCCTCCACCCTGTACCCACCTCCAACCAACATTTTCCTCTCTCTCCTTACTTCATATCCATGGGTCAAACATATAAGTTCTTTGGCTTCTCCATTCCCTATGTTATTCTTACCCTCCCCCTGTGTATTTGGTACCTACCATTTACATTTCTTATTCCCTATACCTTTTCCCCCATTCTCCTTCCTACCCTTTCTGCTGATAACCCTCCATATGATCTCCATTTCTGTGATTCTGCTCTTGTTTCAGTTGTTTGCTTAGTTTGTTTGTTTTTTTAGGTTCAGTTCTTGATAGTTGTGAGTTGTCATTTTACTGGTCATATTTTAATCATCTTTTTCTTTGATAAGTCCCTTTAACATTTCATATAATAAGGGCTTGGTGATGAACTCCTTGAATTTGACCTTATCTGTGGAGCGCTTTATCTACCCTTCCATTCTAAATGATAGCTTTGATGGATAGAGTAATCTTGGATGTAGCTTCTTGCCTTTCATGACTTCAAATACTTCTTTCTAGCCCCATCTTGCTTGCAAGATTTTTTTTTGAGAAGTTAGCTGATAGTCTTATGGAACTCCTTTGTAGGTTGCTGTCCCTTTTCTCTCGCTGCTTTTAAGATTATCTCCCTATCTTTAATCTTGAGTAATTGTGATATTCCTTGGCATGTGTTTCCTTGTATTCAATTTCCTTTGGGATTCTCTGAGCCTCCTGGACTTCCTGAGAGTCTATTTCCTTTGCCTGATTGTGGAAATCCTCCTTCATTATTTTTTCTAATAAGTTTTCCGTTTCTTGCTTTTCCTATTCTCCTTCTGGCACCCCTATAATTCAGATGTTGGAACATTTATAAAGTTGTCCAGGAGGTTCCTCATCCCCTCCTCATTTTTTTCAATACCTTGTTTTTTTATTCTGTTCTGGTTGAATGTTTATTTCTTTCTTCTGGTCCATATTATTGATTTGAGTCCCAGTTTCCTTTCCTCACTGTCGTTTCCCTGCATGTTTTTTTATTTCACTTTGCATAACCTTCACTTCTTCATCTATTTTGCGACCATACTCAACAATTTCTGTGAGCATCCTGATTGCCGGTGTTTTCAATTCTGCATCTGATAGGTTGGCTATCTCTTCATCACTTAGTTCTTTTTTTTTGAGCTTTGATCTGTCCTTTCACTTGGCCTATATTTCCTTGTCTCAGTGTGCCCATTATGTTGTAAAGGGAAGAGCCTCAGGTATTCACCAGGGTAGGACAACCCACATCCCTGGGTTGAAGTACAGTATGCGGGGGAGGGGTCCGAGAAAAAACAGTAATGCTTGCTCAGCTCTCACCTCCTTGCAGTCACTTCCCCTGATACTCAAAAGAAAATCAGGCCCTTCTGCTGATAATTTCCAGGTGGATGGGTTTGTGTGCATTCTAGGACCCTGTGAATCTCTGCAAAGAATTCTCCTGTGAGGCTGGGAGTTTCTCACACTGCTGCAACTCCCTCAAGTATTTTCAGTCAGAGGTTTTCAGGCCTTATTTACTGGTGCTGAATCCCTGGGTTGCAAGGTCTGTCTCACTCCCCAGTTGTTCCTCCTGGTTTATCTGCAAACAAATGTGGGACCACTAGCTGTTGTCTTGCTGCGTGTCCTCTCTGCCCTCCTATCAGTCTGTATGAATATTTCCTCTTTTACTCTTTGATTGTTGGACTTCCATGCAGTTCGATTTTCTGGCAGTTCTGGTTGTTTTAGTTTTTAAATGTGTTGTCATCCTTCTTTTGGTTTTGTGAGGAGGCAAAGTGTAAAAGTTAGGGTAGGCTAACTACCTACACTTCCACCTTGGCCAGAAGTCTGGATCACTTCTTTATTATCTTTCTATTTTCTTTGGTGCCAAATGAATTTTGGATTGTTCTTTAGAGTTTGAGAGTGATTCAAATCTAGGGATAAAGCATGAAAATTAAAATGTCTCTTATTCTGTGAATGGAGTAATTAGATGATTTGCTTCGGTATATTGACCTTTCATTTTTATAAGCTATTTTTTTAAAACGTTGTTGTCAATATGTTATATGGAGGCAATGTTCTCAAGAGGGCAAATAACACTTAATACCTTGCAGTTTTTGAGTAAATGTTGGTTCTTCAGGCTCTCACAAATTATTACTGGGGAATAAACTCGTATTTCAGTCTTTTTGGAACATATAGTTGTGATATCAATATGAAAACAATAGCTGTGAAGAGAAAATAAATCTTTTGCAGGCATAATTAGCTTAGATTCCTTGAATTGAGAAAGCTGGATCAATAATAGCCAAATAGTCAAAGAGGATAGCATCTGTAGGCCACTGAAACTCAGGGAACTTTATTCCCAGTGATTTCCTGTCTTCTAGAGTATGCACAACTGTCCAACAAAGTTTATCCTTAAATATTTCCATAGTTAAGGGGGCCAATAGTTAAGCAATAGATTTTCCCATTAGTGAATTTACCTCTTAAGAAGTATGCAATAGATTATGTTTGAAAAACATCTGATTTCCCATTTACTTGATTAAAAAATATGATGATAGCTCAGTTGTGGAGGTGACACAGTCCTCTGTGACTCTGGGCCTCTGTTTGGGTAATTTATTAGTTTGGAAGCTTAAACGCACTTAAAAAATTGAAAGGATGTGCTTGTGCACATGCTGAAATGCCCAGAATGTCAGCAGACTACAGTGTTGTGGACAGATTGATCCTGCTTCTACTTCATATTTCTGGAAATCTTTGGGCAATTCCTTGTTATTGTAATCGAACACAGGTGTGACTGCCTGTGGCTACCAAAGCCAGTACTCAAGAGGCAGGTGCTGATGTAAAGGAAAATCATTTATTCAGATGCCAGCCACTGGAAGATGGGGGACTCATTTCTTAAAGCCCATTTCCTGGGAAGAGGGGAGGCCCTTGTCTGAAAGCCTATCTTCTTGGGAAGACAGGGATTTGTGTCTTAAAGCTCATCTCCCCCTGTCAGTGCAGGAAGAGGTTTTTATAAGGAGGGAGAGGGAAACAGAACAAAGAGCTCAAGGGAGGGAGTTGAAAAGTTTTGTATGTGCAGAAGAGCACAGTCCATTCTGACAAGGCAAGTGATAGCCCAGTGTGCATCATTCTGATTTAGTCATCCTGGATGTACATCATTCTGGCTCTACAATTGAAGGGCAGCAAACTTTCCCTTAGCTGGGAAGCCTGAAATCTGAGTCTGTATATTTTGAAGTTAGTTCCCAGGATTCTTATAGAAACACACTCTTTTTTCTGTAAGCAACATATTAGTCAGAGTCAACACTTACAGCAACAATGTCAAAAGAATGGTGGGGTGGGTTACAATTTTCCATTGTTACTATTTTCTACTCTTACATTTGTTGGCTATACTCCTTCAAAGACTCAAAAGTGTTAATAGCAGGTCTTGACCTCACTAAGTGAATTGGGGCCAAATAGAACCTACCCCTAGAGCCTGATGTGGGGGATAATTCGCAGAAGTAGCCCAAAGAAAGGAGATACTGTAAGGGCCCTCTAGCCTTAGATGTAATTGTGCACCAAGATCTTTTTTATTTTAAATAAAAAAGTTCATTATAAAGACTCAGTAGTCCATGAATTGGATTCTAATAATAGCCTAATAATTTTATTTTTAGAATATTGCACATGAGGACACAAATAGTACATCAGGCTCATAAAAACCAAGTAAAACTCTGACATAGTACTTTCATTTCTTGGCATTAGTACATTGTGCTTATTTTGAAAAGGATAAAAAAACATCTAAGTGCACCTAGGATTTTTTAAAGAAGAACCTGCTAGCTGATTTAAAGTAGAGATTGGGCAATTAAAAATCAGTACTTAAAAAGCTCCTGTAGGGAAATACATTTTATCAGGTGCTAATCTAACTAATTAGGCAGCAACCAGGTTTCTTTGTATTGCAAAGAAAACAGTTAATAGAACCATATTTTTTATTTCCTCTGATTAGGACTCTCAAATAGCTCATGAAGGATATTTAAGGCAATGATGACAGGTCATGGATGAAGCTGGAAACCTGATCTTACTCAACTGTAGTTAAGTCAATGTTGTCTTACTCAACTGTAGTTAAGGCCACAGACCAACAAAATAAGACATCTTTCACACTCATATTTTAATATTTATTGCATGGATAGAATATCTCTGTCACACAGAATCTCATATATTCATGCATTCATGTGTCCTCTCATGAATATCCATTATGTATATGAAAATTTTTAAGCTAGAAAATTGAGACACACAGTCTTTACATTCAAAGGTCTTATGATTCAATGCAGAGCATATATACATTCATGAATAACAGTCTATGTACTAAAAAGAAATATGAATAAAATTCTGGTAAAGAAGGAAAAAAAGAACAGCATGAAGGGCCTGAGAGATGTAGAATGTCTTCTCAATGGAAGTGATATTTTGACAGGTGCTTTGAAAAATGAAAACAGCAGTGATAAGTGGAGAGTAGAGAATAGGCAGAGTCCTAGGAGGAAGGAAGTGTGGTGCCATAGAGGAGGAATACATGTGAATGTGCATTCCATAGTGGGGAATGATGGTATAAAGGTACATGATGACCAAATTTAAGGGGGATGGTCTTGAATCACATGCTAAGGAATTCGAACTCCATTTTATTGATAATGGGGAATCATTGCAGAATGTACAGTGAGGATGTAAAGGATGATATAGAATAGTAATTCTATAAACTAGTGACGCTTGTAGCTGCATGAAGTATTCAACACTGGGAAGTTCCAATTCTCAAAGGAGGGTAGAATAAAAGCAATTTTCAAGTGGTGGCATGAGTCCCAGTAAAAACTGTTTCCATAGTATCATTGGGGTGAAAGGGAAGCGTCAGAATTGAGAAACATTTAGAAAGTGGAATTAATAAATTTGGAAGATGTGAAGAATGAGGTAAATGTTAAAGCCAAGCATACCCATGGCTGAAACTGCTAGTAACCTTTCAGTGTTTATTCTCCCTTTCTTACTTAATACTTTGCCCAGAGATTTAGTGGGGCACCTTGCCATTCATGTGTTTTAGAGTTTTCGTGCTGGGTGTGCCCATGGGATTAAATTCAACCCTACAAGACATAAGTGCAACATCTAGAAATTTTCATTGAGAGAGACATTTACTTCTTTCTTGCAGGTGTTAAGATGAGGTAGAATGTGTGGCAGCACGACCAGCTGCTGCATTTGAAGTGGAAGCCGGTGCTGCAGCTGATACTACTGCTTGGAGGAGCCGAAGAGCAGGAGCAGAGTCACTGCAGGGCAGACCAAGAATGCTTGCTTCTGGACACCTCTCATCTGACACAGAAATAAAGATAAAGGTGTGTTTTTTTCATCTACATTTTAAGTTTTTTAAAAAACTGAATGTATTGGCATTACCTTGGTTAATAAATTATATAGATTTCAGGTGTACAATTCTATAATATATCATCTGCATGTTGTATTGTGTGTTTGCTACCCCAAATCATGTCTCTTTCCATCACCATTTATCCCTCATTACCTTCTCCTACCCCCCACAACCCCTAATTCCCCCTCTGGTAATGGCCACACTATTGCATACGAGGTTGTTTTTTGTTTGTTTTGTTTACTATCTTCACCTTTTTCACTCAGTCTTCCTTCCCCTTGCCTTCTAACATCTATAAGTCTGTTTCTATTTTGTCTTTTCTTTATATTGAATTTTTAAAACATTTTTTGTTGTTCAAGTACAGTTATCTCCATTTTCCTCCTACCACTCCCTCCACCCCAGCCATCCCCACTTCCCACCCTTGATCCTACCCACCTTTGGTTTTGTCCATGTGTCCTTTATAGATGTTCCCTTCCCCCTCTCCCCCCATTATCCCCTCCTGCCTCCCTTCTGGTTACTGTCAGTTTGTTCTTAATTTCAATGTCTCTGGTTATATTTTGCTTGCTTGTTTGTTATGTTGATTAGGTTCCACTTATAGGTGGGACCATATGGTATTTGTCTATGAATGGATAAAAAAACTAGGGTACATTTATATGATGGAATACTATGCAGCAGAAAGAAAGAAGGAGCTCCTACCATTTGCAATAGCATGGATGGAACTGGAGAGCATTAAAGTAAAATAAGCCAGGCAGTGAAAAACAAATACCATATGATCTGTTTCTATTTTGTTCATCAGTTTATTTTGTTCATTAAATTACAAACATAAGTGAAATCATATGGTGTTTGTCTTTATCTGACTGGCTTATTTCACTTAGCATGATACTTTCTAAGTCCACTAAGCTATTAGTAAAAGATAAGGTTTTCTTCTTTTTACGAGCAAGTAATATTCCACTGGGTAAATGTACTATAGCTTTTTTATCTACTCATCTACTGATGGGCACTTGGGTTGTTTTCAAATTTTGACTGTTGTAAATAATGCTGCAATGAACACAAGGCTACATATATTCTTTTGAATTAATGTTTAGGTTTCTTTAGATAAATTTTTGGAACTAATTGCTGGGTCATAAGGCAGTTCCATTTTCAGGCCACAGTGATTAAAACACTTTAAATTGTTTATGTCACATACACCTAAGCTTATTCCCGACTAATTCAGTGACAATATATTTCATGTCTGAGAAATTATATAGTAGTCAAAGGGAACTCAGTCACACCTTAATATCAAACAATTCCCAAATTTCAATGGCTCAAAGCAAAAAAGGATGTTTTTTTTTCTCTCTATGTCATATGGCCATGCCTAACTTTAAAGGAATGTAGAAGTGGTACCCTCTTTTTAAGTTATTTTTCAATTGCATTTGTCTGCATTTTCTCCCTACCACTCCCCCGAAGCCAGACAAACCCACCTTCCTCTCTTGCTTCCACCATCTCCCTTGGTTTTGTCCATGTGTCCTTTATAGTAGTTCCTGAAAACCCTTTCTGCACAGTCTCCTCCCCCCTCCTCTCTGGCTATTGTTAGATTGTTCTTAATTTCATAGTCTCTGGTTATATTTTGTTTGCTTTTTTCTTTTGTTGATTATGTTCCAGTTAAAAGTGAGATCATATGGTATTTAACCCTCACTGCCTGGCTTATTTCACTTAGCATAATGGTCTCCAGTTCCATCTACACTGTTACAAAGGGCAGGAACCCCTTCTTTCTCTCTGCTGTGTAGAATTCCATTGTGTAAGTGAATAGGAATGTAGAAGTGGTACCCTCTTGTGTGCTCAAAAGACAGAACCAGAAATACTAAATGAACATGCTTAATATTTATCTGAGAATTTTTAAAAACAATGATGTCACTAACAAGAAGGAACAAAGGATGGGAGTAGAGATAATGAATTTAATTATGGATATCACTCCCATGGAATTCAGGTTGCTTGTATGGAAGTATAGATGTGGAATCTGAGTGATGCCAGATATAAGGCTGAGATTCATCTATATGCATGTAGAATTTGAATAATGAGTGACAACAAGACCACCTGGGGCAGGATTGCAGAGAGCATGTGTGACAGAATCTTGGGGAATTAGCATGCAAAAAGAAGAAAAGGCTGTGGTAATACAGTGTGAAGACTGATCAGGGAACTAGCAGGACAGCCAGAGCAGAGTAGGGTCATAGAACCCAGAGGAGAGTTTTGCAGAGAAGCCATGTCAAATTTAAAAAAAGAAAAACAAAACTTAAAACATTTGAGAAAGCAAGTTTTGAAGCAGTGGTAGTGGGGGAACCACATTGCTATGAGTTATGAAGCCAATGGGGTGAGATGAGACACATGATCTGAAAGTAACAGTGAGGTGTTCAGAGAATGACAGAAAAAAGAATAGATTAACTAGGACATGCAGGAGCCTGGTCAACCTTAAACATGTTAGGAAGTTGTGAATTTTAAGAATTAACATTTTGTTGAACAGTCATCTAAATTTTATGAGCACCCTCCTGAACCCAATATTATGTATTGAACAGCCAATCACCCTGCATTTATACTGTTATCTGTGAAACTTTCTTTGTTAGAAACAAAACAGAGCCACACAAAGGACTTTCTAATCACTTTACCCCAGTGGGATTGTTGTCTACAGGAAAATAATGCCATAAACCAAATGACAAAAAAACCTAAAAACTCAATGTAATCCAGAAATGTCTAGAAACAAACAATGCCAATTACCATGACTGAACTTCTAGACAAACCTGAGGGATTCTCAGCATGGCTAATAAGAACCTTGCTCGGCTAGGAATGGTCTCTTGATAGAATCAGTATCCTCCCTGGTTCTGCCCTCCTTCATACTATCTGTCTACTTCAGGACCAGATCATTATTGCTTAGCAACACAGGAAATTTTCTTGTTTTAGTTATTTGTTTCAACTTTATTATTTTTTACTGAGTGTACAACTAAAGTTATAATAAATGTATAAATTAGGGGCAAACCTGAAATTATAGATAATAAATGTACTTAAACTTTTATGTAAGTCCAAATTAAATTTTCATTTTTTTACTATATGACAAAATTGTGTATAACATAAGTGTGTGACAGACTAAAAAATTGATCAATGGTCAGTCAGTTAAAAATTGGAAGGGTAATGGATTATTAATCAAGAGCACCAGTTACAAACTCTAAAAGAATCCAGCTGAATTTTCTATTTAATCTTATGAAAAATATTCTCCTGTGGAAAGCACTAACCAATGTCATTATATACATATTGCGATTATAGGAATCTTCTAAGAATGAATTTTGAAATTAATTTCTGTAGCTATCCATATTTTTGTATGTGTAAGAAACGGGCTCAAATGTTCAGGTTCTTTCATTAGTGGATTTATAAACTAGACACGTTGCCTTACTTTGAAGCAGCTTTGAATGAAATAGTTTTATCTTGTAAAAATAATGAGGTCTCTGGAAGAAAAAAATTTAGTGCATATTGTGAGAGAATAGAAGAAAATTCTGATATCATACAAGTGCTTAGTAACTAAAACTAAGGAAACCCGTTTCTCAGCATTCACAGAGCATGGAATTCACAACTCAGAAGACCTGTCTGTGAGTTTACAAAGATATATAATGATCACACACACATGCATGCACACATGTCTAGGAGGATTATTTTAGAGTCACACCAAATACTTTTATTTTGAAATATTCATATTTAATGACGTAACTGTTTAGTTGAATTCATTTACTTAATGAAAATTTATATTTCATTGATATTTGAAGTGTGTAAAAAATTAACCAGAGTTAACGAAATAGAAGCATAAGCTAGAATTAGATTGGGAATTGTTTTATGCCATGAGATAAAAGTGGATCCTGAAGACAACCTAAACAGTATATTGGTAAGAAAAAAAGTTTACATTAGGGTGGAAAAGAGAAAAATATGGTGTATTTCCAGGTTTATCATTGGCTTTCTGCATTGTTTCCTTCAAGTTACGTTCATGGTCTGTTTCCAATTCATATAAATTGTCATAATAACGCATGTACCCTAAGAATATATTTGTTTACTGGTTGATTGTTCAGTAAAGCCTCCAATTTAGAATTAAGAGGTGCCACAGTATCAATGAGAAGTGGCTATTACCAAAACACTATGTCCAGAGCTAATAGGAGCCTGATGAGTAGCAGAAAAAGATTCAGTGGGAAAGAGATACTGAATGTATTCTGATGGGCTAACAGCATTGGAAGTAGTGTGGTGGATTAAAAGGGCGGAAATGGGTGAATATAAAAAATAAGGTAAGATATAAACATGGGGTAGATGTTTTAAATTCTCACCAGGAAAACTGAAAAGAAGTTGATTATGAAAGAATTTAAATGGCAAGCACCCTTGTTTCTGTTCCTTCACTCATAAATTACCAGGTACATTTTTGTGAAAAAAATTCATATTTGATGAGTTCTTTTCTTCTTCTTTCTCACCCCCCACCCCCTGGAAATAGTGTTGATTTCCTATGGTATTTCTAGGGTCACAAGATCTTTGTTCCCGTGGAACTGATTGTGTCATTGAACAGGTAGATGAGTAATTACTGTGACCAAATGAAGTCTGAAGACATTCCATTTCTCTGCAAACTGTACCCTTAAAAGTTATTTTTGGGAAATACTGAAAGCAGATAGTGTTTTAAAAACTACATGTTTTTCAAGTGATGAAGGGATGTGGACATTGGCCCATGGTGTCCGCGTCATCATGGTCATTATGGATGAAATGAGACATTCACACAGACTACCGAGTCCAGTGGAGGAAAAGGGACAGCGTGGCTTTTTCTCTCAAGGGGACCAAAAGCTGTAACCCTGGCCATGACCCGCCTTTATTGGGTTTCTCAGCACACTACATGATGGTCCTCATTTACTATGCACAGATTGCTTTAGGTGGTTACCTTTTTACAGAAAACAAAAGAGCCAATGCCGCTAATCACATCACAGAAGAGGAATATTTGCAAGTGAAAAGGGAAAAGTAGTTGAATCGGTTACACTCCATACTGGGGAGTTTTAGCATGGATTTTAGGAAATGACTTTGCAGTAAATGTTTGCCACAAATTTGGGTGAGGGAGTTTTTAGCAAAAGCAAGACTCAAAGCAGCCTAGGCACACTGCAGGCCTGATTACCCACAGGAGAACCTATCCGTGGGCGTGGGTCCTGTTAATCTCCAAGTGGGACCTGGGCCCATGCCACACAGAACAGTCTCCTACAATGAAGAAATGGGTCATTTTCACAGCGGGATTCTTAATCAGGCAGGTAATATAAATGAGCGAAGCAAGCCGGGTGCAGGACAGTAGGGGCTGTGGACTGTGGCAAATTGTGGAGGGTGTAGAAGAGACACCCTCCAGTTGACTGCTGTCGTATTGAAATTAAGGTCCAGTCTTACGGGTTCATCAATTTTTAAAGGTAAGATAAAAATCCGGACCTTTTGTGTAAACATCTCCTGATTCTTAAAAAACTCTTCCAAAAAAATCTCAAACATAATAGTCCATCCAAGCAAAACACATCTGTGTACCTAGTCTGGTAGCCAACAGAACGCTGGTTTACTGTTTCTGCTTTGAAGACATTTTTGTTTCAGGTTTTGAAATATAATGGGGAAAAAGAAAATTCTCTGTATTTTCCATGAATTCAGAAACTAGTTATTAAATATACAGTTTAAGCATGGCGCTGCACCAGGCATAATGAGATACACAAAATAATGAGGAAGGTATGACTGCAGGCTTTAAAGAACTTGAGAGGAGTATTGACTCCCATAGATTTCAAATTAAAAACATAAAATGCATCCCCTGCATTCATGTTGCCCATTTCACTGTATATATATTTTAATGTCAAGTTAATCTATTAAAAATCCATTCTTGATATGGAAAAATAAAAATACAGAGGTATGTTGTGTCCTATCATATGGAAGCAAATGGGTACTTTTATGCCATGATAAATTTTTTTGATTCTGGAAATTTATACTTTCTAAGAAATCAGTGTCAAAATACCATCCTATACCTTAAAGAAGGCTTCTTCTTCTTCTTCTTCTTCTTCTTCTTCTTCTTCTTCTTTTTTGGAAAAAAAAGAAGTACTCAGTGTTCCATATGTGCTAGATTTTAGATTCGAATAACTTCTAAGTATGCAGGAAAGTTTTCCACTAAATGGATGTGACAGGAAAACAGTGAACCCTTCTCATAAGTAAGCAGAAGAGAATTAGTCTTAAACTAGGCAACTTGAAGGGCAATTTTAATTGAGTAGTTCATTTGTAAGTCTTTCTCTTTGAAGTTAGTTTGGGGATTGACATTAAAGGGGATGAGCAACTTTCAGGGAACTGAAAGCATTGATAGGGTTTTGAAATGGACAATTCTTCAGCCTACTGAGAAAGGCAGAATTTCTCCCATATGAGATTCACTAGTGGACTTCTTTTTCTTTTCTCCAACAGGGACAATCCTTCCATTTTCTGTACCAGGAGTGGACAAGGTTGTTAGATTTCCAAGTGCCATGTAAACTGGTTTCATCATACCTTCTTTCCCAACACAACTAATTCCTTTCTTCACTCTAGTTCTCTCTTCCCCTCCTATTCCCCTCTCTCAGTGTCTAACCTCCAGGAGCTCTGAAGTAAGGAGTCAGTCCTCTCTCTGTGTGCTTCCCAGTTCTGCCTTACCTTTGATCAAAACCCTCTGAGACTCTCTCTGTGAAATAGGGATAAGAAATAGACACCCTGCAGGATTTTTGTTAGAATGAAATTAAAGCATGCCTAGTGTTTTATAGTGCTGGACTCTAATTCCCTTCCCTTTCCCTTTCAATCATACTGCTCACTTTATTTTTACCTTCCTATTTTGCTTTTAAATTTTGGGGGGAATACTCAGAAGTATCCAAAGAAAAAGCTTTGCTCCAGCAGTGGCACAAAATGTTGGAAGGCTTTGATGGACTGAAAAGAGTCTCTGTAATTATTCTCACCGCAGAATACAAAGTCTGATGCATTTCTAGGTGTCGCTCCATTATTGTGTTCCCTCCTAAGAAAATCTATCAGCGAAGTAAGTTAATAATTAATTTAAAAGTGCCATCTTGTGAGAGAGCCACCACATACCTAGATAGAGAAAATTGGCTTTAAAAAAAGGAAAAGACAAAGCAACAGGAAAAAAAAGAGAGAGAAACGAGTTTTTAAAGTGCTAATGCACTCCTCTGGACTTTGTGAGCCTTAGAAATGAGATGTGAGTGGAAGCTGTAGTAGGCGATGGTGGCTTTGTGGTAAATGTGGGATCTGTTGGACTTGCAGGAATAGAAAGGGGAGAAGGGGAAAAGATTCCAGATGGTGAAAGTAAAGCAGAAGCAGGAAGGTGTATGCCTTATCCTATTTGCTCAAGCTTCCAGTCTCTGCTTGGAAACTGCTAGATTCATCAGTGCCAGGTCAATATGCTCTGTCCACATGTATTTAGTACAATTGCACTTGTACTTGGACACATAGTACTTTATCTCCACAAGTATTAGTGGCTGGGTCTCTGGGGATATATATTTAGATTCAGGGCTTCTAACAACTGCTATCTTTGCCTATCCCTTGTATGCTTGAAGCTACATCCTCCACCCCCAATGAAGCCTGGAATGCTTTAGATAAAATAATAATAATAATAATGTGAAGTGATCAGTTCAGGTTTATAGTGATGAGCAAATTTTAAAAAACAAACGTCTGTCTTCCTCTTCCCAAAACGCTTCATTGTTGACAATCTAGTCTCAGAAATTCTGATTTGAGGAAGGAAAAAAATGATTGCATTAATCATTACCTGGTAGCATTTGGCTCTGACATTTAATTCTAGAGACTAAAAAGTAAACTCTTATTTGAAAGAGAAGAGATTAAAGGTAATCCCGGAAGGGAGCCATTTCTTTCCTTAGGTAACGAGGAGACAGAATGTTGCATGACTCTGTAAAGATCTCCTAGTTATTTTAGTCTCTAGCATATTTAAATAACACACAATGATGATTAACTTAAACAGTAAGACAGAGTGGGGGTTCACAGTATGTGTTTGTGTGTTACAAACACACACTCATAACACATACACACATGCACGCCGGTGAGGAGATTATACACGTATGCTTTTAAAGTTTGCTACCAGTGGAATATTTTTATCTAAAATATGCCCCATGCTCCACTCAGTGTTCTGGCAGCTGAGCTTCTAATTACTGCATTTGTGTTAGCTGCTTTGTTTTGATGTTATTTGACAAACTTTGTTATAAGGGAAGTTTCATTTTCACTGCTTAATGGATCAAGGTATTTTTTTCTCTAGAAGAATAGACATCAAATATTATTGGTAAATTTATGCATTATTAGCAACCCACTGAATTTATTTGTTGCCTCTGAGATGTTCAGAGCTATTTAAGATGCAGAAAAACGTTTTTACATGTAATATAAATAAAGTCACTCACAACTTTTAAATAATAGCTAAAACTTTAATTGTTATGCCTTCAAGTCTATAGATTTTAATTACTCCTTTTAAACTTGTGTACACAGAGATGAGTTTTGGGAAGTGAGATAGTGTAATTAAAAAAAAAAAAAACACCTGTCATATGAAGCTTTGTTTTCTTCTGGTTTGAATACTGAGTATTGAAAGTAGTGTCTACATTAGTAAAGAAATAAGAAAGATGGCTAATAAAGTTATTCAAAAGGAGTCATCAGGTAGCCCCTGGGAGGAAATGAATATTTCTTGCACATAATAATTGCTTTTAATATAATGCCATATCATAATTACTTTGGGAATTATGGCATGAATGGAAAGGAGGAAGTATGGAGGAGGGGAGGGAAGGAAGGAAAGAAGATAGAAAGGAAAGGAGGGAGGAAGGGAAATATGCACCTCAGTCCCTGCTTTGTTACTTCTCAGTTACTTAACCCCCCCTGGGTGTCATTTTCCACATCTAAAATTAGGGGCTCAAATACAACTTCACCGTTGTCCCTGAGGGAATGCCCAGCGGCACTCTGTGAGCGGCAACTCTGACTCTTTAATAGACCCCAGGAACCACCTCAATGTGAGAAAGCAGAAAATGCAGGGTGAAATAGGGTGCAGAAAAATGTCAGATACAAAGCCGAGAAGCCTGCATTGTCACAGTCTGTCCTCCTGGACCTCCAGGCTGGAGTTGTATTAAGAAAGATACCTTGGACTGGGTGTTAGGAGGCTCATTCATTAATCTAAATAAATGGAAGCAGTATTTTCACATTTAGTTCTTCAAAGTTCCAGTGGCCATGAAAACGGGCCAGTTAGGAGAGGCTATGCAGTATAGTGGGAATCGAGAGAGAGACTTGCCTTAAGCCAGACATCTCTTAGGCTCCTGAGCCTTGGTTTCCTCAGCTGTGAAGCAAAATACATTGGTCTCAGGGTCCCCATGAGCCCGGAGGGAAAGTATTTAGTTTGGTGTCAGGCATTTGGCTCATTGTCAGGATTTCAGGCACATGGCACATTTTCCATCCATGGAAAACCTTTATTAGAACTTCCTGGAGCCTGTCATCAAAGGATTAACCATGAAGTCATCAGCCGGAGCATAGATTCATTGGAGTTTGGATTCTGAAGTGACCTTTGCAATTTAGTCCAATCCCCCTATAATACAAATGGAAAGACAGAAACCCCACATTCTGGTGACTTGCTAAAACCATTCAGTGGTTTAGTTGCAAAGCCAGGAGTAGAAGTCTGGCCTCCTAACTCCCAGGCTAAGGTATCTTTCTTGATTCAACTCCAGCCTGGATGTCCAGGAGGACAGACGGTGACAATGTAGGTTTCTCTGCTTTGTCCACCCCTTTGTTTTCTCTGACACTTTTCTCCACCCCTATTATACCCTGGGTTTTTCGCTTTCTATCAGTTGAAGTGGTTCCTGGGGTTTACTTGAAAAAAGTAAAAGTAGTTTCTCACACAGTGCTACTGGGCATTTCCTCGGGGACCACAGTGAAAAATCTTGACCATAAGAAAGTGTGTTAGGCCTGCAGCAGAATTCGATCCTTCACAATATTGTTCATGTCCATAGAGTACATCATATGCTCTGAGGGACAGTGGTTTTCCTCGCTGCCTGGAAGATACATGGTGTTATTAATACCTGCATAAGAATCTTCACATACGATTATGCAAATTGTGTCTTTTTTGTTACTAATTTGTACAGTGTTTATTTGCAGCAGAGACAATTTGAGAGTGAGAGTCCTCTGCTGATATTTGAATTATAAATGGGATGTATATGTTTTGAATTTGAATACTCTCATTAGTGATGATTTGTTCAAGGTTGTCTTGCTGTGCCTAGGTGGAAATTTACATATAGTAGCACAGGTATAAGCGGAGAGATGGAGATGGGGAATGCACAGCCTGAGCCAAAAAAATTCCCGAGAGAGAAAGACTCACGTGGGCAGCCCTATGCCCACACTCACATCCACTGACTCCCCACTGGGGATTCAGCTCCTAAGAGACATAAGGTATACAGCCAATTACATTATTCACCGATCATATTGGACCCTATTACAGATTATTTATACTGTGATGCCAACGGAATGAACTCAAATTCACATCAGGAAGTCTTAAAAGATGAAAGAAGGCCCTGAAGGCTTGTTGGCCATTTGTGAAATATGGAGGTGATGGTCTAAGCGTTCTGAACTGATACGTATAAATAGGACTTTCCATGGCAGCACCTGGGAGGGGTAGATTGGAGAGGGCTTGGGGCTGTGAGAAAAGTACCTGGGTTGTTTAATCTTAGGTAATCTTTCTTTTTTTTTATATAAAGATTTTTATTTATTTATCTTTAGAGGGGAAGGAGAGGGAGAGAAACATCAATGTATGGTTGCCTTTCGTGCATCCCCTGCTGGGAGTTGGCCTGCAGGGAACCAGCCTGCAACCCAGGCATGTGCCCTGACTGGGAATCGAACCGTGATCCTCTGGTTCACAGGCCCGTGCTCAATCCACTGAGCTACACCAGCCAGGGCTTAGGTAATCTTTCTTAAACTCAGATTCTGAGATGAATTTCTGAATCCATAAAGTGAAATAATAATGTTTTGCTACTTCACAGGTGTATTATGTAAGTCAAAAATAACAGTGTGTATAGAAACGCATTGAAGATGATAAAGATCAATATAAATGTCACAATTTACTGTACTTTATAACAACATCAATCATAGAAGACTTCTTACAATGTATAGGTAGGCCCTGGTTAAACTAAGAGTCCAAATTAGCAGCAATTAATATTAATATTAGATATCATTTGTTAATAATAATAATATATTATTATTATGAA
Organism: Sturnira hondurensis; assembly: GCF_014824575.4. Lineage (NCBI taxonomy): Eukaryota > Metazoa > Chordata > Mammalia > Chiroptera > Phyllostomidae > Sturnira > Sturnira hondurensis. Next base: position 9,699,701 of record NW_028092059.1, read on the forward strand.
TATTTCTCCTTTCCAATAACTATTTGAATCTCTGCCCATTCACTGGTTACTGCAATCAGTCATTCATCCAAGAAATATTTTTGGGTGCTTGCTATGTATCAAGTACCGTTCTAGGCGGTTGTAATAATTTAGAGGGCACACTGCCCCCATTGGGCTTACATTGCCCAATGTAACTACTCTCTAGTAGAGAGTTAAAGTTGGGGAAGGTGATAAACAAATTTTTTTTAACTATCTAACATATTAAATGATAAGTATTATTGAAGAAAGAAAATGTGCAATGTAAGGAGATTTAGGGGAGTCGAGATTGGGGGCAACTTTAAATAGGGTGATTAAAATTGATCACTTTACTGAGAAAGTGACATTTGCGAAAGAACACAAGTTGGTGAGGAAGTCTGCCATTCCTATGGCTGGGGAAGAGCATTCCAGGCAGAAGGACCGGAGAGGTTATGGAGGGCAGGGTTAGGTAAGGTCTCATAGGAGGTTTCAAGGATATAGGCTTTTACTCTGAGGGAAATGGGCGCTGTTGGAGGGCTTGGGCACATTCAGGAATGACCTCCCCAGTTCTCTCTTTAATGTTAGGTAGACCAGGATGGTAGCAGAAGTAGGAGTTGAAAGGTAAACTCCTGGAATGTAGGAGCAAGACGACGGTAGCTCATCCCACGCTGTGGAGGTGGGTACGTGCGGAGGAGAGCTGTGTGCCTGCTCGGCTGACACACTGTCACTTTGGTAAAACTGCATCTTATCTTTAGGGTTCACTTACATCTATGACTGGCAGCTGAGGTTGACTTGAAGGTATATCCCAAGATAAGAGAGATTGTAAGATATTTCTAGTGGCAATATTGTAGGTAGGTCTTTTTTTAAGAACTGGTTGAATGTATCTCTAATATATTGTTTTGAATTTGAACCATGAAAAAGAAGCTTTGCTAAAGGGTCTTGAAATCAAGTCCTTTTTCCCCTCCATGATCTCCTAGAAGAAAATAATAGATTTTTAAAATTTATAGTACAGTATAAACTCACCCAGTGCCATATGACTCCTGCTGGTGAGAAATTTGAGAGATTGTTTTTTCCACTAAGGCTTACTTCTGGCCTCTTCACATGCAGAGTTGGATGAGGAAAAGGACAGTCATGTTGTTTTCAGTACATTCATATTGGTACAAAATACAGTTATTTATTTTAAAACAACTTTGCAGTGGAAAACTATAATTTCAAAGTCCTATGTCTTCCAACTAAATGAGAAAGCTACGACCATAAACCTACCTTTACTCCTTGAAATATATTATACATATTTTAAAAATAATATTTTATAACATTGAAACTATACTTATGTATATTTATAATATAACATGTTATAGCATAATATATTTTAAATTTTATGATGAAATAACAAACATTATTAAAGTACTTTTGCAAATTTCACAAATGACCTAATTTACAAGCGTTATACACATTTTTTCTTTAATGAAGCTTTTTAAAAGCCTTGAGATTTTTGAAGTACTTAAATTTATTATCTTCAAACTTTTCACTAAGAAAAAGAAATCTAACAATTAAAAAAACTACCTTTGATATGTAGGGACTTCATTTTCCTCCTGTAAAACCAGGGTGGGAAGTCATTTGTTTCCACCTCAAAGCTGAGTAATGTCCTTTGCTGAGGATCTTCACAGTTTCTTAGAGGAAGCTGTCGGCAGCCCCTGGGTCTTTTGGCTGTGGTTTACCAGTTAGGCCAGACCTATTAAGGTAGGCAAACCCTTTGAACCTGAGTGTAAGTATTCTGTCCTCTTCTGAGTCCAATTTGTTGGCCTTCTCTCTCTCCTCAATTCAATTACCTTCTTGAGGTCTTTATACAAAACTCATACTTTTCATCACAAAGTTCAGAACCGCACTGGTCCTTGTGGCCTGATCTGTAACTATATGTCAAAATCTTCCCTAAACTTCTGATTAGACATTTAATCTTAATTCACTTCGTAGCCCCAACAATCAACTCAGCAGTCTCAAATTTTGTGTTCTGTTCAAAGAAATAGATCCAGGATGAAACAGGTCCCTCTAGTTTCTTTGGCTGCTTACAATCGGTGTTATGATGTTCACCAGTTGTATCTGACTCTCTACCCAGCAAACCTATGGTACCATTGTGCTTCCTTACTTCCTTAGAAGTAAGGTATGGCCATGTGATGGGTAAGTTTATGCATCAACTTAGCTGGACCAAAGTAGTCAGATATTTGGTCAAAAACTATTTTTCTAGATATTCCTATGAAGTTGTTCTTGATGAGATTAATGTTTAAATCAGTAGACTTCAAGTAAGGTAAATTGCCCTCTTTACTGTAGCTAGGTGTCATCCAAACAATTGAAGGTCTTAAGAGAAAAAGATGTAACTTCCCAAAAGAAGAAGGGATTCTGCCTGCAAACAGCCTTTGGGCTGAAGTTGCAACATTAGCTCTTCCATGGGTGTCTAGCCTGCCTTGCAGATTTTGGACTCACCAACCTACACACTTATGTGAGCCAGTCCTTAACACATACCCACACACACTCATCCATTGGTTCTGTTCTCTGGAGACCTCTGACTAATACAGGCCATGTGACATGTTTTAGCCAATGAAATGTGAACAGAAATGATGTGTGTCCATTTCAAGACCCAGTGCACGATCTGCCACATTCACTTTTTCCATCTTCAGGAAATGTGAAAGCAGAGAAACTGAGCCTTTAAGCACATTGTGATGGACATAGATAAATAAGGTTTCAGCAAGAATTAAACTTTCAATTTTGTAAGCCTCTATGATTTGGAGATTGTTTGTTACTATAATATAACCTATATTTTCCTGACTAATATAACAATTTACACTTCAGGGCAGAGTTTTCTTTTACTCCTAGGCGTTACAATTATACTTAATACCATTTTTATCCTTGGCATTATAAGGATTTGAATTTGGAATATACAAACATCTAAACCTCTTGCTTAATTTTCCAGTTGACTAAAGAAAACTTGAACTCAGGAGCGCAGAGCCAACCAATCCAAGCTATACAAATGCTAATTAGACCTCAGTTTTCTGGCGCCAAAAATCAGTTCCCCACTCTACACTTACAGAACCTGACCATGAACTTCTCTCATGGGATATTCTCATCATAAAAAGTCTGACACTTGACAACCAAAAAGATTGTACAAAAAATCTTTTGTACACAATTGCAGTGATCAAAAGATAAATGCTGTCATTCCAAATGTCTTTCCGTCCTTAAGGAACTGTTTAAATAATTCTCTTTCTTCTAGAATAGTGTTTGTAGTCTTCAATTGCTGTGTAACAAGTTACCACAAATTTAAAACAAGACTAATTTCTTGTATTATAGTTTGTGTGGGTCAGGATTCTGGCATGTTTTAGCTATTGTTCCCTGCTCAGGCTCTCACCAGGCTGAAATGAAAGTATTGGCCGTCCACATCCTTATCTGAAGGCTTATCCATGGAAAAATAAACTTTCAAGCTCCCTCAGTTTGTTGGCAGAATTAATTTCCCTGCGGTTTTGTGATTAGGGTCCTGTCATCTTGTCATCTCTCAGAAGCCGCTCCCAGGTCCTTGCTACCGCCCTTCTTAGTTGCTCGCACACTTCCAATCTCTCTCTCATTTGCTGTGAAGGAGTCTCATGCAATTGAAGGTAATCATAAAATGACTGTCTCATCATCATTTTTCATATAATTTAGTCAGGAATCTGACTACGGCATCAGATTCACAAGCCCCATCCACATTCAAAAGCAAGCAATTGTACGAAGTGTGGATTGAGGGAAATGAGTATCTGGGGCATCTTAGAAGTCTGCCTATGACATGGGGTCCAGTTGTACAGAATAGATAGGGAAACTTGGGTTAACAGATCAGGTGACAGTCCCTATTTAGCAATTATGATCCTTTTCAACACATGAGACCTAAAGACATTAGACCTCCAGGGTACCCAGGGATGTCTCATTTGGATACCCCTCCCTTTCTATTTCCTGCTTATTTGCAGAAACTCCGTGGCATCCCCTTCCTTGTTACTCTCTTATTCCTTTCCTTACCTTAGCAGTACCAGCTCAAGTGTTCTATGTGGGAAAGAATGTACAATTCCAATTATGGTTGGAGATGTATATTTATGGGTGTGTGGGAGAACAGGCTCGAAGCTTCATTGGGAAAAGTGTTTTTTGTCCTTGAAGAAAGTGTTATATATACCAAATGGGGTCAGCTGATGGATATTTCAGGGAGTAAGTCAGGGAATTAGCAAGATTATGTTTGTATTTTACAATGATTTGTTTGAGGCCAGCGAAGAAGGGGCTAGGGAGAGAAAGTGTGTATAGGAATGAAGGTGGTATTATTGGGCAAAGGGATATTATTTATAAATTGTTGCAATGGACCAGAGCTGGCAAACATTTTCTATTTTAAAAAAGGTAGTAATTATTTTAGATTTTGTGGTTCAGATGGTGTCTTTGTTACAATGACTCACCTCTACTGTTGCAGTGTTAAAAAGAGGCCATCAATTTGTGCAAACAAATGTACCGCTCTGTTTCAATAAAACTTTAGTTACAAAATCAGGTGACAGGCTGGATTTGGACCACCACTTACCATTTGCCAACTCCTGTAAGTAGACCATCACTGCACTAATGCAATGACAGTGAAGTTGGACGGGAGAAGGAGCTGAGTGCCTTTGCTCCATATGTTTTGAGTACTTATTTTAGGGAGGTGAGTGCCTTTGCTCTATATGTTTTGAGTACTTGTCTGAGGCTCTCCTCGGACACAGGAGGAACACAGTGAACAAAACAGAAAACAATCCATTTTCAAATAGAGTTTTCATTCTGGAAAATTTTAAATACGAACATCCTACCAGGTAGTTCACCTAGTAGGCAAAGGCATGGGGAAGGGGGAGTGGACAATTTCTACTTCAAATGACCAAATCCATTATGGCTGCAAGGATTGTGCAGAAAATGTCATACTAATTTGAGAAAGCTTCCTCAATTATGACATTGACTCATTTTTCACCTATAAACATACATTAAAACGTGTTTTCTGTCCAATGTAATGTCTAAAATAATCAGCGTACATGAAAAAATATTGCAATGTGACGGGTTTGGAGCCTCAGCCAGAGAATTCATTTCACACAGAGATGAATAACACGATGACACAGGCAATTGTATAAGAACCTCACAGCAGAGAAGAATAAAATGTATGCTCCTTTTTACAGACAATAAGAAACTGTGTGCTCCTTTCCAGGGATGTGAAACACGCAGCCCTTCCTCTGGGTCGAGTGATGATTTTCATAGAAAGGCTGGATGATTTCTTGTCCTTTTACAAAAAATGGAAAGAGGGTTTGAGTTTATCAAGGGCATTAGATTCCCTCTTTCTTGGTGATGGGCCAGGCCCACTCAGGAGGTCCACAGGAGGGTTCCTTGTAGTGAATCAAAACTACGAAAGTATGTGCCCAGGAGTGGCGTGTGTTGAGTGTGAGTAAGAGGAAGAAGCATGATGGGAAAGAATGAGAAGCTATGACATAGATGACAGGAGAGTGAATGGAATTTGGTTTCATCCTTTGCTTTTATCCTCTGGGTCACATTTAGAAAGTAGCCATCGGCTTAACGATTGTTTCTTCTATAAGCTTACAGTTAGTTATATATAGAACATCCAACTAATGGCACTATAATGGGCATCTGCTCTCATGAAAAATGCGCTTAACATTGTTAGTGTCAGAGAGTAAAAGGCTGTTTCTCATTTCTGGTTGTGGGATCTTTATTCTTCCTGTTTCTTTTGCGTGCGTCTTCAAATCAATACATTTCCCACATGATATGTTTTCTACCTCAGGAGACATTAAATATATTATCAGACAAGTTTCAAAGCTCCATTACTTAATGCAGAGCATGAGAAGAACCCATACTAATTCGTAAGAGACCTTTATACCAGCATTTTATGTCACCAGGAAAACTGGCCTTCTGTGAAGGCCAAATAGGCCCCAAACCCTGTATAGAGGAAGTCCATAGTAAAATTTCTGTCAGTGATGATCCTTAGGCTCCAATGTTTTAAATAGACACTCCCAGCCTTGCACCTATAATTGGAATTAGGGAGAAATCCATGCTTTGCAGTGGATAGGGAAAGGGTGCTTGTGGAGGTGAAGTGAGGAAAACATCACCCAAGGCAGAAGCACTCAGAGTAAAGAGCTAAGAAGAAAAAAGCTGCCACTCTAGTTGTTACTGCTGGTTGGTATCCAGCATCAACAGAACTCCAATCTATTGAGGTACCACCCTTCTCCTGTATGACTCAGAGAAGTGACCTTATCCCAGCTCCCGTAATGGATTCTGATCCATCTGCAGGTTTTCCCAAATTGCCTTGATTACAAGATTTACCTGGGAACCTAGTTCAATATATAATCAGTATCTTCAACTGAAATTATGATTTAGTAAGTCTGAGTTGGGATAGAAATCTGTGTTTTTACCAACACAGCAAATCTTTCCTGTCATAAGGACAGTTGTCATAAATACTAACCAAGGCTCACTGGTGTGTGAGTGCTGTGGCTTGTAACACAGTCCAGGGGTGGGCTGGCCACTTGAATTGGTCCACACTGATGAATGGGAATGTCTTAAATTTCAAGGTGTTTGACAGAGGATCTCTTTACACTCTTTTTCCTGAAAAAAAGAAACATGTAGCCTCAATTGTTGGTGGCATATTTCTCATTAGAGTGGAGGAATTTAGCCTTAGGATGAAGCCAATGTGTATTTGTGAAAGCAAAATAAGAAAATGGACTAGATCTTAGTAACCAAATGAGCCATCAATCAACTAACCCTTAAGACTTCTCTGCCTCTGGATTTTTTGTTATATGACAATCGATACCCTTATTTGGTAAGCAAGTTGTACTTTTTTTCCTTGCACCCACTTGCAATTTTTTCCCTCCAAAATATATGCTCTTGCTATTAGAAAAGGAAAAATTTAGGAGTAGTATTTCTCACTTATCTGCTACTATCAAGTAACATTATTATAAACTATTAATCAATACCATTTCTCTCTCATAATAAATTTAGCACCTACAGTAGAAAAATTATTTTTTAAAATTATGTGATGAACAGTAGTTTTGGATCAATATCAACAAATTTTGTGTCTTTGATATTAGGGACTATGAAAAAAATAACTTGTTGCTTAATAAATACATGAAAGTGTGCATATTGGAAAATAAATTCAGGAAACAAACTGGTTATACATCAAAGTAAAAACATTTCTAGTCTATAGTTTTAAAAATGAGATTTAATTAATTTAATTTTGGTTATATGACACTATAACTTCCCATGGAGAAGTGAGACAAAATGTTTCATAAAAATATTCATATACACATGTGGTGCTCATTGCAGCTGTGAGATAAGCTCACAGGGCACAGTCTCTTTTGACCCTGGATAAAGTAGCCATCACCTTTCCTTCAAAATACCTGTTGGCCTTTCAGTGCTTGCATGCTATCAGTGGGCATCATTTGTTGCATGCTTCTCCTCAAATACTATTTTGTATCCATCCGTTTGTACATGAGACTGGTAATTTCCTTTGGGGACAAAAAAAGACTGGGTACCCCACCTCGATACCCAGGAGCTGTATATGTAGAAATACATGTGTGGAGTGAATGTGATTGCTGAATACATACGGACGGGAAGAAGGACACTGGATTTTCTACATGGGAATAAGGAGTCTAGTCCTGTGTGAAGACTGAGAGGCAATAGTTAAGGATTAAAAAGGAATGGCGGTTCCCGATTCCATGTAAAGTTGAGATCAGGATCCTCTTTAGTCAGTCCGACTGCACCCTAGGGGAAATGATGTGTGCACACATGTGCACATGTGCATTCCCGTGTGCTTTTGTATATATAAGTGACCTGTAACACTTTGGAGCCTTGCAGCTTGGCTGAGGGCACTTCTTGGTTGAGTGTAGCACAGAAGAAGTATTCTCCCTCACTTTAAAATAAGGGTTTTGTTTATTCATTTTAGACAGAGGGGATGGGAGGGAAGAGAGGGAGAAAGAGAGGGAGGAAAACATCAAGAGGGTTGCCTCTTGAGTACCCACCTTTGGTGACATGGCTGGTTATCCGGGCATGTGCCCTGACTGGGAATTGAACCAGCAACCCTTTGGTTCACAGGCCAGTGCTCAATCTGCTCAGCCACACCAGCCAGAGTGCCCCTTACTTTGAAAGGACCCGCAGGGCTGTCCTCTGCAGTGAGGTGATGCTGATCAATTTTCTGTGTAATTGTCATCGATGCTACTGTTTTGGAACCCAAACTCAAGGGGGACACCTAAATTCCTACTTTCTCAATGAGCACTGACTCTAAGTAGGGGTAATATATAGGCCTGAATTCTTAGAAATAATTGAAGTGGAAAACTTAAGGAACTGTTGGGATTTCTGCTAGTGAAGCAAAGGATGGGGGAAACATTAGAAGTACTAATATGAACATGATTTTATCAGTATTATAAGTTAATGAGGACATACTAATTAGGGACAAGGTGGTATTTAACATTAATCACCCTGCAGATAGACCTTTCAACCTTCAACTTTCTGCAAACTCAGATCTTAAAACTATGGGTTTCCCTTGGAGCTAACTGAATGTCAGACACAGACCAGCAAACAAATATCCAAACTCACCAATATTCCAAGCTCTTCATAGCATTTCAGGTACGAAGAAGATAAGACTGATGGGTGATGTAAACTAGCAGAGCTAATACTTTGCTCTCTGGTCCCTGACCTAGGGAGGTGGGGAAAGTTGAGAGGAAAATCTTTGAAGCAGCTCTGAACAGGCATTCTTAGATACCTTCTTTCCCTGCTACATAAGTAGTACTGCAATAGTAGGGACATTAAAGGGTTTCCAGGGTTTCCCTTTATGAAATTTGGGGGGTTTCAAGGAATGTTTAAAATGCTTGATGGTGGCATTTGTGCAGAAAAGGTTATCCATAGGCTCTTTCTTTTTTAAAATTATTACATGTCTTATTGATATTTCAAATTAAATCCTAGCTCTTTCTTATTAGTTCATGTACTAATATGGGGTTGGGGTTGGGATATTTCCCAAAAGAGGAATAATTCTTCAAAAAAAGTTGTAACAGTCAGGATCTCAACAGAAATCACATGGCACATAAATTAGGATAATTCAAGAAGGATTTCTATAAAAAGTGACTAAATACAAAAATGTGGGCAAGTTGCAGCACTTTAGGGAATCATACACATGTAAAGACCATTAAGGATGAGAGGAAGAGTTTGCCGGAGCCCAGAAGAGAGTCTCATGGCTCAGGAAGTCTTGAGAAGAGCAGTGACCTTCTGTTTTGAGACATGGCCAGCCCAAGGCAACTTCATGGTGGGCAAACAGGGATATATACACCTTGATTACTGTCCTACCCTTCCATAGTCTATCTAAACTCTCCATTGGCTAAAACCAAGTAGAGGGCTATACTGATACCATTCATACAGGGCAGGCTTCTCGGACAGACAGCAGCGGGGAGAAGGTGTCTGGTTCAGGGAGTTGTATGGCAGACATAGTAGGTAAGTGTCTTCTACATTGTCATATAGAATATATTCATTAAACTTTAATTGCTGTCTTTCTTCCTTAGCAGAATCCACATTATACTCAGAATGCATATCTAGATATAGGAGATATATGTACATACACACATGCCCATACTTACTCTCCTATTTGGATATTGACTAATTTCATCTGTTGACTTCTAGAAAACAAACTGCATTTTCTAGACATGAGTGATATAAGTCTCAGTTATATAGCTGTCATGGTTGACCTTTATTGAATCCATTTGAAATAGAATCTCATTCTTTAAGATCCCAAGTACTCCAAATCGTTAGACTTCAGTTGGAAAATTCAGTGAGCATAATTAGTCTTTAAAGACAAGTGCAATAAGACTAATGTTTGTAGGAAAATGTTATTTCTGAGCAATTTCTGTGTATCTTGGCTAACAATTTTTATGTGAGTGAATGGTTTTGTTTTAGTCACAGTTTCAATATAGATGTTTTTGAGGATTCTAAACTCATAATTTAGCATCTAAACATTATCTTCAGTGGACTTGGATTGTTTAAAAACCAACACTATTATATATTTGGGAAAATCTATATATTCTGTGATTATTCTAAAAATAATGATTTCAGCCCTGGCCGGTGTGGCTCAGTTGGTTGGAGAATCATCCTATAGACTGAAAGTTGGTGGGTTTGATTTCTATTCAGGACACATACCTGGGTTGTGGGTTTGATCCCCTGTTGGAGTGTGTAAGAGAAGCAACCAGTTGATGTCTCTCTCTAGCTCTCTCTGTTTTTTTCTCCCCCTTCCTGTCTCTCTAAAAGCAATGAAAAAAAAAGTCTTCAGGTGAGGATAAAATGATTTTTTTAAAAAATAATGAATTTATAGGGGTGAGTGAAAGAAAAAAGGCAAAAAAACTTTAAAGTGATTTTTCTTTTGCAGTAAAATTTTTATGAGAAAATTAATACAGTCCTCTCCTTTATTTTAAAAATGATACAGTGTCCTTTTTAATTAAGTTTGATAAAATGGTTGGCATATGAATTAGGAATGCTAGCAGGGTACAGAGATTTTTATTTTTATAATTGATCTCTACAGCTGACACAAAATGAAAGGTAAAGTCGTGACAAGAACCACTAAATGAAATGCATGCAAGTAATTCAAAAAGAAAAATCCTGCCAATCTAATTGGTCCTGGGTCTGAATTTTTATACAAACAGATGGAATTAGACATATAAAGATATCGGACTGAAATTTTAAGATTCAGAAAGAAGGGATTCGAATTTAACAATCTATTTATTCACTAGCTTTGCGTCTCCCCCACTCCACCCAGGGGGTCCTTCTTGACCCTAAAAATACATTTCCACCTTCAAGCTTTGATCAACATTAGCAGACATTGAAAGGTTATACTATAGCATTTTCCTGAAACCTACTGTTGACATTTACAAATGAAAGTATATTTTTAAAAAGTCTTGGGTCACCAGGGAGCAGTTTTGGGTCACCCTGGTAAGGGGAGAGCAGTGTTCCTCCTGGGAAACAAAGAAGCAGTTTTAAAAGACATAGTTTATTACAATTGCTTTGCTGTTGCACATAGTAAAAATTTCACTCTTTTTTGGAAAACACTGATGTAGTATCATTTATCATCTTGGTTTCTTAATATGTCAATTTTCTATAAAACTAGCTATAGACTAAATTATTTTTAAATGTGAGATACAGAAAACATTGGAAAGGGTGCTGGTTTTTTAATATCTTTCAGATGTCAGAAAAATCGCAAATACTCTTGTTCTTTGGGGTGGGTGATCCAAGGCCAGGGCCAGAACTATGTGATTCCATTATTAAAAGGATGCCAGTTGGCTGGACCACAATATCTGTATATATGTGGGGGGTTGAATAGTTCAGAACCTCTCATTAGCAGTCATCCAAGTATGAACCAGGCTTACCAAGGACAGCAATGGGCTGACACATTTTATCCAGTCTGACTCCTTATATTGCAGGCAAAGTAGAGTAGTGAAAATCGTCCTCAGTTCTTGTTTCATTCAGATGAAACCTTCAATTCTGGTTACTTACAAACTATTATGTTAAACATAATCAGTTCCATTTAGGTCAGTATAAAAATAGTGGTATGTGATCACTTTTATTATATCAATAGAAAACATGGCATATGAGAAAAAAATGCTCACAATATAAAACTGAATTAGAAAATCAGGAAGCAAAATAACATATAGAGTAAGATCCTAGCTTTGTTAAAATGTAGCTTAAATTTTACTGTAAACTATATATACAAAAATAGAAACTGTGTGGTGAGAATAACAGAGACTTATTTATATTTATCTCTATGCTATAATTTATTTTATAATTAACAAAAATTATTTTTATAATCATGAAAGAATTAAATAAATGCTATGTACAAAAAAGAAAAGAAAAAACTTTGGCAATGGCAGTACACAACAACCTATTTAAATTTTTTTTATCATTCTAGGTAATGGTTTAAAGAACATGTGCTATAAATAAACAAGCTTATCAACAACTCTACTGGAATTAGGGCCTGTATTAGAAAAAAGTATATGAATGTTGCTTATAATTAAAGACAACACTACAAAAGCCTCTCCCTGGTTTTGTGGCTTATGGTTCATAAGCAATCATTTTCTTATTCAACATTAATAAATACTCCTAAAATTACTATTGTATTAAGAATAAGAGAATGTACTGTGTACTTCTTGAAAAATGTGAAGTCCAAAGTCATGAGTCTGCTCCTGTTTTATGAGAGCAGTCCATAGTGTCTCGTTGGTTCCAGACACCCTGGAGTAAAGCCAGCATAAGAATATTAATACAGAAAGAGTACTGAGGAAAATAACTTAATTATTACCTGTTGGGTTCCTCTATCAAAACTACATGAATCTCTATTCCAAGGTCTTAGAGGCAGATTTCATTAAAGCTGGCATATAACTGCTTACATATTTCCCATGGTTTGTTATTGTTGAGGGAGGGAGGTTGGATTTGGTTTTTATTTTTTTATTGTATGATTTTTGTATCCTAAAGACATTTAATTTTGCATCTATCAAAGTCAGTGCAAGCATTTTGCTACACTACTTACCACTTGATTCTGTTTTGGGTACTTTTTAATATAGAAGTTATTTCTTTTAGAGAGTTATATCCATTGACCTTTTTCTTTGTCATTTAAGTCAAGGGTCACCAACACCAGTACCTGGTGCCAAAAAGTTTGAGGACCGCTGAATATTACACTGGTTTCATTAGTCGATTCAAATAAGATAGCTCTATGTGCTCTCAATGCAGCAGTAGTCCAAAATGACAAAACCACCTGTTTTCATGGAGCTTACCCCCTTATGAAGGAGACAGGCAATAAACAAGCTAGACAGATCTAAGTTTGACAACCTCCGAGGCCTGAATAATTCAGGGGCCATCTTTAAGAGGGAAAATACAAAATAAGATACAGGGTCTTGGATGGGATCTTTGCACGTGAAGGGTTTCTGAGTCTCTCACTTTAGAAATGGTGCCATGAAGACAAATAAACTGGGCAGAGGGCTAGGACAAGCTATGGCAGAGGTGGAGATCACAACTGCTACGGTGTGGTCAGAGAGGGCCTCCCTGAGGGGAGCAAATTTAAGCAAACACCCAGGGTGGGGGTGGAGGGTCATGCCAGGGTTATACATGGGGAAGGGCATGCCAGGAAAAGAAGGAAGTACAAAATCCCTACAGGGAGAGCCTCCTGTTGTGGTCGAGAAATGGAAAGGGGGTTGGTGGGGCAAACACAAAGGGAATTTAGGAGAAACTGATAGAAGATGGGTCCCAGGGGTAACAAAAAGCTTGGGGCAGAGGTGAACAGATGCTATAGGGCCTTTCAGGCCTCCTAAGTTTTCTCACCTTTTTTCTCTGAGAGTACAGGAAAATCACTAGCAGTGAAATTATTTGACTTCTGTTTTCTTTCATGTTGCTGAGTTAAGACTAAACCATAGGGAGAAAGGATGCAAACAGGAAGATGGTTAAGGGGCTATTACAGTCATCCAGGCAGCAGGTCATGGAGGCTTGGACTAGTCTGCTAGAGGGGGTAGAGCAATGTCATTTGCTTCAGGATATATTTTGAAGGTAGAACTAACATAATTTTCCAGTATATTGGGTACAAGTTGTACTAAAAGACATCGAAGGAGACGCTACTTGTTTTATCATGAGTAAACAAATCTGAAATTTTGAAGCTAACGAGATGAGAGACTCAGAGAATATGCTTTTAGATACAAGATAAGTAAAAAATTTTATTTGGGATGTTTTGTATTTGAGATGCAATGGAAATACTAATGGAGATGGTCAAATCTGCAATTAGAGTTCAGTATAGAAGTTCAGACTGGATGTGTACATTTGAACATCATCAGCATACACTTAGAATCTGTAAACCATGATATGTGAGCTACATGAAACACTGTATCAATTAACCTAAGGAATAAGTAGTATAGATGCAGAAGAAAAGATGAGAATCGAGCCCTTGGAGCATGCCAAGAAAGATGCGGAACAATCTGCAAGAAACAATGTGGTAAGTGAATAATGGCCTTGCAAAGATGTCTACTTCCTAATCCCACCAAACATGGTGGGAACATGGTACTTTATGTGACATGGTACTTTGAACATGGTACTTTATGTGACAAAAAAGATTTTTCAGATATAAATTGAGAATTTTGAGATGGGGATACTTGTCCTTTATTATTGGAAGGGCCCAACATAATCACAACAGTCCTTATAAGAGGGAGGCAGGAAGATCAGAATCAGAGAGATGTGAAGACAGAAGCCAAGGTCCAAGTGATGGGATTGCTAAAAGGGACCATAAGCCAAGGAAGGCAAAAAGCTTCTAGAAGCTAGAAAACACAAGGAAACCAGTTATTCTCTAGAGCCTCCAAAAGGCTTGATACCTTGATATTAGATCAGCAGAACCCACTTTGGATATTTGACCTCCAGAACTGTAGGTTAATAAGTTTTCCATTATTTGTTACAGCAATGATTGGGAACAAACACAGAGACGATGAAAAAACAAGTTAATGAAATAAATAGGAAAACAGAAGAATGTCTTGTCCTGGAAGCCAAATAAGGAAAGTGTTTCAAAAAGGAAGGCGTAATGCTGCTTGTAGGTCAACTAAGATACAGCATGAGAAACAACCCATGTATTTATCAACATGGAGGTCATCGATGACATTAACAGGAGTAGATTTTGTAGGGACGCAATGGGAAAAACCAAATTGGAATTGGCTTCAAGAGAGAATGGAAGCAAAGAATTGGAAACAGAATTGCTAGGCAGCAGTGGCCACTAAGTGTTTCACTTCCTCTTTTTGAATGAGAGGGTCTATTGTTTCCATGCCACGGACTAAAAAGAAACAGCTATTGATACATGCAATGAGTGTATGGTTCTTTTTTTATATAACATATATTTTTAATATTATACTTATTTATTTTTAGAGGGGAAGGGAAGGAAAGAGAGAGAGGAATATCAATGTATGGTTGCCTCTCATGCATCCCCTGCCGGGCACTGGCCTGCAACCCAGGCATGTGCCCTGACTGGGAACCGAACCATGATCCTTTGGTTTGCCAGCCCATGTTCAATCCACTGAGCTACACCAGCCAGGGTTGAGTGTATGGTTCTTAAGTATAAGAATTACCTGAGTGAAAAAATGCCAATGTCAAAATCATATATACTCTACAATTTCACTTATATAATATTCTTCAAATGACAAAATTATAAAAATGGAGAACAGGTTAATGTTTCTCAGGAACCGAAAGCTATCAGGGGGAGAAGGAGATGATTGTGGGCAACAAGAGGAATTCTTGTGATAAAACTGTTCTCTGTTTGACTATGGTGATAAACAAACTTGGACATGTGATAAAACTGCATAGGCCTAAATGCACACACACACACATGCACTAGTACATGTTAAACTGGTGGAAACCAAATAAGGTCAATGGTTTGTATCACTGACAATTTCCTGGTAGTGACATTGTACTATGGTTGTGTTCAGTATGACAATCAAGGAAAATTGAGGGGAGGGAAAGTCTCATAACCTCACATCTATCTATAATGATCTCAAAATAAAAGTTAAAACAAAAGAATGGCAGAAATAAATAATAAATTTGAAAGTTAAATGGCAAAAACTCTTTAGAGTACATTAAGAACAAATAATAAAGGAGAACATCCCCAGTCTGGCAAAGAAAATAGACTTCCAGGAAATCCAGGAAGCTCAGAGAGTCCCAAAGAAGTCGGACCCAAGAAGGAACACACCAAGGCACATCATAATTACATTAGCCAAGACCAAAATGAAGGAGAGAATTCTAGAAGCAGCAAGAGATAAGGGGACAGTCAACTACAAAGGAGTACCCACCAGACTGTCAGCAGATTTCTCAAAAGAAACTTTACGGGCAAGAAGGGGCTGGAAAGAAGTATTCCAAGTCATGAAATCCAAAGACCTACAGCCAAGATTGCTCTATCCAGCAAAGCTTTCATTTAGAATGGAAGGGCAGATAAAGTGCTTCTCAGATAAGGTCAAATTCAAGGAGTTCATCATCACCAAGGCCTTATTATATGAAATGTTAAAGGGACTTATCTAAGAAAAAAAAGATAAAAAATATGAACAGCAAAAGGACAGCAAACTCACAGTTATTAACAACCACACCTAAAACAAAAGCAAACTAAGAGGGCAGCTGGATCTGGAGCTGAAACATAGAAATGGAGATCACAAGGAGGGTTAGCAACAGGGAAGTGGGAGGAAGGGAGGAGGTACAAGATACAGAGAATGAGAAGCATAGATGGTAGGTAGAAAATAGACAGTGGGGAGGGCAGGAATACTATGGGAAATATAGAATCTAAAGAACTTGTGACACATGGACATGAACAAAAGGGTGGAACGGTGGGGAAGAGGTGTGCAGGGTGGAGGGAGTGAAGTAGGGGAATCGGGCAACTGTAATGGCATAATCAATAAAATATATTTTTTAAAAAGAAGTAATTCACCTTCCTGCATATTATTTATAAAACACCTATTTAAAACATATAGACACAAATTTTGAATGTCAAGAAATGGAAAATTATATTTAAGTAAATACTAAACAAAGAAAGATGATATCATTACAATAATATCAAACAAAATGAAGCCAAAGTATTCTTTTTTCTCTTGTGTGAGTATGTTTTCTTTTTTAAGTACATTCTATTGATTATGCTATTACAGTTGTCCCAATTTTTTCTCTCCTTTATCCCCCTCCTTCCTGAATGCCCTGCCACTTTCCAGCATTTCCCCCTTAGTTCATGTCCATGGGTTGCACAAATAAGTTATTCGGTTTCTCCATTTCCTATACTATTCTTAACCTCCCCCTGTCTATTTTGTGCCTACCTATTATGCTTATTCCCTGTACCTTTTCCCCCCATTTTTGCCCTGCCCCGCACACTGATAACCTTCCATGTGATCTCTATTTCTGTGATTCTGTTCCTCTTCTGGTTGTATGCTTAGTTTTTGTTTTTGTTTTTTAAGTTTAGTTGTTGATAGCTGTAAGTTTGTTGTCATTTTACTGTTCATAGTTTTTTATCTTTTATTTCTTAGATATGTTCCTTTAATATTTCATATAGTAAGGGCTTGGTGATGATGAATTCCTTTAACTTGACCTTATCTGGGAAACACTTTATCTGCCCTTCCATTCTTAATGATAGCTTTGCTGGATAGAGTAATCTTGGATTTAGGTCCTTGCCTTTCATGACTTTGAGTACTTTCCAGTCCCTTCTTGCCTGCAAGGTTTCTTTTGAGAAATCAATTGATAGCCTTATTAGAATTTCTTTGTAGGTAATACTCTGTTTTCCACTTGTTGCTTTTAAGTTTCTTTCCTTATCTTCAATCTTGGATAAATTATTGATGATGTGCCTTGGTGTGTTCCTTCTTTTGTCCAATTTCTTTGGGACTCTCTGGGCTTCCTGGATTTCCTGGAAGTGTATTTGCTTTGCCAGATTGGGGAAGTTTTTCTTCATTATTTGTTCATATAAGTTTTCCATTTCTTGTTCTTCCTCTTCTCCTTCTGGCACCCCCATGATTCAGGTACTCCATGATTTCAGTACTTAAAATTCTCCCAGATGTTCCTAAGCCTCTTCTCATTTTTTTTTTGCATTCTTGTTCCTTTATTCTGTTCCAGTTGGATGCCTGTTTCTTCCTTTTGTTCCCAATTGTTGATTTGAGTCTTAGTTTCCTTATCTTCACAATTGGTTCCCTGTATTTTTTCCTTTATTTCACTTTGTGTAGCCTTCATTTCTTCCTTCCTTTTGTGACTGAGCTCAATTAATTCTGTGAGCAACTTGTGTTTTGAACTCTGCATCAGATATGCTGGTTGTCTATCTCCTCATCGCTTATTTCTTTTTCTGGAATTTTGATCTGTTCTTTCATTTGGGTCATGTTTCTTTGTCTCCATGCACCTGTTATGTGGTAAGGGTCATAGCCTTAGGTATCCAGCAGGATGGGCAGCCCTCTTTGCTGTGTTGTGGTGCTCTCTGTGGGGGAGGGGTCAGAGAGGGAATAAAGCAACTTGCTCAGCTCTCATCTGGCTTTCAGTCACTTCCCTCATGCCCCACAAGCAAATTGTGCCCTTTCAGATGCTGATTCCTAGGTGGGTGGGTTTGTGTACATTTAAGGGCTATGTGAATCTCTCCAACGAACTTTCCTGTTAGGCTGAGAGTTTCTCTCGCTGCAACTCCCACAGATTTTTTTACATCCAGGGGTTTTAAGTCTTTAGTTTCCCATGCTGTCACCCCAGGTTTTACCATCTGTCTCAATCCCCCATTGTTCCTTCCAATTTATCTGTGTGTGAATCCACCACCTTGCTGCACATCCTCTCTGCTATGGCTGCCCATCTGTGCCCTTCCCACCAGTCTGGACGAATGTTTCTTTAACTCCTTGGTTGTTGGACTACCCTGAAAATAACTTCTTGGCAGTTGTGGTTGTTCTTTTTTTGTTAATTGGTTGTTATCCTTCTTTTGGTTGTGTGAGGAAGTGAAGCATTTCTTCCCGTGCCTCCACCTTAGCTGGAACCCCACAAGCATTCCTAAGAGAAAAGAGGTTATAGCAAAATAATAAAAAAATAATTCACCAGTATGTACTCAGCAACACTGACCCAAATATATGAAGCAAACATGCACTGGTTGCAAGGATTGAACCTACAACCTAAGATATGTGCCCTGACCTGGGATCAAACCTGCACATTTTTGTAGTATGGGATGATACCCCATCTAACAGACACCGGGCCAGGGCTTGGTAATAATTTTTTAAAATATACATTTCTTAGAAAAATACAGTTCACAGAATATATTTAAGAATAAATAGAAAATCTGAGTAATCCTTAAAAAATGAAATTAAGTTAGCAATAAAAAATTTAACTATTGGAGAATCAACAACAAAATCAATAACAAAATAAAGACAAAAGTCACCCAAATTAGCAAAAACAACATGAATCCTTAAATTATGTATTTATAGGATAATTTTATCAAACAATTAGGGGTAAGACAATTTGATTGCTGGGGGCGGGGAAGTATAAGGGCACTAAATGGTAATGGAAAAAATATAATAAAAGTTAAATTTAAAAAATAAAGAAAGAAAAAATAAAAATAAGAAAGCTTCTCCACAGTTTTATGTTTTGGTATAGCAAGTATAACATTTGCTAAAAACATTACATACAGTTTCAAGGACTTTATCTGTTAAGAACACAGATTCATAAATTCTACTTAAAATATAAGCAAATATAACAAAGAAAAGTATGTATACCTAAATTATGACAAAAGGGAATTAAGAATGCAGGTATAACAATGTTAAAACATCTATTAGTGTATTTTATCATAATAAAATGTTTAAAAAATTAAAAATATGATTAGCCTAATACATGCTGGAAAATTGTTTAATAAACTCATTACCCATTCACGACATAAACAAACTCTTAGTGAATAAAAATAGAAGAGATAAACCCTATTCACTATGTTTAAAAGTCAGCCCACAAATATTACCTATGTGAAACACAATACTTCATAATAAAATATTAAAACATTGTCTTTAAGTCAGGAACACGACTTCAAGTCTTCTTTTGTTCACCTTTATACTAGAGTCTCTGCTAAACTGATAAGGTGTGCAAAATAAATAAGCAGAAGAATTAGAAAGAAATAAACAAAACTTTCATCATTTGTAGATGCTATGATTATGCACGTGAAAGTTCAAGAAAAGCTCCAGGGAATGAATTTTTTTTAAAGTTCAAAAAAGTTGTTGTATACAAGCAAAAAGCAATTTCAAATTATAATCTGAAAGTGTAGCAATTGCCACAGGCACTTAAACATTTAGGTTTTATAAGGTCACTGAGAACTACACAGAAAAATCAAACTACTGGGTTTTAGTGAGTGTGGAAAGTGCATTTGGATTTGATATGTGTGTTCAGGAAGAAGTAAATGCAATGGACAGGAAATTGATAAAGGTGTGATTCCTATAGAAATAAATATTTCAATTCTGAATCATGAAGTTTTTTTTTCCATTTTCTTCCCTGTCACACCAAAGAAGAAATGCATATCTGAGATTACATATTAAGTCTATGGAGCAATGATGCAGAGGACACACCTGCCACTTATATGTACATTTCCAGTAAAGTTACACATGTGAAAAGTGACATAGCCATACTGACAATAAAGACAATTTAATTAAGCCTGACAAATAGTACATAGGCCATGGTCTAAGAATTTATACTGTGTAAAATGTTACAAAACATGGTGAGCAATTATAATCATTTCTTCTCCTGTTACATTCTATTTCAGTTTAGTAATATGAGATTGGCTTTTTCTTCTTCTGAGTCATTCTCCTTTACTATCTCATCTTCCTTCAGCAGTAATTATTCTAACAGGTCATGGTGTCACAAAAAAAAAAAAAAAGAAAAACTCACTCATTTTGATGCCCTAAATTTCCTTAGATTTCATCAATTTCTTAGGTCACATAAGGTCTAATTCTAAATTAGTTGAGTTTATGATTTAATATTAATAGTAAGAATGAAGATAAAATATAAAAAATGACTTGATCATTACATTATCCTATTAAAATACAAAGCTCTATAAACACAGACAGCTCGTATTACTCCATTTAGTCTAGCTTTGTTGACATAAATTCCCACTGGATATTTACAGTTTATACATCACTGTTTTCTAGTTGATAGTTGTTCAGTTTCATAAACTCATGTCTTGGAAACACATAAAGCTGAGATTTTTAAAGTACAAGACCAGAGGGCACAGAGTTTCCATTGAGCAGAAAAAACAAACTTTCATATATTTTTATTTCCCTAACCATGGTTAGTCTCAGATATAGATTCAGATTTTATGTTAACAATTTGGAAATCTTCATGAATTGCCCTCCCAAATCCCAGGGCTTAATGTGTAGGAAATTCAGTGCTGAAAATTAAAGCTAACATCATAAGTTTTGGTCATTTTTACAGTCCTAAGAAGAGAACTATTAGTAAAGAAACTGAAGTAGTAATCAGTTTTTTTACAACATGTCATGCAGGTTGATCTATATTATAATCTTTAAAGTTTCCCATCAGTAAATGAATAGATCAAAAAACTGATACATTTACACAACAGAATACTATGCAGCAGAAAGAAGGAGCTCCTACCCTTCATGACAGCATGGATGGATCTGGAGAGCATTATGCCAAGTGAAATAAGCCAGGTGGTGAAAAAAATACCATATGATCCTACCTTGTAAGCGGAATTCAATCAACAAAAACAAATGAGCAAAATAGAATCAGAGATTTAGAAACAAAGAACAAACTGAGAGTGACCAGAGGGGAGGCAGGAGAGGAATAACAGGGGAAAGGAGGGGAAGGGGCATGCAAAGGAACATAAATAGACGACTCATGGGCACAGACAATAGGAGGATGACTATGGGAGTTGGGGGATGTGGTGTTGGGGCAAGCAAGGGGGAAAAAGGCTGGATGACTGTAACTAAACAACAATTTTTTAAAGTTATGTTTGTTACTATAATTCTTCCTGCAAACTTGAGTCTATTGTTCCTCTTGTTTCTGTCTTGAGTGTTTCACCTACTTTTTTGGCAAGCACACCCTGAGGGAAGCCTGTGTCATCATATAAGATTGAAACAAAACTTTAGATTTGGACAATTCAGAGCAGTTAGTCCTCCTATTTTTCCTGACTCAGCTGATTAAAAATGTTTACATATTATATCCTGCATTATGAAGGTATTTTTGAGTTTTAAGGTAGCAAACACTTTTAAGAAATGTCAAAATAAATTTTACTAAAAATTTATGTTTCCACACACATTGTATAACCAGTCATAGTGTTGTTTGGTTTGTAGAATTTTAGGGTTTCTCAAGCAGCAAACTACTAAGATTAATAAAAATTAAAACTCACTTTCACAGAACACAAAAAAGTGTAAAATTCTAATTTATTTCAAAATACATTCTGAGTGCCTACTCTATGAATGGTTAATTAGATCTTGAGATATCATTAAAAGGAAAATGACTTACCTGGCTATCATGGAATTTATAGTATAACTGAGATGATGAAGAATATATATATGAGGGAATCCAAGGTGGTCAGGGAGTAGGTATAAGGTAAACTCACCTCCTTCCAGGACCACACTGGAATTACAACTAAACTAGAGCAATCATTCTGAATAACTAATAGGAGACTAGCTGAAGTGAAGTCTTATCTCTAAGGACTTACAAAACAAGCTACACTGAGACTAGTTTGAAGGGTAAAGACACAAAAAGGGCTTGCCCTGCACCTACACGTGGCAACTGGGATTCCAGAGGAATATCTCAACTGTAGATGGGTCCCCCTGAGGGGTGTGGGGTCTCAATCCCAAGCCAGGTTCTCTAACCCATAGTACCAGAACTAGGAAGAAGTACTCACATAATATCTGGCTGTGATAATCATCAGAATTCTGTCTATCAGGGAGAGCCAGTAGTCCTAGAAACACAGGTACCCTCTCAAAGAGCCAACACACAAAATTTCACTCACAGCTTCTTATCCTGGGATTCTGCAGAGGGAGCATGGACTGGACAAGAGTCATGTGAGCCCAGACAAGAAAAAGCTAAAGGGGTATGTTACCACTAAACTAGTACTACAAGAAATGTTAAAGAACCTTCTTGAAGAAGAAGAACAAGAGGAGGAGGAGAAAAAACAAAACAGAAAAATATAGTTTTTTTTCTATGCACTGAGGGTTTATGGGTTTGATTCTTGGTCAGGGGACATGCCTAGGCTATGGGTTTGATCCCTGATTATGGCACATGGGTAGGGCAGCTGATCGATGTTTTCCTCTCACATCAATGTTTCTCTCTCTCTTCTTCCCCCCCCAAATCAATAAAAGTATCTTCCAGCAAAGATTAAAGGGAAAAACAGCATAATACTGACATAAAAACAGACATTTAGATCAATGGAATAGAATAGAGAGCTCAGAAATACACCTTTGCCTTTATGGTCAGTTAATGTTTGACAAAGAAGGCAAAAACATACAATGGAATAAAGATAGTCTATTCAATAAATGATGTTGGGAGAACTGGATGCAAGCAATAACTTGAAAGTAGACCACCTTCTTACATCACACACAATAATAAACTAAAATGGATTAAAGGCTTAAATATTAGACTCAAGACCATAAAATTCCTAGAACAAAATATAGGCAGTAAAACCTTGGACATTTCATATGGCAATATTTTTTTCTGATATACCTCCTCAGGTGAGGGAAACAGAAAAAAAAATAAATGGGGCATCAAACCAAAAAATTTTGTCTAACAGGAAACCATCAATGAATGAAAAGATAATCTACTGATTGGGAGAACATATTCACCAATGATACATCTGATAAGGGTTAATATCCAAAATTTATAAAGAACTTTAAAATTCAACCCTCCCCGCCAAAACATACAAACAATCCAATTAAAAATAGGCAGAAGACCCATATAGACACTTCTCCAAAGAGGACATACAGATGGCCAATAGAGAATGAAAAGCTGCTCAATGTCACTAGTCATCAGAGACATGCAAATTAAAGCAACAATGAGATACCACTCCACAACTGTCAGAATGGTCATAAATCAACAAACTTCTGTAAGAACGTGGAGAAAAGGGAAGCCACGTGCACTGTGGTTGGGCATGCAGATTGATATAGCCACTGCAGAAAATAGTATGGAGTTTCCTCAAAAAAATGAAAAAATAAATTGTCATATTTCCCAGTGATTTTACTTCTGAATATATATCCAAAGAAACTAATTTGAAAGAAACCCAAAACACTAATTTGAAAGAATATAAGCACCCCTATGTTCACTGCAGCATTATTTACAATAGCCAAGATTTGGAAGCAGCCCAAGTGTCCATTAGTAGATGGTGTCCATTTGTATCCACTGATACAAAACTTTGGTATATTTACACAATGGAATACTACTCAGCTTTAAAATAGAAAGAAATCTTACCCTTTGCAACAGTGTGAATGGACCTAGAGAGCATTATGCTGAGTGAAATAAGGCAGAGAAAGAGAAATGCCAGATGATTTCATTCATAAGTAGAAAATAACGAACAAGGTAAATTAACAAACAAAATAGAAACATACTCAGAGGTAGTGAGCAGACTGAAGGCTGTCATAGAGAAGATTTGTGTGGCTGGGTGAAAAAGATGAAGGGATTAAGCAAAAAGGACTCTTAAAAACAAAACAAAATTCATAGGCCCAGACAACAGTATGGTGATTACTAGGGGGAAAGGGGGATGAAGGAGATCGAAGACCATTTAGGGAAGACAAATGGTGATGGAAGGAGATGTGACTTGGGGTGTGAATATACAATACAATATATAGATGATGTATTATAGAACAGGATATCTGAAACCTATATAACTTTATTAACACATGTCACTTCAATAAAAAGTAAAAATATACATGTATACATGTGAAAAGCTAAATAATAATAATCCAATGTAGACTAAATAACCACAAGCATAACAAATACCTCTATTATAAATATTAAAGGCTGAAGGTAAGAGCTCACAATGCGTGTAAGTAATGAGCAAATCTGTAACCTTTTGAACTGAAGAAGTTCATGGTGAAAAGGTTCTAAGGCAAAACTTCTGGAAAAAAGTGCATTTAATATGGTAGGAGAAATAAGAGTAGAACAATTAATGAAGCATTAACTAAGAAGACAAGGTGAAGGAAAAGTGAATGAGAAAGACAATTAACAGAATTAGAGGTTACCCTTGTAAGAAAGAGATAAGTATTTATTTACTGAAAAAGATGTGAAGGAGAAGGAGATGGACTAAAGTTTGGAATATTTAGAACTTTAAAAAAACTGGCACACTCTATATTGATGGAATAATCTGAAATTTTAGGTATTAGACTTTTTCAACCTTTAAAACAGCAAATTCATGTGGTTCAACGTGCCCCATCAGCATTGCCTTCTCTGTACTCTTCATATTGTGCTTTGTTTTCCTTCAAAGCTTTTGTAATCACCTTACATATGATACATTGTTTAATGTCTCTTTCAAATACCTTGCGAGAAGTAAGCACTGCATTAGTTAAAATTTCTAGAGCAAAATTAATATCAGACTACAAAACTGAAAAGAAAAATGCTATCAGAGTTCTTTATTTACCTGTTACTGGTACTTATCTAGACAATGCTGGAATTTTTGTGTGTGTGTCTTCTTTTTCATGAAATGACTCATTTTATGTGCTGCCTATTTCTTTTTGAAACTCAGCAATCTTTTAATGTCATAAAATATTTAGAAAACTTTAATGTTGAAATTTAAAATCTTGGTACCCCACATTAGTGCTAAAATAATAATGGGGGGTATAAACATTATCTGCCTTCTTCATCCAAATGCTTTGACATATGTTACCTCTTTTTTTCCCTCACAACTATTTATCAAAATGTTTTATCCAGATTTCAAATACAAAAAAGGTAACATGCACTTAGTATTACTTTTTAAGTCATTACAACAAATGTCAGTTGTATCTTTGCCAGTAGAATGAGATACTGATGGGGAAAGAATGTGTTATTTACAAGAACTTTTTACAGGGATTAATTTGTGTGCATTTATACTGAGTAAAAACTATAATAACTGAAATTGTGTGTATCATTAGGTTTTCACAG
The DNA here is from genome assembly GCF_014824575.4 of Sturnira hondurensis. NCBI lineage: Eukaryota > Metazoa > Chordata > Mammalia > Chiroptera > Phyllostomidae > Sturnira > Sturnira hondurensis. The sequence goes on from NW_028092059.1 coordinate 9,725,309, forward strand.
TATGATAATTTTTTGCCTCAAGGAGAGTGACAAGTTTTGGATGAGACCCATTAAATATGCAATTATGTACAGAGACAGCAATATTAAGTTTTGAGAAAATTTTCACATATTTTAAATTCTGGATAAGAATGAATAGCCAATTTCAGTCTGTGCTTTCTGCCAGGGAAAATTGTGTTTAAATATTATAGTGGAAGTTTGCTAAAAAGTTATAATTATTACTTTAAGGAAATAGTCTTTAGTGATAGTTTTCATAACTGTAACTATTTGCTATTGCAACGTCATGATTTGACATTCAGATGAATAGCATTTGATACTGTTACAATTGACCCTTACATATGTGATTCATAAGGTTTTGGAGTATTCTCTTGAGAGTCTCATGAAAAAGATGATAGGTGGGTAGACAGACAGATAGATAGGTGTAGTTAAATAGATGCCAAATTTGGCTTATAATTTCAGAGAAGTCACAGCTCTTGAGTCTTTAAGTATTCACTGATCTCATGTAACCTTTGATTCATATATTTGAATATGTCAATAAGCTGCATAGGCTCTAAGTATAGAGAACTCACCAGAAGATAGTTACATAGTTTGGGCTTAATATTTTTTTAATTTTTAAATTATAGTTGACATACAATATTATATTAATTTCAAGTGTACAATCCAGCGATGAGACATTTATATAATTTACAAAATGTCCATCCTAATAAATCTAGTATCCATCTGGAACCATACAAACTCACTACAATACTATTGACTATATACATTATGCTGTGCTTTACATCCCCAAGACTGTTTTGTAATTGCCAATTTATGCTTCTTAACCTCTTCATCTTTTCCACCCAGACTCCATGCCCTATTACCCTCTGGCAACCATGAAAATGTTCTCTGTATCTATGAGTTTGTTTTCATTTTGCTTACTTTGTTCTTTAGACCCTACATATAAATGAAATTATATGATATTTGTCTTTCTCTGTATGATTTACTACACCCAGCGCAATATTCCCTGGGTTCATCCATATTTTCACAAATGGTAAGATTTCATTCTTTCTTATAGCTGAGTAGTATTCCATTGTAAACATATACCACAGATTTTTTATCCACTCATCTATGGACAGGCACTTGCGTTGCTTCTGTATCTTGGCCACTGTAAAGAACACTGCAATGAACATGGGGTATACCTTAAATCTTTCTGAATTAGTGTTTTGGAGTCTTTGGATAGATACACAGAAGTGGAATTGCTGGGTCTTTCTTTGTCTCTTGTTATAGCCTTTGTTTTAAAGTCTATTTTGTCTAGCAGAAGCATTGGTACCCCACCTTTTTGTTTGTTTCCATTTTTATGAAATATTTTTTTATATTCTTTTATATTCATTCTGTTCTGGTTTTTTTTTTTATCTGAAGTGAGTCTCTTGTGAAAGTGTGTTTTTCTTTTCCACTCAGCTACCTTATATCTTTTGATTGGAACATTTAATCCATTTGTACTTTAAGTAATTGTTGATAGATATATATTTATTGCCATTATATTATTTATATATTTGATCCTTTTTTCTTCTTAAAGAAGATCCTGTAACATTTATTATAGTCCTGGTTTGGTGGTAATGAATTCTTTACCTTTTTCTTTTCTGGAAGTTCTCTATCTGTCCTTTGATTCTAAATGATAGCTTTGCTAAGTAGAGTTATCTTGGTTGTAGGTCTTTGCTTTTCATCACTTCGAATGTTTTGTACCAGTCTCTTCTGGCCTGCAAAGTTTTTATTGAGAAATCAGCTGACAGTCTTATGGGAGCTCCTTTGTAAGTAACTGTTTTTCTCTTCATGCACTGAAGATTCTTTTTCTTTAACCTTTGGCATTTAAATTATGCTGTGTCTTGTGTAGGTCTCTTCTGGTTTATATTGTTTGGAACTTGCCACACTTCCTAGACTTGGGTGTCTATTTTCTTCAATAAGTTGGGGAATTTTTCTCTTAATATTTTTTCAAAAAATTTTTCAATTTCTTGCTCTCTCTTTTCTGTTTCCAGCACCTCTATAATGTGAATGTTGATATGCTTGAATTTGTCACAGAGGCTTCCTAGACTATCTCTATTTTTGGATTATTTTTTCTTTTTGCTGTTTTGATTGGGTGTTTTCTCCTCCCTGATCTGCCAAGTGACTGCTTTGATTCTCTGCTTCATCCCCTAATCTGCTGTTGATTCCTTCTGGTATATTCTTTATTTCATCTTTTGTATTCTTTATTTCTGGCTGGTGTTTTTTTATGTTTTCTCTTTCCATTTTTATATTTTCTATCTCTTTGTTGAAGTTATCACCTAAGTTCATGAATATCCTTGTAATCAGTATTTTGAACTCTATATCAGGTAGATCACTTGTCTCCATTTTCTCTAGTTATTTTTCTGAAGTTTTTCCCTGTTCTTTCATTTGGGATATGTTTCTTTGTCTCCTTGCTTTGGCTACCAGGCTCCCTGTGTTTTTTTTCTATGTATTAGGTAGAGTTGTTATGTCTTTTAGTCTTGTCAGGGTGGGCCTTATGTAGTAGGTGCCCTGTGGGTCCCAGTGCCACAGCCTCCCTAGTTACCTGAGCTGAGTGTTCCATATGTGCCCCCTGTGTGGGTAGCATGCACCCTCCTCTTACAGTTGAGCTTTGATTGTTGTTGGCACATCAGTGAGAGAAATTTATCCCCATGCTCATCAGCTGATAGGACTGACCAAGACTACAGCAGAGAAGATAATATGCAGCTCCCCCCGCCCATAGGGAAGGACTTACTATGTCAATGCTCTGGGGTCCTCTGAGTTTGTCTCTTGAGTGTATTGCTCATGGTGGTGGTTGGGTGGTGTTCTGGTGTGGCCTGAACTTATCCACTTGGTGAACTGGCTCTGGGGCCTTCTGGGAGATGTAGGCCAAGGTCAGCTGTTGTCTGTGCCCTGCCTGGGGCCACCAGGATGAGCCTCAAAGAGATTTGCTGATGGCCGTCACTTTTGCTGGGCTTGGGTCTGTGTAGCAAGAGGTATGGTGCATGTCAAAGTCAAATGCTGCTTGTTTGGGGTTTGTGAACCTTTAAAAGATTTTATGAAAGTCTGCAGTGTGAGCCAAGATAGACATTTGTATGGAAAGGCTACTAGAAAGGGCTTGAGTTGGCCAGTAATTGGGCAGGGTTTGGTCTCAGTGAATCACCAGGGTGGGGTGAATGGTGTTAGACAGATTGATAGAGACTCAGACTTGGCACCCACCTAAACTTTCAGGAAGAGGAAAGCTTTATCATTCAGCAAAGGAACAATGGCCTCTGGCTGCACTTCTGTCTGGGAAAAAGCTGCCACTCCAGCCCTCACCCTGAAGTCAAAGAATTCAGTTCTCCTATATGTCCCGGTGCCTATCAAGGTGCTGATCAAGTGTTGGAGCTCAGAGTGAATGAGTCTGAGTAAGTTCATGCAGGCCCTCTAAGAGGAATGGCTGGGGCTCCAGCCATGTTCTGTCTCACCAAGCCACAGTCTCCTCTGGTTTTTACAGCCAGAAATTGTGGGGACTTCTCTTTCTGGGACTAGAATCCTCACTTGGGAGCCCAGTGTAGGACTGAGCCTCAGAGGAGTCTTTTGCAGCTGAGCTATCCACCCTGATTTTTAATTGCCCCACATGGGTGTGGGACTTGCCTGTTCCAAGTCTCTGCCCCTCCTACCAGTCTGGATGTGACTTCTTCTGAATATCTTTCATTACAGGACTTCCACTCAGCTAGATTTCAGGCAGTTCTCAACGATAGTTGTTCTGTAGCTAGGCTGTGATTTTAACATGGTTATGGGAGGGTGCCTGTACTGCGTTCACGTTTGCTGCCATCTTGACCAGAAGCCCCACAATTGGTGGTTCTATTATCATATATGAGACCCCCAATTAATCTGCTCAAGCATTCAAAATTTTATAAGTGAAACATATTTATTTAAACTAAGAATTATCACCAGTTAACATTATATTTTTTTGTAAAAATGATTCCATTTAGGATTATAAAGAGGAATAATAGTTTAAAGTCCTGATACAATGAGGAACATTCTATTTTACTAAGGCAGTTTTTGTTTGTTATTAACTTAAACTTGGCAACCAGAGGATTGCCTAGTTTTAGGTAATAACCTATTTTACTTTTCCTTTCTTGTCTTAGCCCTTAAGAAACTGTTCCAGATTTTCTCTGCTAAATTCACTATTATTTTGGCTTTGAGGCTTAATGTTTCAGAGGTAAGCATGAGATGTGTCATGTGTCCAAGTCTTTTAGCTAATGAATGTCCGTCTTCACACTGAGCTTGTAAGTGGCGGCTATTCAGATGAGGGCAGGGAGAGAAGCTTGCCTGTGTGTACTCTCTGCTTGATTTAAATTACAACTGCATGCAAAGTAAAGAAGATGACAGTTGTTTTGTCCTCTGGTTACTAAGACCACAGTTTAGCTCATTAAAAAATGACACAGTACCTGTGAGTCATCCTCCCTTCTCCTTTGAAGCTTTGAGCCTTTCTTTGCTTTAGGTAAGAGCTCTCTACTGAGCAGACCAGGAGTGTAGGAATGAAATATATTCTTCAGCTTTCTGTTTCTACCCAAGCTACAGAGGAGATTTGCTATTTTAGTTATTTCTCAAAAAAACACATTTTAAAGGAGTCATCCATTTATTTTCAGTATCTAATATATTTCACATACAATGGCTCTGAAAAACTGACCAGTTACACGCATGACACTATTGCTTTCTCAACAATTAGTGAGACAGTTGGATTTACAACCAGGAGATAGCCACATTATGTCAAATGACAGCTGCATACTTCGTTTATTTCCCTTCAAGCTGCAGCTGAAATAGCTGGTAGAAAGCTTTAAACATAAGCCAGAATGTCTTAAACCTCCAGGAACACTCAGTCTTCAAACTACTTGTTATACTTGTATAACATCTTTAAATAATTAACTATTTCTTTGGTCTCTTTTTTAGTCTTCTGGTTTACAAATATTAAGGTAACTGAAAATGAAAGGAGAAAAATCCCAGAAAAACTTGTTTGTGATTTTTCAATTTCCATGTAAAATCAACAACCTTGCTTTTGAGACTACCAGAATGGATGCTAAGAGAGGTTAATAGTACGCTTGTGTGTCATTGAGATTTGCTAGTGTTCCTATCTAAAAGCCACAGGATATGGTTCCCAAGGCTCCCCAGGATTCTCAGTTTCTATTACCACCAGCAGATTTTTTTCAGGAGCACTTTGGAGAAATGGTTGCAAGCTAACATCAAATGATTTGGAACGAATCTGTTTTGTTGGAAGAAGGGGTTTAATTAACTTTTGAGCTGCACAAATTAATCCGAACCTGAGTGAAGGCCTGAAAATTGATTAAACTGCAAGCACCTATTCAGAAGGTATTTGACCAGGAGATAGATTTATTTCTTCAATGTCAGTGGCCCTACAAGCTGATAGATAGCTTAGATTAATGCACACTGGGTTTCCAGTTTCCACCACTGCTTGGCAGAGCTCCCCTCCCCCACTGCTGTGGTCTACTTGGTCTTCTTGTCACTTTTTTATTTCTGGACCAACGTTTTCTCAGAGAAACCCTTCGCAGCATTCTGTTTGGATTTGTTTTGTTGGGGAGGGTGGGTAAGACACTGCAATCAGTGCAGTTTCATTTTATTGTTTTATTTTTATCTAAGGATGAATCATAGCATGCTCTGATTTAAAAATAAGACAGAAAATAGCCTTACCCAAATTAATTTTCCTTCTGAAAAATATTCAATGACCACTAAACAGAATGTATATCAGAAAGTTTCATAAAGTCCCACTTCATTTAATAATCTGCCTATTTCTCATCAGTGTCTCTCATTTTTTTTCCTTGAGGGTAAACATGTAACACACACACAGTGAGATTGGGAGACTCTGTATGTTATCCAGTAACGCAAGCATGGGGTGTGGAGACATGAGTTATTAACCATAAGAGAATATTGAAATAATCGGAGAATTATTTTTAAGGAACGAGTAAAAAGACTCACTGGTTATTGTAAGAGAAGAGAAGTAACAAAAAATATTCTCCTCGATAAGTTAAGAAAAGAATTTAAAACATTATTCAACCTTGCTGCCCTCATTGAAAAACAACAACAACAGAACTATAGTCTATGAGGTTCTCATCTATTACATTCTTCCTTAGTTTACATAAAGTGGCAATGTGATGAATTAAGTAAGGTGTTTCTGCTTCCTCTTGATTTAATGTCAGGTATAATTTAGTTGGCAAATACATATAATACCTCTGGTAATTAATTTTCCACACCATATTAGGTTGACAACTCTTCTGTTATCATTGTATAACTTTCGTGTCAGATAATCTACACTTTCCTTTTGTTTTTTTGTTATATAAATTACTGTTTTTGAAATAAATATTTACTACTTGACAAATTTCTTTTTTAAAAGATTTTATTTATTTTTAGACAGAGCGGAAAGGAGAGAGAAAGAGAGGGAGAGAAACATTGTTCAGCTGTCTTTTGCATGACCCCAACCTGGGACCTGTCCTGCAACCCAGGCATGTGCCCTGACTGGGAATTGAACCAGCGACCTTTTGGTCTGCAGACTGGCACTCAATCTACTGAGCCATACCAGCCAGAGCATATTTTACAAATTTCTAAGTAATGTCTTCAGATTTTAACAGTTAACTTGTTTCTTATTATGGAGTGAAACATATTCTTTGCAAAAAAAGTTAGCAAAAAAGAAAGAAACAAATCAGAGTTTGATAAAACAGTTTTTCTCTAATTTTTAAAAATTAAAACAACTTTCTGTGTACTTTTACAACTTCTCATTCCCAGGGAGATTAGTTTTTATACAGCTGAATTAAAAAATAAATTTGAAAAAAAGCAGAAATAATGGCCTTATCAAATATTGCTATTTATGCTTTTGAAAACAATTTTTAAAATTCTCCAGAATTAATAAGTGAAAAATTATACATTTGTTTTCCATAGAATAACATCTCTTCTGTTATCACTAGTACATTGAGTCTGTGGCCAAAAGTTTAAGATTAAATGCTATTTTGTTCTCTAATTCTTATTTGAAGTATGTGACTTCTGTCCCCAATCGAATTGTAAGCTTAAATCAGAGATGTGGCACACCTCTTTGGATTTCCTGTTCCATTCACATGATCCTTAGCAGATAACAGATTCTCAGTAAATAGCTGTGAATTTAGCCGAAGAGGCTAGGATAGCACCGAGAAGCAGTGAGCAGTGGGCCAAATGGGTAGCTGAGCTCTCAGATCGATCTTTGTCCTTCGAAACTGCTATGCTGAGTGGAGGAGACTGAAGAGATACTAAGTAAGATGAAAGCTGTCAGGCATTGGCAATGATTATTTTCACATAGTACCACTAAATGTTAGATGGTCAGTGTAGAAGAAATGCACTCCATGACTGTTGAAGGGAAAGCCACAGGCCCAAAGCCCTAGGCTAAAAGACCATGATGCCAAACCTAGTTGTAGTAGTATCTGACCTAACTGAAGCTTCAACCTTTCCTAGAAATGTCATTTTAATTAGCCAGTCTGGAATTTTCTGGCCAAGCATCCATAAGATAATCTGTCACATGGGACCCCTCCAACATAATACACACTCATCCAAAAATAAGAGGCAATCTTCATGATAAAACCCCTTGTCATTTCCTTTGGTGGATGCAAGAACATCCAAACTTTTAGAAAACTTGTATGAGAGTTTAGTAGAGTTTATCTAAGCCAAACTTAGGAGATGCCTGGAAACAAGATTGCAAGGGAGGGAAATGTTACAGAGAATGGCAGTTTTGTAATTCATTTCATACATTTAAAACCAAGGGAGAAACCATAAGGAGGGTTACACAAAATCCACTGGTGGTAGATTAAAGAGGCCAAACAAAGCAAAGTGGGGAAATCTGGCTTCATAAAAAGAGAATTGGAGAGATCCATACTTCTTTTACACTGGCAGCTACGGTATAGTTAGAATTTCACATTTGTAGTAAATAGATGTGACGTGAGGACAAGATGACTGCGGGCAGTTCTGGTGCAGGCAGTCCCATGAGGGTGATCACACCTCTTCCCCTAAGTCTTACTGAGCAGAAACTGGGGTTCTGCTGCTTGCTGCCTATAGGCAATCCCCAGGGGCAGAGATCTTGTAAAAAAATGAAATAGGTCCTGTATTCAAAAGCTACACAATTTTGGGAGAATAGCAGGCTTCTGCCTCAGAGGCCCTCCCCTCCAGAACACCCAGAACAAAATAACCCCTCCACCCTCTGTCAGACCAATCTGAGGCTGTGCCCAGAATTCCTTCTTCCTTTTAAGAATACTGTCCTTTGGGGAACGCAGGTGGGTGCAGCACAAATATCCAGGCGGCTTAGCTTTTGTTGTTGTTGTTGTTATACTCCAGCCTCTGGCTTCTTCCTGGGGTTTGCTGTCTGCACCACTGCCGCCAACGGCCACAGCCCGAGCCGGGGTGGGAGGGGGGTGCCTGCCACCTGGCCATGTGACTTCTAGTGCCCTCTGGTCTGTGAGAGCTACATCCCCTGATCCCCTGACAGGTCGAGCAAGAAGAAGAAAGCTAGGTGTTTCTCCCTTCACTTCATTTAAATCTCCCGGCTCAAAATTCTGTACACCCCCAGAGGGTCCAGCTCCCCCAGCCAATTCTGTCCGTTTTCCAAGCTAAACTGGCAGGTCAGCACCTCCTCCGGCTGCCGTGTTCTGGAAGGGAGTAGGAGGGCTTTTCCTTCCACCAGTTGTGCTCTAGCCTCACATAGACTCCATGCAAGTCTCCTTCTCACTGTGTCCGGGGGGTAGGGTAGGGGCTGAGCGGGGCAGGGGAATCTGTCACTCACCGTGCTAGCAGCTCAGCTGCATCCCCACCACCTCCCCAATTTTCTGCCACCTCTCCTTCACTTGACCCCTCCTCTGTCCAACAGTCTGGACAGATCTATCCGGGTAAGGGGTCAGATCTATCACAAGGGGTCTGGAAAAGATTGAGCTGGCATTTTAAAGGTGTGTTATGGCAGATGAGAAAGAATAAGCAATGGACAGGTCTCACTTAAAGCAAAGATTACCTGTTTACTAGGAAAGCTATAGGCCTGGGGTATGACTACCCACCAGGACCTACCTGCCCAGTTAGACATTTATGATTAAATCATCCTGTGTGTTTATTACAATGCAGCCCCCTTTTGGTTCACACCCAACCCCCCTGCCCCCCAAAGAAGATGTCCTGGTCTAAAAATAGTCATTTCTTTTCCTTCGTAAAGAGCTCCCTTGCCCCACCCTTCTTCCTATAAAAACTATCCATTTTGTAGAACCGCTCTGAGTGCCCTTCTAGCTGATACATGGGAAGCTGCCTGATTTAGGAATTGCTTATCAAAGCCATTAGAGCTTCAAATTTATTCAGTTGAATTTGTTTTTTAGTAAGAACAAACTAGAAAGGAAAAAGGCATCCATAATTTTAAAACTTAATCACAATTAACATTTGTAGTATTATGGCTTACTAAAATTTGCTACATTTTTACCCTTTTGTACCCTAATATTTAACATTGCCATAATAGTATTCTATACTTGTGCTTCACCACATTATAAATTTTCTTTATAATTATAGCTTTTATTGGTTATGTAACAGTCCATTATATCTCTGTATCATGGCTTCCTTAAGCAGTCTGTGATATTGTGATTATAAATATATGTTTCATCTTTATTCCCGTTTCTGACATAAAGCTCCTAAAACCTTTGGAATTTCCTAAGTGGTGAGAGCAAGAAAGGTGTCTTTTCTTATAGTACTAAGGTGACTTTTGGACCCCACCCCAGGGTGACAGCTGATCACCAGTGGAGCCAACCACATGATCAGAAGGTGGAGACTTCCAGTCGTATCTCCTGGCCATCTGGGAGGGGAAAATGGGCTGGGGGGTGAATCAGTTGCCAATGGCCAATCACTTAGTCAATCATGAGTGTGTAGTGACGCCTTAAGAAAAACCCAGAAGGAGAACTGGAGTGACTTCTTTTTCAGGGAGCTTCAGGGCAGGTGGACTGGAAATGCAAGTGGAGGGGTACACCTGCATGAGGCCTGACAGCGCTGTGCACTTTTCCCACACCTTGCCCTTTGTGTGCACCTCTTCTGCCTGACCATTCCCAGTCATGGCCTTTTAGAATAAATTTGTAGTCTAGTGAGTGAACAGGTTTTACTGAGTCCTGTGAGCTGTTCTAGCAAATTCATCAGACTTGAGGAGGGGCCTATGGGAGGGGCCTCACATAAGGAGGGGCTTATTTGTAGCCAGTCAGTCAGAAGCAGAGGCAACGACCTGGATTTAGATTGGCCTCCAAAGTGAAGGGTGGTCTCGTGGGTCTCCCACCTGTAGAATCTGATTCTGTTTCTGGGTGGGTAGTGCCAGAGCCCAGTTCTCAGAGACCCTGCTGGTGTCCAAAAATTTCTTGGTGGTGTGGGAAGGACTCCATACCCTCTGGGATTGGGTCCAGGAACCCCTTTCACATTCTCCTAATGTTAAAGTAGTAGATTGTTTCTAATTAATAGTATTAAACATAATGACTTGATGAACACCTTTATGTGTAAAGTGTTTCCAGAATTCTTTTTTTTTTAAATTTGGCTTTTGCTCTTATTTTTTTTAAGATTTTATTTATTTATTTATTTATTTATCTTTAGAGGGGAAGGAGAGGGAGAGAAACATCAATGTATGGTTGCCTTTCGTGCATCCCCTGCTAGGAGTTGGCCTGCAGGGAACCAGCCTGCAACCCAGGCATGTGCCCTGACTGGGAATCGAACTGCGATCCTCTGGTTCGCAGGCCCGTGCTCAATCCACTGAGCTGTTTCCAGAATTCTTATTTCCTTGGCTTCCTGGATGAAGTCAGTGGATGAAGATATGTGAATTTTACATGATTCCTTTTTCTTTTCTTTTCTCTTCTTTTTTAATTTTTATTTTAGTTCTTGTTCAAGTACAGTTTTCTGTCGTTTACTCCCATATGTGATTCTTGATACATATTGCCAGGTCTTGGAGTGTTCATTGACATCAGTTAAATGGAAAGGCACTGTGTTCTAGAAAACCCCACTTAAAGGGCCATTTTAATCTTCATATGAATTGCTGTTGATTTTGATTAGCTATTTGCATTTCCTCCTTTGTTACTAAATAGTATCTGTTAAGCTTATCGTGTCTTGATAGGTCTACCCGGTAATTGCAGATTCTCCTGAGAAGGTCTGCAAAGCCAGTGTATTAACAGGAAATGGGGTTTGTGAATTCATATTAGGGTTGTGTGTGACTTCCCGGATTTAGGGTACCGCTTAGGATGAAAGACTTAGCACTTGTTCAAATGATAACAAACTTTTTTTGTTTTGTTTTTTGGTGCTATTTAGAGGAGTAATATTGCTCTTTTATATTTGTCAACAGCATCTGCACCCATATGTGAGTGGGAAGGGTAGGGAGTTAATACAGAGATCTTAGAGTCAACCTATTTTTATGTGTTTTCTGGCATATTAGAATAGAATCCTATTTTTATTTTATTTTGGCAACGGTTTATTTTTTTCATCAGGCAGACAAATGTTTGTTGTCCAGGAACAAAATTTCTACAATGGTTCAGTAATTATAAAACTTAAGGTTTAGGGGGAGGTATTTTTGGTGATAAATTACCCATTTTCTATAGCTAAGAATTTGGTTTCAGTGATCAAATTTGCCAGCATATATTGACCTGCCATTATAGTATTAAGGAACACATATTTAAGAAGTTATATTAAAACCACTCAATTCTACTGTTTGCTTTTCTCCAAGTTCTATTAAAAATCAGATTAAAATAATGCTGAGATCGATTATATAGGTTAATACCCTCATATTCATTCCACCTTCCCTCCTTTTCTATATCTCGGGGCATTTCCCAGAGTCACTTGCTAATTAGCATCTCTGTAATTTCAGCCAAAGCCAGTGTTATAGACTGAATGTTTGCCCCCACCTCCAAATTCATATGTTAAAGCTGGAAACTCCAATGTGGATGTATGGAGATGGGGCTGCTATGGAAATGATTAAGTTGAGTTAGGTTATAAGAATGGAGTCCAATGGAATTTTATGCTGCAGAAAGAAAGAAGGAGCTCCTACCTTTTGCAACAACATGGATGGAACTGGAAAGCATTATGCTGAGTGAAATAAGCCAGGTGTTGAAGGACAAATACCATATGATCTCACCTCTAACAGGAAGCTAAACAACAAAGCAAACAAGCAAGCAAAATATAACCAAAGACACTGAAATAGAGAACAGGCTGACAGTGACCAGAGGGGAGAGGGGAGGGAATTTCAGGGGAAATAAGGGAGGGATTTAGAGGAACCTATATAAAGGATACATGGACAACAACTGAGAAGGGTGGAAATGGGAGGGAGGGGGGAGGATGGGGGGTGGGATGGAATGGGAGTAATAGACAGAAAACTGTACTTGAAAAATAATTAAATAAAAAAATTAAAAAAAAAAAGAATGGGGTCCTAATGTGGTACGATGAATGTCCTTCTAGCAGGAGATGCTAGAGAGCTCCTCCTCCTTCTCCCTCTTTCTTGCCACGCCCCAAGGAAAGGCCATGTGGGGATATAGCAAGAAGGTGGTCATTCAGGAAAAGCAATCGCCCTAGAAACTTTGGACTTAACTGGACTTCTAGCCTTCAGAACTGTGAAAGAATAAAGGGCTGTGTTTTAAGCCACCCGGTCTATGGTATTTTGCTGTGGAAGCCCAGGTAGACTTACATAAGCAGGCCATGGCCAAAGCTTGGCAGAAGAGGAATCTGGCTCTTTTTGCTCCTTCCCTTCTTCTTCCTGTGGTGTCTCCATCGGTGACTGCTTCTCTGTCACTCCAATTCCCTTCAGGAAGCCCTTCCCTCTTGAGATCCCACTTCTGATCAAGACATCTCACTGCGGTTCCCACCAGATGGATAACACTACATGCCATCGTCCCTTCTGCCCTTGAAATGGTAATGGCTTCCTGCTGTTGCCTTACTCTCCTCCGTTTGCTCTTCAACAACTGCATTATCTCGGAAACAACTTTCTACATGAAATCTCTCTGGATTATAGACCTAGAGTAGCTCCAGCATTCTTGGATAGAGTTGGATACTACAGCGGCACTTTACGTAACAAGGCTTATTCTCTCGGGGGTTACAGTGAGTCCTTTAGGCACTTGATTTTTTAAGTAATTGTTGGAAGTTCCTTACAATTTACTCTGACTTGACAAGTTAGTTATGTGACATCCCTTTCTAATTCTCTAGTAATTTCTCTCTCTTTCTCTCCTAACTAATATGCCTTAAAGGAGAAAAACAGCAAGTTAAAGCTTCTTCTGGCATATTATAAATTATGGCATTCTTTTTTAATTTTGTTTCATTGTTCTGACTTCTTCTTTTTGTTATAAATATGTCAGTTTGAATAAAACCTGATAGAACCAAAATGGTCCATGATAAAATTTACTACATGAGACTCACAGAAATCATGAACTCAGAAACTGATTTTATCACTGTGATTGCTCTCCTAAGGTATTTGATGATCCTTTAGAATTAGGTGATGAATTCTGATTCCCACAGATAACTGAGTTCTATATCCTTAAGTTTAAGAGGTTATATTTTTGGTCTACACTTTAAATTGTGCCCAGAAAATTTTCTGGATGAAATTTGATTGCAGGTGTCTATTATATTCTGATGAATGCATATCCGCTCAATCTTCCCAAAAATGTTCTTTTAGAGTGAAGCTGAGCTTGTAATATAAGTCACACAGTAATATAGTCTCTTAAGCAATGGTGGCCAGTTTAAATTGACTAGGAGAAGCTAATAGGTATCCACTTGGAAACTTGTCTGAATACATTCTTCACTTTGAGTTCTTTCCTCAAGACCTTAACTTTTCTGTAGAATATTTCAGCAGGCCTGCAAGGAAACATGATACAAAATTTTAATTAAGACCTGTCCAGTGTCCCTCAGAAAGAATTTTCTATAGATTTCAACCATAAATAGAGTGTGTTGTACATGTTTCATTATCATACTTCACTATTTACCAAACACTCCTGAGAGATGTGATATGTTTTCTTTTCAATCTCTACAGGTTGTCAGTCTCATTCAACCCAAAAAGTATTTTGCAGCTAAATATTGACATACTAGTACTTTAATTGAAACTGTAAAAATAATCTAATTTATAACCTCAGGAAATACATTTTGACCTAAAATTATCAACATTCATTAATAGATTCTGTGCTTCTTTATGTTCTTTCCACAGTTTCATCTAAATAGGATTCTTTTTTTCATCTAATACTGGAATTAGCAATAGTTTGGCCTTGGTAACCTCTTCTAACTCGTATGTGACACCATCCATCATCACAAAAACCCACTTTGCTTAATTATCTATTAGGCCTTATAAATGTATAGAGCCTTTTCTCCTCAAACTTGAGAAAAGGGTACCAATTTATCAGTGCTTTCACCATCGCTATCATCATCAGATAATACTTATTGCTGTCTCCCAAGTACACGATACTGGGCCGGAGAGCACTGAATTGCATTCAACTGCCTCTGCTCCTTTTTAGTAAGGAGCATTTGCCAACCTCTTAGGCAGTGCAGAAAGAGAAGTTTAAATATCAGATCTGGATGATGTGTTCTGAGGTGCTCCGCCACAATCAGCATTTCACCACAGTTCCAGTACACTGTGTGTTTTTGTTCTGAGCTTGGGAGAAATTTTCATTTTCTACAGCATAAATTCACTGTAGGAAATAGAAAAGAATTTCCTGAAGCAGTGTCAGAAAGACTGCTGCTTTCTCTCCCCACTGCAATTAGAGTTCCTGCCCCAGGAGACTGGGTAAATGAAAGACACCAGTGACTTGTTCTTTATTTTTTTAAGATTTTATTTATTTATTTTTTAGAGAGAGAGAAAGGGGTGGGGGAGAAAGAGGGGGAGAGAAACATTGATGTGAGAGAGAAACATCAAGAGGCAACCAACCAGGGACCAAACTTGCATTCCAGACATGTGCCCTGACTGGGAATCGAACCGGTGACATTTCACTTTGCAGAACGATGCCCAACCAACTGAGCCACACTAGTCAGGGAAGGCTGTTCTTGATTAATAGAACAGTGAGGCTGGCTGGATGGGGGATTCTTGGGAAAGTGGGGGATTTCTTTGCTTCAGGGAATGGTTTTGGAGTAGGCCCTGGCTTTCTGACTAAACAAAAACTTGAATCCTCCTTCATATCAGTCAGAATCAGACCTAGAGTTGGAAATGTCCTAAGGGACAACCCCCTAAAAAGCCAGCATCTCTTGTAAAACCTCTCTAACAGGCTCTGATTCCATCTCTGTCTGACATGTTTTCACGAGGCTTTTAGAAGCCTCTGCTCTCTTTACTGTGTCAGTGAGCTCCCCTTCAGCAGGTGCTCTGGGAGGAAACAACAGAGCTTATGCCATAGAAATATGCTTGTTTTTCTGAAATGAACATGTGGTTTCTGATCACATTGAAGAATTAAAAGTGTGCTCTTTCTATAATTAAAAAATAAAAATATATAAGTAATAAAAGACATAAATTTAGCCTTAGTAAGTGAAATATGTGACTATTACACATCAGTACATCATTTCAAGGTGGAATTAGTCTCCTTCTATCTCATAAGTATTTAGTATTCAATCCATAATAGAACCGTACTCTTTCTTTCTAACTCATCCAGAATCCGACTTTAATTCTGAGGCCAGGCTACTAATTACTGGTACTGTCCATTTTCACAGCCTGTTGCAGAACACACTTGGCAGCAGAGACTTGTTTCTTGAATTTCAGGCAGTTGTATCTAATTACTTACTGGAAAGCTCAACTTGGCTGCTCCATGGACAATTGAAACTTAACCTGTAAGAAACTGAAGCCCCGATTTCCCCTATAAACACCACTTTCCACTCTTCATGCCTTAGTTCAGTGAATGTCATCCCACCATTTTTCCAGAAAGGAAATCAAAGGATTGCTCTGGACTTTCTCTTCCCCCATATATCCAATGTTATATACCTTCCTTCTTGCCATCTCCGTTGTCACTGATGTAACTGAGGTCTTCAACATGTCTTGAATGAAAGTATGGCAAGAATCATGTGTGTGCGCGCACATGTGTGTAGGTGTGTGTACCCACACTATAACATTATTTGTAATGTTTAACAATAGAGAAGTTATCACATAATCATCTATGCATACTATCTCATACAATAGAACACACTGCAGGGATTAAAATATTGATATTTATATGTTTACACATAAAATTTTACCATCAGAGATGTGTTATATGGCTCCACTTGTAATTAAAATGCATATACATGTATATTTGAGTAAACCTGACTTTTCCCCTGTTTTGAAGTATGCAAACTAAAACTGACAATGTGGATATGCTGGGGAAAGGAATGAAGAGATGGGTGAGGAAGAAAGATATTCTGTTTCTTTTTGTTGTGGTAGGTTGAATTTTTTCTCACATGCAATTCTTTAAAAATAATTTTTAAAAATTCTAATGAATGTATATTATGAGAATTTATAAAGATTAAAAAACAAGGGAGAGTTTAAACTCAAGGAACATAACTATAGGAGTAAACCCCTTTAAATGAGATAGGAGGGTGGTTGGTAAGCACTAACATCTTCTCAGGAATACTGAAATTGCATCAGAGAGCTGGCCCCTCTGTAGAGCTGCCAAAGTGACCCCTGTCTAGGCTTCTACAGAGCCTACTTTTAAGTCATCCTGTAGAGGGAAAACAGAACATGTGAGTTGGAAGTGCTGAAGTTGAGAGGTGCTGATAATGTATGTTTGAGTATTGAGAAACTCTAGTTCAGGGAAGCTCAAGGAATGAGTGGTATTTCCTTGGAGACCGTTTCTGAGACTAGCTGACCCCCTGAAGTATGTACTAAAATCTTCAGAGACACACTTAAGAAAATATCTGCCCACTTCTTCAGTGGGCACTAATTCCCTCACACACTTTTGCACAGCTTTCTTTCTTTCTTTCTTTCTTTCTTTCTTTCTTTCTTTCTTTCTTTCTTTCTTTCTTTCTTTCTTTCTTTCTTTCTTTCTTTCACTTCTGATCTTATTTATTTGTTACTCTTAGAGAATCTCATTTTTGGCTGCACTGAGACTTAGCTCATGAGCTGCACCTAGCCATGAGCACTAATCTGTTGCTATTTAAAGTCCTATAGGTTTTATATAAATATATTTTGTTTTTAATATGCATGATGATGTTGAAATTAAACATTGATATTTCTATTTTATGAAAGAAAGAAACTAAAGTTTAGGGAGATGAAGTAACTTACCTGTGGTCAAAAAACAAGCATCAGAACGAGGATATGAGCCCAGGTTCTCAACTACTGGCATCAGTGAAAGAAATATCTGGGACGAATGCAGGGTCCAGGTAGGTAATACAAGTGAGTACAAAGAACCAGGTGTAAGGCAACAAACAGGAAGTGGTTGGAACTATATGAACCAAGGAACTGAGAGCAGATCCGGTGTCAGAGCTCTTGATTTTCTAAAGAAACCAGAACCCAGAGAGATCTGTGTGCTCAGTTCTTATGGCCCTACTTTGGGGTAGTACTTGCTTTCTTGGTATTTCCTCATGGGATAGCCAGGCAGTAGGCTGTTTCCTTGGCACAAACCAACTGGTCACAGCCTGAAAAGTTTATGCTTCCTGAGCTCCATTTATATGGATGCATTGTCAAGGTGAATGGACAACTCACTTGCATTTTGTGTGGAGACAATTTGTACAACTTTCTTATTTAACCCGCACAAGATCCCTATGAGCGAATACAATTTCGCAATGTTAAAATGAGAAAACCAAGTCTCTTAGAGGTAGTTATGTATTTTTAAAAACCACCAAGTGGTCATATACTACCTAGTTGAGTACGATTCCAAACATCACTCAGTGAATTTCAGTTACCTTTTTCTGCCGTCTCCCAATCCATTCAATTTTTATTTTTATTGCACCAATCTCCATTAGGTACTTTCAGCTGCTGCCACGTTAGTGTCATTGTCATCACTTGCATGCACACTCCATTCTCAATGACTGTGATCATGTCCAGGACAAATCTCCCAGTCTCCCCATGTTTCAGACCCTCCCAATTCTTCTGAAGAGGTTGGATACCCTGGAGTCATTCCTCGACTTTCTGCATCCTACATCTAATCCATCTTGGTGCCCTATGGATTTTGCCTCATAGATATTGTTCAACTAAAATAGTTCTTTCCATTTCAGAGGCCTCTCATATGACTCCTTTTTTAATTCTTTTATCTTCAAAGAGAGGTGGAACAAGCCAAGTTCCCCCTGCCATTAGGCCTTTGCACACACTGTTCCTTCTGCATAATATACTCCCTCACACACTTTTGCACAGCTCTTTCTTTTCTTTCTTTCTTTCTTTCTTTCTTTCTTTCTTTCTTTCTTTCTTTCTTTCTTTCTTTCACTTCTGATCTTATTTATTTGTTACTCTTAGAGAATCTCATATTTGGCTGCACTGAGACTTAGAGGTAAAGTTGTCAGAGAGGACAGCCTACATTTTTCTTTGACCTCCTTCATTCTCTGGACCACAAATGTAGCATATTCTGCAGCCTCTCTTCATATTTTTTTTAGTGTGCTGTTTGTTCAGATCAATACACTGACATTTGTATTGCAGGATGCATGAAATAACAAAATGCTGAATCTTGGATGCTTGGGTTCTTGGTTTCTTTACCTTCTTTAAGAGCTTTCTCATAGCATATTGGCAGGCATCATCTTTTTTTTACAGTGATTGGAAAGTTTGTGGATTCTGCTGGCTCTTTTAGGCCACAGACCACATAGCACAGTAGTATCAGTGAGTCCAAGAATATCTATCCCTCTTCTCTTTTTCTTTTTACAATAACTGAGTTGAAACCACTCAGATTGGCATCCACAAAATAACCCCAAAGAGATTTGCACTCTCTCTCTCCAGTCCTCCTTGGTCTGTAACTGAAACTCCCTTTACTCAACAGCAGGTGGACATGGCCATGAGTCAAGAAGACAACCTGTGTCTCCAGAAAACTTGTTTGTCCTTTGCATCACTGATTGAAATCATATAACCCTCAAATTCTTCATCCAGAGAATCAGCAGTGGTGTCGGTGCCATACGTTCAAAGTTTGCATTCATCTTCCACATCAATGAGTTTCTGGCAGCCAGTGTCTGGGAAAGAGATGTTCAGCTTCATCCTGAAGCAGCCAACTGCCTCTGAGGTGTTATGAAAAAGTCACTTTTTCTTTTGCCCTCAGTTTAATATTTATATCTTGGGGAAGCCTTTATCAGCTTCTATAACTGAATTTTTTCTCCTATAGGTGATCCAGCACTTCACTTCTTGGGTACAGTAATTTTAGATCTACTCAGGTTATATAATCTCCTCATAGCCTTTAAGCTTAATTTTATCAAGCATTTATTGTACACTATTGTATTCCCAACATACAATATTCTTGGAAAATATAGTTCCTTGGTCAGTGTTTGTTGAATGAATAAATAGTTGAATGGACTTTTTTGTTAATGCTATTTTCCCATAAAAAATAAATTGGTCTTCCTTTCACTCACTAACTAAAAAGAGCCATGAAGTTTCCTCCAACTATTTTGGTAAACAGTATCTTCTTCCTTGAGAATCACGCAAACTACACGTTTTACACTATTGGCATTACTTATGCTTCCTGTTTCTGTAGAAGATATGCCCCTTAAAATCAAAGGTTGTACTATATACTTTTGCTGATTTACCTTATCTATGCTCTGCTGCCTTCTTCCATCTCATGCCACATCTTGTGCTATACATGAAATACTACTGGTTTTGATTTGGCATTAAGTAAATACTAATTTATGTGAGGCATCATGAACTTCATTAAGCAATTGATGGAGAGTGTGAGAGAAGCAACTCTAGCAGACTAACATCACTCTCTCTTTGGAATTTTCTATGGCACCAATTTCAAAAGTTTGAAAAAGTAGTATGGCAAAACACTAAGGTGTGTTGAAAAAGAGAAAAATGGAAAAGAACATAATAGACAAATACCACCAATCAAATTAAGGATGGAAATGTGAAAGTCGTATGGAATCAAACTGAAGGAAAAATACGTTTTTAAGGAGAGGAAGAGGAGAAACGGGAACCCTTGCACACTGCTGGTGGGAGTGTAAATTGATGTAGTCACTGTGGAAAACAATATGGAGGTGGGCCCCAAATTTAAGAATGGAGCTACCACATGACATAGTAACCCCTCTTCTGAGTATCTACCCCCCCAATTGGAAACACTTATTTATAAAGATATACATACCCTTGTGATGACTGAAGCATTATTCGTGGCGGCTAAGACATGGAAACAATCTAAATGTTCCTCAATAGATGATTGAATAAAGAATGTCACATATATTATATATATTCATGTACATGTATATATATTATATAGTATATACATACTGTATACTATATACTATATACTGTACATAATATACATTCTACATACATATACTATATGGTGTATGTTTTGGTGTATATTCTCTATTTTGAATAAGAAAATTCAAAATGCTTTTATACTTATTATATCTTCAGGATCAGGCCATACTGATAAATGCATAAAGAGATCACATTCACTCATTTTAACTACTGTACAACAGTCTATTGGTTTATTTAATCCACTTCTCTTCTATTAGTCCCACAGGTAGTTTTTATTTTGTTTTTGATCAGAGACAACAATGAGAAGATCGTTATACTGATATCTTTGTTTCCTTGTGAAAGAATTTCTCTATACGAAAGTGGATTTGCAGGAGTATGGATTACACCTTCTTCAACTTTATTAGATGCTTTGAAATTGTTCTCTAAAATAGTCGCAACAAGTTATACTACCAAGAGCAGTTCCCATTCCCTCTGATTCTGAAGTCAGTGTTGTCAATAATATAATGTTGTTATTATTTTTGCCAATTTGATGGGCACACAACTATTAAATTACTGTCTTCATTTGCATTTCCCTGTTTTCCATGCTGTGTCGAACTAGTTTTCTTGTGCCTATTTTCTTTGTTTCCTTTTCACATACTTATGTAATTTTAATTCATATTAGTTTTATTATTTTCATGAGTGTTTAGAAAATTTGAATCCTCAATTTTTCTTGTACAGATTGAAAAGATCTTCATCTAATTGATGGTTTCCCTTTCACCTTGTATATTTTGTTTCAGTCTAGTAAATATGTTTATTACAAAGAGAAAAAGCCTGAAAATACTCTAAGTTGTTCAATTTGAGAAACTATTTTCTTAAATAAAAAAGAAACTGTAAAAATAATAATAAAAACAAAAGCAGAAATGAATAATAAATCAGAAATTACAAAACTTATACATTATTAACAAGGACAAGAACTGCTTCTTTGAAAACACCGATAAAACTAACAAACTTCTTGCATGCCTGAGAAACAATAAAGAAAAAAATACAAATGATACCTGAAATAAAAATAAGATAATCAAATAAATTGTATTAATGGATGATGAAAGGAAAGCATAAACAATGCTTTATCAATGTATTTAAGACTATGAACTAAATGGGCAGTATTCTTCAAGAACATAAAGTATAAATTTGACTCAAAAGAATTAGAAGACTCAAGTAGATCGATAACCATAGAGGATAGAAGAGAAAATAAACAAAACATAGATATTCTCCATCTCCAAAGACACTTGACACTAATGATATTATGGTGAATAAGTTTTATCCCAGTCTCCAAGGAACAAGTAATCATCAAGTTATTTATGCTGCTCTCAAGCATTGAAAAAAATACAGATACTCTCCAAATTCATTCTATGACTTTCTAACAGGAAATGTAACTATTAAAAAGAAAAAAGATAAACAGATATGACTTCTCAGAAACAGAGAATATTTACATGGGCCGAAACATATAAGTAAGTGATAGACTGGGACAAAATGCTCCCCACATATATAAAATACCAAAAAATCACTATCACTGACAGTCAAAGAGCATCTATAAATTAACAACAAAAGATCA
Source organism: Sturnira hondurensis (assembly GCF_014824575.4). NCBI lineage: Eukaryota > Metazoa > Chordata > Mammalia > Chiroptera > Phyllostomidae > Sturnira > Sturnira hondurensis. Next base: position 9,747,211 of record NW_028092059.1, read on the forward strand.
AAAATGAAATAAAGAGGTAGATTTGAGAAACACTGCACGTGTCCAAGAAACACAAGCACTGTTATAATAGAAACATGAATAATAAAAATTAAAATAATAGTGAGCTAATATTCTTCACTGAAAAACTGGTGAACATTTAAAAAATTATAATATTCAGTGTTAGCAAGGCTGTGGATAAAAGGGTATATTCATATTTTTGATAAGTGTGTAATTGGTGGAAACTTTGGAAGATTTTTTAAATGTGCACATATTTCAGCCCAGTTTTTAGTTATCTATGCTACAGAAGTATTTAATTGGACACACATATAGAAATATGTACAAAGATGTTCACTACAATGTTTGAAAAAAATTAGAAACAACTTGAGTGTGTGTGCATATGTATATATCTGTGTGCATATATATACATATATATCTTATTAAACACATGTTTAACATGATATGGTACATACAGGGATCATAGGAGAATAAATAAACACTAAGAAAAATGAACAGTAGTACAATACTCATGCTAACTACATGGAAGAGATCAGTTAGAGAGGACATGGACTATGAAAATGGCGTAAGGATACTGCTGTACACTGATTTGACGTCAGCCATAAATACATCATTTTTCATCAGCTGCTTTTAAATTTGAGCCTGGTTTCTAAGAATTACACTTGAAGGTTGTTCATAATATATTGCTTAAGGGAAATAAAGTAACTCATAGAATTTTATCTATACATTTAAATAATTTTATTTTTGTGAAAAGTAGAAACAAAAATATCTACTGTTTATATGGCAGAGATGTGGTGTATATATTTTTCAAAATATTTTGGAATATTTAATATTTAATTTATAATTCATATTAATGTTTTTGATGTATCAATTATTTATCCATCACTGTATTTTCTTGTATGCTTTAACCCTTCCTCTAATCAGCTGGGTTTTATTTCTTCTTGCGTCACCAAATGAATGACATCACTAAGAAAAGAGAAAAAAGTAGTCAGTTTTGAATTTCACAAGTTTAGCATGCAGGAAAAAATTGAAAGACCTCAGGACATAGAAAAAGATTTGGAAGATTTTGATAGAACTGGGTTTGAGAGAACGAGAATCAGAATCCTATCTGCCCCCATCCTCAGGCAAAGCCAGATTAAGACCAGGGTAGGGCAATGCAGGCCTGCAGAGGGACCTGAACATCTGAAAGAAGTGAGGATGGGACCCTCTGCAGCGGAAATGGCTGTGTAGTGTGTCCGGGCAGCTGGGTCTGAGTCACCCTTCCAACATCAGGATACCCACGATGGTGCAGGAGTGGTATTTCTGTACCACTGTACCTTCCTGTGCCGTCCTGCAGGAGGGGACTTCCTGTACTCCCAAGGCCAGACCACAATTCTTCTTCCCAGTCCAAGGACAGAATGAATTACATACATCTGCCTTTCAGAAGCTCTGCGAGGAGGCACCTACACAAACCCACCACCCAGGACCATATTAGACACGAATTATCTCAGATGCCACAGCGGAAAGATGAGGACGGCAACAAGATGCCACCACTGATCTTCCTGAAGCCTGGGCCCTCTTCCAGCTCATAACCATGCACTCAACTCTAGCGAAGGAGGTGGGACGTGATCGAGGGAAAGAACGGATGCAATAGTGTGGAGCTCCTACTATAAGTTAAGCTGTTGTGGAAAAAGTACCATTTTTTATACTTGAGTTTGTAGAGTGAAATGTGTATCCGCCATCACCTGAGTCTCTCTTCCTCTGCTTTATTTAAATCCTCAGTTCTTACAGTTGTATCCCTCCCTGACCCAAGACTTTTTAGGGAGCAGGTAGAGATTTTCATTTTTTCCTTATAGACATCTATGCTATGAACTTTTTACAGCAGCAAGCACATATTCTGTAATTTAAAATAACCAAGAAAATATAGTTCACATTTCCCTCATACAGATAAAATGGTGAAGAAAAATAAATCTCAAATTACCTGTAGAAGTTTACATGTTGCCAAAATGAGCATCCTTTTAATGACTGACTGCAGTAATCTCTCGTGTTTTCCACATTTAAATTTAAATTAATGGACAAAAGAAACTGGATGAAGGTTTTTAAAAAAGAATATTGTGAAATGCTGTTGTTGGACCTGCTTTTTTTTCAGCGGCGGCCCTTGCTCAGCAATGGAAGCAACCATTACCCCTGCGTATGCCTGTTAATGGCTAGTTGCAGCCTTTCAGAATTTTCTTCCTGAGACAGTAGGGCAGAATCAATAGCAGTTTGAGCTTTCCTGAAGATTGATGCAGCGTGGCAATGCTTAGAAAAACCATGTGATTCTTTAATCAATCGCTGAAATAAATCTGTGCAACTGGTATCAGGAACTAAAGTCATTTCACACTCACCTTCCCAAGTTCCTAGAATCAAAAGAAACGGAATCCAAATTAGACTCACTGAGCCACTTTTCTTCACTCCAAAGGGATTTAAAATTTGTCACTGCTCAAAAGACTTGTCATGCAAGGAAAAAATAGAGATTGGCATATTTATCTATAAATGTGAAAATGATAAAACATCCCCGATGGTCCTGGCTCATAAACAGACTGAGCCAGAATATTACTGTATGAAACCATAATTCCTAATCACTGGCACATAAAACAGGAGCTGTATCTTTTCAGAAGATTCTAGAAAGGTTTTGTGACAATCTTATGGTTTGGTCTCTGGCCTCATATAGGATTTAATGAAATATTTTACACAGAAGATCCTTTTTTTACTCTTACATATATTGAGGAAAGAGGTTTCTCAAAAATTCTAATTTATAACCTCACCCTGTTTACTTCTAGGATTTTATTCCACATAAAATAAACTCTTGATTTAAATGAGGTAATGGGAAAGATGAGTAAGCCAGTGAGTATGAAATGATGAATAATTTACAAAGTAATTTACCCTTGCCCTGCAGCATCATGGGAGAATTACATAGTGAAGAACAATGTAATGTTATCTTAGTAATATTAAGAGCTTTTATTAGCTGACCCACTCAAATTCAAGTGTGTATTAAAGTGGTGGCCACATTCAGTGCTTCTCAAATTCAAGACCAAAATAGCATCTTAAATCACCTTGGCCTCTGTGTCTCAACATGTAGTCTCGCTCTGAACACTTTGTAAATTGCCTATGATCTCACTGGATATGTTGTGGGTAGAGGAGGGAAACGAAATACATAATTTACTTAACTAGATGTATCTCTCAGTCTCATATCTGTTCTTTTTCTTTTGATTCACATTGGCCTGTATGCTTTTATCTACATAATCTATACTGAAAGCGCACTGCATGTTCACGGCAGAGCAGAGGAATGGGAAAGGAGAACAAGGGACCAGAGTTGAGAAGCAAACTAAACTGTAGTTTTGGCTCCAGCTGAGGAGAGCCAGCAGCCATCCACATTTCTGGGTCATGGGAATACGACTAACTTGAGCTTGATTTTGACTAGCTTAAGTATACCAGACCACACGTTGTAATTATTGAGACATAATCATAGTAGTTTCAAAGCAGCAACATGCTCTATGTGTACAGGTGGTGGCATCACAATTCTAGATTGTCCCATCAACAGCTGGGAGTTTATCTGAACAAAGTTCCAGTTGTTTGGGGGACACTCAGGTTGGGACAGGGTATCATCAGGGTTGGCCAACTCTGCAGCAGAAGCCAAGGTACTCGGACAGAAGCCAGCTCTGTAGACTAGACAACCAAGTGGGTTTCAGGGCGAAGCTGGGGTTCTAGAGAAATGATTGTCTAGGCAACACCTTGAGCACACCAAATACTGTTGTAGGATCGGTCAGATTTCACCAGCCAGCCCCTGGAAGCTTCTGTTATGCCTGATCCGTTCAGAAAGTGGGCAGAAATGAGCCTTTGGCCGAGGGCCTCAGGGCTGCAGATTCATCACTGCTGAGAACACCGTGGGCACCGGGTGTACACGTTAAGGTGTTTGGGATCCTCTACCACCCAAACATTCGGCCTCCAGGTGCCCAGGAGATAAACCACAAGATTCCTTCTAGGAAGAATTCCTCTCCCTGATAAGAGTTTAAGAGCAAATTATCTTTTAGTTTTAAGTCTAAATTTGAAGATGGTTTGTTGTCAATTCAAAACATATGCTACTTTGTTTCATAAGTGGAAACTGGGTGAGAAATATCCTTTGAAAGACATTCTTTGAGGCTATATTTAATCAAACTTTAGCATTCAAAATGATGGTGCTCTTGGCAAAATTTCAAAATAAAGGCCACTCTGAGGACAGAACATGAAATTATATTATAGCAAGGAGTACTGAAGCAAGATCCTAAGGTGACAATGTCAATTACAGTGACTTTGGAGTACAGCACTATGAGGTCACTTTACACTGTAAAGCTAGGTCAGGACATTTTTGATAAGATTGGTGTCACCTAGAAACAGAAAATTCAGGTGTTACAGTTTCATGATTTTTCTCCTTTTGTTATAATTTTTCTCCTTTTGTGCCTCCTTAGGTTAATGACACAAAACATTGTGGCATTAAGAAGGAATTTAACCAGCGTTAAGTGTTTAACATTTCTTTACTGAAATAAATAATAATCAACAGCAAGCAATGTGCAAAGAGCATTATAGACGTTGCCAACGCTGTTTACCTACTGAAAAACCTGTATCTCGAGCTCTTCTGCGAAGTATCAGAGACAAGCCGTCCAGCGGTACGGTTCCAACAGGACTGGTTTTGATTTAGGATGAGTGAGTGGCCTTCTGGTTAGCGAAACATATCCCTTCCTTTCTTTCCATGAGATGCACAGAACCAGTCTGCATTCAGAAAGAGGGTCTTCATGTCTCTCATGTGTCTGTGTCTACTAAGAAGGCCTTTGTCATCTGGGAAGAAATTTAGTCTAAGACATTCCTCTTGTTGAAAAAGAATTTTTAAAAATGTTTTGGGTGCCTAACATATGAAGCAACTATAGTACTGTAGAAAGATATTTTGGAATTTGGACAGAACACGGGCGAAACCTCCTGTCCCTCAGAGCAGGCACTGTGTTCTTTGCAGTGCTGTGAGGGCTCTGCAATCACAGGCTTAGATTCTGTGTGTGTTCTTAAGCCTTGAGACATAAAAATATTGTTTTCTATCCTAGAAACAGTGAAATGATTATTTAGCGTGGTAGAGGCCACATCTTGTGCTGCATTAGAAAGAATGATTTATTCATTAGCACCTTTTACTGATACACTATGGAAACAAAACCCTGTTAAATCCATGAGAGTCTGTACCTCAGGGATTCTTTTGTTTGGGATAAATAGGTGCCCCCAAGCCAGCTTAATTTCCCTGTTGAGGTAGGGAGCTTAATGTAAGAATTAGCCTTTGAACTTGAAGAAAGCTGAGAGGCTATGTTTGCACCTGCCTCAGTAAAATAATCTTGAAGTCATTTTGAGTATAACTTCTGGACAAACCACTTAGGAGTGTTCCATTTAGACACAAGATCAGAAACTTACGATATTTATGGCGAAGATGTAATTAAAGATAATTTTAGCACAATGGAGGAGTTGTGGGAAGAGCCACGCATGCTAGTGAGAACGGAGGGTTTGGCCTTCATACTTGTACCTCAGGTTTTGCTACTTCCCTCCAGCTCCTGAAAAGAGCAGGCTTTCTCCAAAGTCCCTGAGCAGACCACAGCTTGTTCAGAAGAGACAGCAGGGTCACCTGCCAAGTGCCCTGCTTTTCTGTCCAAGAGGAAAGCATCTGAAATAATGAAAGCATGAGACTGGCAGGCACCTCAAGGATATAGTCATTCTTGAATCTCCTCTGCAGTATCTGCTGAATGGCATCAGTGACAGGGAATTCATTTTCTACAGAGTCGGTTTATGTTATGTTTGTGCGGCTCCATTAGAAAAAATCATTCTGGTTAAGAGTTGAATTCTTCCACCGTGTAGTCCCTTCTACTCACTGTTACCATTTTTACTAACTGGATTTATACTAAACATTTGTATTTTTTCCTATTTGGGGCTGTTCCTCAGCTACTGGAGCACAGGTACCCTATTGTACCTGAGGCTTCCCCCACCCCCCGAATAATAAGCACTGTCAGTTCTTTTTACCACTTTTCAGGTAAAATTTGTTTTAGAGCCTTTGTCAGTATAGTTACTTTCTTTTGACTACATTGAGTTTGTTTACAACTTTTAAAAAATATGGTATCAGAACCAGAACCATTCTAAGACTGGAATAACCAAGAAAAGAAGGGACTCCTGTCTTTCCATAATGCAATTCTTTGCTTCCATCATTGGCCACTAAATCCACACTATTTGGAGGGGGGAGCAATCTCAATAGTTAATTGACTTGTCTAGAGACTCTTGAACAAAAGCTCTTCATGCTTTACATTTGTGATTCATTGATACACCACATTTCCCCGTTCCGTGTCTGCAGAGTTGTTTTAGGCCCAAGTGCAGGACCTTATATATTTTTCCAGGTTAAATTTTATCTTGATTAAAATCAGACCGTTCCTCAAATTGCTCAGAATCTTTTTGTATACAGATTTAGTCAATCAACAGATTCTCCCTCACCCCTCAGTTTCCTCATAAATGCAAATAGAGATTCCTCATAAGATGGTTGTGAAAATCGTGTGATCTGACATATGGAAAGTGTTTAGGCAGGAACTGTACATAATAAGTACTCAATAAAATAAAGTATCATTTTTTGTAAGCAAGTCTCCTTTATAAAAATGTCTTTTAATTTCAAATTACATTCGTTGATATCACGCAAATAAGCTGCAACATTTTAGTATAAAATATTTTTGTCAAAACTACACTGTACAGAATAAAAACTGTTTAAGCAACATGATATTAGTTAATACTAGAGGTACTTACAATTATAGACTTTGAAGATAAAAAATGCAAATCTCTATATATTTCCAAGTAAGGGGGCTATATTCATGTATACTGTATATTTGGACAAGTTAAAGCTCATTTTGAATTGCCTCCTAAAATTCACATTCCCACCTCCAAAGCCATCTGCTACTAGCAGACTCTAAATCTACCAAAATGATAAATTGCTTTGCTTTTCTTCTATGTGAAATCATTACTCAAAGCTGTAGGGGTGGATTCAAATTGTTCATGACAAAGCACCATGTGTGGGTAAGTTGAAACTTTCCTTACTATCAATTCATCACCAGGAGAATTAGTAGGATGATGTAGTAGAAGCCCTCTCAGTTGTGATATTCTCAGATCTGGGTTGATATCTTAACATAAGAACATTTTAGCTATGTGACCTTGGAAAAGTTACTGACCCCTCAGTCCCTTCATTTTCTCATGTGTGGCAGTGGGGGCAATAGTAACTTCTAGAGTTGTAAGGATTTTGAGTTAATGTGTACAAAGGACCAAGTATGATTAATTCTAGATGTTATTATAAATCACTCATATGAATAGATGATGATGGCAACAATCAGCAGAATTTATTTGACGTCTACCAAGATTCCATGAACATATTTTGGAAAATATTAACCATATCAACAATATGGTCCAACTAGAGGACAGTACTAACAGGGGACTATAGAATACAGGACCACAATTAGTTCGTTGTGATTGAGTGCTTTGGAATCAGTGTGAAAATAAACTTCTCTTAGAATAACAACTTTTCACTTTTTCATTGAAAATGTTGGATAAGGAAAGTCAGATCGGCTTAGAGAATGACCTAAAATTCTAATTTATAATATCATTGAAACATGGGACAACAGAAGTTCACTCAACCCTTCTTTTTTTTTTTTAATTTTTAAAGCTTTTATTTATTTATCTTTAGAAGAAAGGGAAGGAGAGGAGGNGGACCACAATTAGTTCGTTGTGATTGAGTGCTTTGGAATCAGTGTGAAAATAAACTTCTCTTAGAATAACAACTTTTCACTTTTTCATTGAAAATGTTGGATAAGGAAAGTCAGATCGGCTTAGAGAATGACCTAAAATTCTAATTTATAATATCATTGAAACATGGGACAACAGAAGTTCACTCAACCCTTCTTGTTTTTTTTTTAATTTTTAAAGCTTTTATTTATTTATCTTTAGAAGGAAGGGAAGGAGAGGAGGAGAGAAATATCAGTGTATGGTTGCCTCTCGTGAGTCCCCTGCTGGGAACTGGCCTGCAACCCAGGCATGTGCCCTGACTGGGAATCGAACCACGATCATGTGATTCGCAGGCCCGCACTCAATCCACTGAGCTACACCAGCCAGGGCCTCAACCCTTCTTAAGTGATTGCTACATGACAAGTAACCCACGAAGACGACAGTTCCCTTGGTGGTCAAATAACCTTCTCAAAGCAGTCATCTGGTGTCTAAGCACTCTTTTTGAATCCAGAGGATCATAAATTGAAAATATTTTTAGCTCAAAAATTATTGAATCATGGAACACTTTTAACATTTTCTCTCTTTCTCCATATAACACGACAAGCCTAAAATGAAATGCAACATCAAAAAGCAAAGGTTCATCCTCTGAATGGCTTTTATCTCAATAGTCAGCGAAGTCTTTGTTTGCTTTGTAGAATGAGAGTATAATGTTACAGAGTTAAAATACATTTTACAAATGAAAAAAATTCAGTAAAATTTAATCTCACGTGTGCAATCTCATACAAAAGGTAGATGTGGAATTACTTTAATTTTGAAATACATACTTATGAAAAAGCAAAGCAATCCTTCAGTAAATTCTCTTTAAAAAGGAAAAATAGATTTTGATTTTTTTAATTTTCAAATTTTCAATATTAGGACAGCCAATGGAGATGGGGGCATAGGCAGACAGAGTTTTCCTCTTTGCACAAACACATCAACTATACAGCTAAAATATAGAACAGCCGTCACTCACAACCATCAGAAATTGAGTTGAATGGAAGACTGACAACTACAGAATTAAAGAAACCACATCCATCCAGACTGGTAGGAGGGGCACAGACATGGAATGGGTTGGTCCCACAGCCATATGTGATAGATAAGAATTCAGGAGGGAGCAAGGAGTCCCAGACCCACACCAGGCCCCCAGTCCAGGGTACCAGTGCCAGGAAGGTAAGTCCCCACAACTTCTGGCTGCAAAACCCAGCAGGGATTGAGTGGGTGGAAGAAACTTCTAAAGCAGCAAGCAGTTCCTCTTAAAGAACCCACACATGGACTAATCTACTCAGACTCATTCCCTCTAAGCTCCAACACCCAGGTAGCAGTTTGAAAGGCACCAGTGGTGTACAGGGAGAAACTGAAATGTCTGGTATCTAGAAAAGAAGGGGACATTGTCCCTTTTTTATACCCTTCCCTCACAGAGCTGGCAAGCTAGTGCCATATCTGAGACTCCATCAACCTGGCTAACACTGTTGGACCTGTGTTGGAGATCCCCAGAGACTTTGTTCCACCAAAATTACCAGCCCACCCAAGCTGCTCCTCTATATGAATAGCTCATGCTTCACACCTTCCTAAATCCTCTCAAACAAGCAACAGCTAGGCCCAGCACTAGCAGATGCCTGCCTTGATTCAAAAGTTGGCTTCACCTGGGAATCTCCAAGCCCAGCACAAGTAGCAGCCATCTCAGATTGTTTTATAGGTCAGGCAGGGTGGCCTAGGCAAAACACAGGTGGGGGCTGACCTTGGCCTGCACCACCTGGGAAATCCCAGGGCCAGCCCACTCAGTAGACAGCTACAGACAACATCGGAACACTACCACCCTGCCCCTGCACAGCTGACCTACCACGGAGGGCAGGGGTTGGTGGTAAATGATATGGAACATTAGGAAGCAGAAAATAACCATCAGAACAAAAACAAGAAAAAAGAATCTAGCCCCGGCTGGTGTAGCTCAGTGGATTGAGTGCCCGCCTACGAATCAAAGGATTGCTGGTTCCATTCCCAGTCTAGGGCACATGTCTGGGTTGCAGGCCAAGTCCCCAGTTGGGGGCACATAAAGGGCAACCACACACTGATGTTTCTTTTACTCTCTTTCTCCCTCCCTTCCCCTCTCAAAAGTAAGTAAATAAAAATTTAAAACAACTGAGAAGGGTGGAAATGGGAGGGAGGGGGGAGGATAGGGGGTGGGGTGGGATGGGATGGGAGTAATAGACAGAAAACTGTACTTGAAAAATAATTAAATAAAAAAATTAAAAAAATTTTTTAAAAGAATCCAAAAAATGAGGATAGTGTAAGCAGCCTTTGGAACAACTTCAAGAGGTCCAACATTTGCATAATAAGGGTGCCAAAAGGAGAAGAGAAGAACAAGAAATTGGAAATCTACTTGAAAAAATAATGAAACAAACTTTTTGAATTTGGTGAAGGAAGTAGATGTGCAAATCAGGAAGCACAGAGAGTCCCAAACAAGATGGATACAAAGAGGTCCACTTCAAGACACATCATAATTAAAATGCCAGTGGTTAAAGAGAATCTTAAAAGCAGCAAACTAAAGGTGTTTACCATCATCAAACTATTATTATATGAAATGTTAAAGAGATTTATTTAAGAAAAGGAAGATCAAAAGTACGAACAATAAAATGGAAATAAATACATATCTTTCAACAATTGAACCTAAAAAACAAACTAAGCTTTTTGATGGTTGCCTGATGGGAGTGGGCAATGGATGAAGAGGTGAGGGCATTAAGAAGTACAAATAGGTAGTTACAGAATAACCATGGGGATGTAAAGTGAGGTATAGGAAATGGAGTAGCCAAAGAACTTATACACGTGACTCATGGACATGAACAATGGTGGGGGGATTGCCCAAGGAAGTAGGGGTGCTGTGTGTAGGGGGCAGAGGGGGAAAAACTAGGACAACAATCAATAGTATAATCAATAAAATGTAATAAAAGTTTTTCAATATAAGTATTTGGTTCTTTATATACTGCCATTTAATAGCTACATGTTTTCTATTTACCAGAGTTCATTGCTTTGGCATGCCTAAAAATCTCCAGCTATTAAATCTTCTAAATGTTAAAGAATTTTAACTAAAGAACATTAAAAAAGCATTTATAATTCATCAAGAAAATATTAAAAGCTTAAACAAAATCTAAACAGGCTTGCACAGCGTTCTCTTATCAGATAATCCAGGTTAGTGGACAGTTTACTATTTTATAACAAGATTTTATAAACCACTGTGTAATGAATTATGCCACATTGGTCCAATATTAAGGTGCAAAAAAGACTAGACACCAAACACCAACTCAGGAGATTATAAATCAAAGTGAATTATTTAGGGGACGATCACTGAGCAAAATCTGGGTAATCAAGCTGTTGGATGGATATAAAGCAATCAATCAATCAAAGATTAGCCACAGAGTAAACCATATGCCTACAGCACAGCCGCTTATGTTACTATTGACAGTTGTTTGTTTTTTTTATTTTTAAGGTTATCATTTCCTGAAAGAGAAATAGTCAAAATATAGGAAGGCCATCATGCCAAGAAAATGAAGACACATTGCCAGGAAAAGGAAGTGCTCTCGTATTGGTACAAATGTGCCTGAGAAACCATTAGATGTGCTGCAGGTGCAGAGGCCTTCGCTGGGAACGCTGTGCTTCCAATCCTCAGATTCAGGCTGCCACGGTTGGGAGGTGAGCTGTTGTGATGATGAGATTACCTGTTGTGATGAGCTGCAGGAGAAACAAGCTTGTGTTTAGCACGAGTCTTTAGGGTTGACAGATTTCCTCTCTTAACCACACCATCTGGTCCCCTCCCTACTTGTGAATAAGAATGAAGACGCCCACGAGTACCAAGTCTCATATGGGGGAGCAGATACTTGCAAACAACTATTCATGGTTAGCAAGGTAATTTCCCTCAGTCAAAAGTGTAGAGCAGGCAGAGCAGCTGGAAGCCCAAAGAGAGGAACGACGGCAGTTTAGTTTCTATGTGGAAAAGGAAGCTAAGTCAACTCTCCGACTTATGTCTCCGTTTAGATGAGGGACAATTTAGACACCAAATAAGGTCTCTAAAGAAACATAATAAACTCTCTGACTTACAGAGAGTTTAGATGAGGGACAATTTAGACACCAAATAAGGAAGGATTCAAAGAAACATAATAAAATATTGCATGTGCTTAAAGGGCAGCAGCATTTTCAAGGCAGTCACGAAAGGGGGTCTACTGAAGTGAGTTTGTCAGATCAGCTGGGAAATGATGAATATTTTACCCATCTCAGGGAGAGTCAGGAGGCTTAGAAGAGAGGTCCTGCATTGAAGGCCTCTTCTTAATGTTGTCTAATAATTCATTACATTAAAGACATATTTAACGTAAAACGTATCTTTATTCTTCTATTCTACAAAGCAAACAAAGGCTTCACCTCACCTTGAAGACATGTTTGTGCCTAGTCAGGTCTAGGGAGGGCAAATGAGTTTACAAATGAAAATGTTCAATGACTGATAGAAAGTCACACCATCAGGTACAGGTGATGGCAGTGCCCACCCCAGAATTCCAGGCTCTAGTCCAGGGCACTTGGGTTTACATCAGCTCGGACACAGGCAATCTTGAAAGAAATTATGAAAGGTTTGTGAACCTTTACTGAACAACCATTGATAGAATATGTAGGTTTAAAAGGAATATTGGATTACGAGTAGGGAAATGTAGGTCCCAGTATTGGCTCCATCACTGGCTTGCTATGCGGGACCTTGAGGAAAAGACTTGACCTCTCTAGGTTTTGGTTTCATTGAACTCGGTGACAGTTGTAGGCTACCCAGCAAGCAGCCTTATTGCTTCTTCTGATGGTACACAGAATCTAGTCCTCCGGTGAGGACTTGTGCTTGGTGCTTTGACTTTACTGCTTGCTCTCTCCCTGCTTACCACAGAGGTATATTGATTGAGTGCACCCTTCTTCCTATAACCAACTCAGTCACAGGAATTTGTTTAGGACGAACACATGATCCAAACGGGGTCAGAGCTCGCCTAGGAAAAGTCAAGTTCTTTCTGCTAGAATGTTTAGCTGGTAAGATGTACGTTTGGGCTTCAGGAGTTCTTTTTTTTGCCTCATTGTATAGCCGATGTGTCTATATCCTTGGACTTGAAGTCACACAAGTAAGTACATTCAGCTTTCTTTTTAAAATTGGTTTGAATTGGGTTTATGTTGATTGTATGTAACTGAGTCTTAATTAATACAGCCCATTCCAGCTTGAACATTTCATGCATTAGGAAGATTTTTATGTTCTTTAAGACAAGGGTGTATCATTTCCTCATAAAGCTTATCAACGGAATGTAGGGAAGTAAATTTCACACTTGGTCCTTTTGTTAATTATTCAGTCCTTGACAATTCATAGTGGGGGAAATAAGTACAATACTGTCCCTGAGCTGAATTTGTAGAAAAATATAGGTAGTTCCAAGACATGCACTTGGAGCACTTCCTTTAGGCCTTCCCTAACACGTTCATCTTGAACTTGAACACATGATGTACAGCAAGCCTAGGTATGATGCCTGGAAATCTAAATTAAGTTGCTTGACTAACTCAGGCCTCCACATTCACTGTAACACAGGGCATTTCACCTGTCAGGGGAAAAGTCACAAGTGTGTGTCTCTTACACAAGCTGTATCTCTAAGACATCGGAAAATAAAATAAGCAGAAGATAAGGATGGAATCATAGAAGACCCTTTTTAATTCCATAACACTTTGTACTCAACTCCCAAAGTCTAAGTTAGTACCTAGTGCAGAGTCGTGTCTATAATGGATACTAAATAATAAATTTTTATTGATGATAAAGATAAGAAGATCTGGCAAGGCCTTTTTGACCTTTGAGTGTAAGAAAATCGAGCCAGCTGACAGGATACTGCAATTAGCTGAGACTCCAGAGAAGAGAGAACGGATGAGGAATTCACAGTCTCCTGCATCCTCTCACATTGCTCAGATTTTCTACTTGGTAGCCTTTGATCCTTTTACTAAGTCCTCTGAATATAAAATTTCCTAGCCACTGTTTTTGAGAATTCATGATCTGCATGTACATTTCTAGAGACTTATTTTGCTAGGTTCTTTTTGTTTTCATTGATAATACATTTAGGGTCCCCAGTCATTTCTTTTAACTTAGTGTTTAAAGATTTTTTCAGACTGTACAATATATAATCTTTGACTTTTCATTCCTTGGGGCTTTAGCTTATTTTTCTTTTCAATTTCTACATGAACATTGAAAAACATATCTCAGGATATAGATGTAAGACTCCAGGCACCCCATATAAATCTTATGTACTGAACACTTTAGAACTATTTACTTGCAATGTTTCTATACACTGTTTTATTGTAAAAATATAAATAGTGTAAAACAAAGAGTTGGGGAATATGGGATGCTTATTTTCAGACGAAGGAATATATTTAATCAATATACAATACGGGAAACAGGATGTTAGCATGCGCATGTGCACCTGCTTCAATCAATACTATTTAGAATATGAACTACATGATCCTGCTCAATTTATAGGAAAATAAATAAGGCAAAAGAGACATTTGGGGTCCCAGAGGAATTCATTTCCCAAAGCAATCAGACATCTCGAGTCTTAGTCAGATAAAAATCAATGACTCTTCAGGGGAGTGTATCTGTAGATGTGGGTGAGGGAAGGAGTAATTAATGGGAGAGGAGTAATTAGTGGTGAGGGTGAAGGCAAATAAGAAAAACAATCAAACAAAAAACTAACCCTGTAATAAACCGTGCCAACATGGGGGCTATAGCAAAACTATATATGCATATTTATATCACTATGAATGCTATAAAAATTAAGAAACAATTTTTTATTTGACTTATGTAGGTAGATCATATGCCTTCATTATGTGTGTTTATCTGTGCCTGTGTTTATGGTGCAAAGGAATAGGAATCACCTCAATTTTTCAGTCACACGTTCTAATGTCCCTTGTACACGTGGGCGCTTGGCAAGCACTGTCTGTTTGAACTGAGTTCAGAAAACATTATTATCTAATGGAAACCAGTTTTAAAATGGGGGCTGGGCAGAGTTTTGTTAAGCATTATCACAGATGGCTTCACTTTTTATGTGTTGATCACTCTGTACCTGCATTTACCCACTCAAAAATATTTCAGCGAGCAAGCAGTTACATATCTTTAGAGAAGGAAACTAATTACCTATCACCCCTTCAACATATACGTGAATATTCAAGTAAATGAAAATATGCCTTCTTCATTGTCACTTAGTATGTATTGTTATTTGGGTCCAAAGTAAGCCACTGTTTGCAAGCTCACTAAGGAGTATTATTAAACGCATCTGGTTATCTTTACAATAGTCCTTGCAGATGTACTTCTGAAATAGTTTTAATTTCTCAAGTTAAGTAATAGATTCAGACTTTTATTTTCACCATAAAATGACCTATGACTTTCTGATAATATTACTTTATTTTCCCCCTAAACTACACTTTCCAATATTTTTAAATCTAAGCTGATGCTATAAAATTAATCCTGGACTTTCAAAGACGTTAAGTGTTTAAATCAATACAAAAGTATCTGGAAAGAAGGACAGAGTGTGTTTGGCCATGGAAGCAATTAACCATCGAGCATTTAAACTCAGACATTAGGAAACAATTACTACTGGTGGAGCTGACTTTAACGCGTCCCATTTTAGCTACTGTGCACACGTATCTAAATGGGATTTGGCAGGTAGATAAAAGATTTATTGATTCCTGTTTGGGAGATTGCTGTAGACTTCCTGCTTCAACAGCCTTTCAAATTAGGTTTGAGTCTTAGAGAACAAACTGAACCCTGAAATCCTTTTCTGGAATTGCAACCCCCTCTCCCCAAACTGACAAGTATAATAAGCCAGGGCTAAGGAAGGCTCTAAACTGCATGCAGAACAGCTGCTGTGTGCTGTTGCAGACACTCAAAGGGGAAATGCTTTAGGGGAGAAAAACTGGCTGTTACTAAGTCTTCAAATACACAAGAAGTTTCTATAAACAACAGTGTACATTAGACTGAATGTGCGCACACCTGTGGGAATCACTTGCTGATTACTTGCTTCCCAGTTCACTGCGTTCTGCCTTCATTGCTTTGTCCACTGAGAACACAGAGATCTGGGATAGTTAAGGCACTGTTGAGATGATGTGTGATCTGTCAGCTTAGAAACTGCTGTTTACCTAGGCCTGGCTAGGTGTCTGAAATCTTGCTTTGATTATTGTAAATAATGTATCCCGAGTAGAGAAGCATTTGACTTTCAGGGTGGGAATTTTTACCTGGAGGACCATTGGAATGATAAAATATATTTTTAACTTACCTATGGAAGAGGTCTAAAAAACACCTTAAGAGACAAGGAAATGTTAAACAAAGTAGTTTGGTAGAATCTTAGAATTGGGATGTTTTAGAGTCCATCTTCCTCACTTTAGGGAGGAGGCCACTTGGATACTTAGAGTCCAGAACCAAATGTTCTTACCTTATGGTCCGGTGTGCCTTTTCCTCCTTCTTTCAGAATTAGTGCAGGCAGGTGCAGTAACTGGACTGACCCAGGATCCATTGGGAGGCTTGGAAATTAGGTATTGGGCACAGGGACCATCCACAGGAGCAGTGTGATCTTAGACTTAACACAGTACTGCAACCTTTGTGCTCTGACTTCCCTCAAGCAGTCTTCAAGGTATCCAGTGCTCCAGTTCTTGATACATCTTTAGAGTTGGAAGATTCAGAACACCCATCTTAAGAAAAATACCACTTATCAGCAATTAGCTAAGCTACTTATGTGGAATCCACCCAGTTAGGGTCAGAAGCATCAGTGACTGGCTGCTAATCCACTTGGTATGTGTCATGGAAACCTCTCCCTGCTTCTGGTATTTTTCCAGAAGGGTTTCAGGAAGTATCAGAAGTATCAGGAAGGGTTTCAGGAAGTATCAGAAGTATCAGGAAGCCCTCCCCATGGGCCATGTCAGATCTAGCAAGCTTTTACAGGAAGCCATCTCTCTCTCTGCCAGGGCTTCCCACTAATTACTGACCAAATGGAGGACTTATGTGTGGAATGATAAAACTCTGCCTGTTTACATGTATTCTTAATTCCCAGTCTCTTAAAGCTGACATTGTTTTCTTACGTGAAACCCAAAGAGTGACTTTTAAAACTCACTTTCCTTCTAACATGTCTATGAGGAAAGACTGATGCTCCATAAACTCTGAGCAGGATTTAAAATTCCATTTAAAGCATTTGTTAGAATCAGGGGAAAAAAGACTCAAAGGCAGAGTGAGACGGGGAGTGGTGTGGGGCCCAAGAAAGTAGCTGCTGTGTGGCCACAGGGAACAGGGAGTGTAAAAAGCTTCTTGTGCACATCGCCTCATCTATAAAAACCAGAACCACTTGGCATCTCTCTGACTAACAAATGGATCTAGAGGCTGTAGAGAAGAGTTGTTGGCAGGAAATAGTCCCAAGGGCTATGATATTTTCAGACTCTGCATTTTCCTATAATGCATAGATCATGGATTGTGGAGCTCTGTTCACATATCTTTTCTAAGGATTAAATGTTGCAGGTTCTGACAGTCACGATTTCTCCGGGTAGGAGAATTAATCTGGTGTGTTGAGGTAGAAAGAAACTGAATTTTGCCTTTGAGGTACAGGGAAGAGGAAAGAGGCATGAAGAAGTGTTTAGAAGAATGAGGATGGGGGCCAGATAAAGGAGGGAGATAGCAGTGGTACGTGAGAGAGGAGTAGGGAGCTTGGGCAGACCCTCTCCCAACTTGCAGGACTTTGACTTTAGACAGAAACTCGTTTTCTGCAAACAGGTAATCACTGACCTGTAGGTGTGAAACCTTTCTGTCTGAAACTTGCTATAAGCATGTACGTTGCACATAGCAGAGCCCAAAGCAAGAGTCCTACAAACTCTGGCTGATTGGTTTTTCATCCCATGATTTCTATGCAGCCCTGAATTCACTGGTGAACTAATACATTTAGGAAAAAGGGGGGAAAAGGGACCCTCAGCAGATAATGCAGCCACAAAAAACCCTGAGTTTAATTTAAATGTCTGGTTGGCCCCAGAGCCAACTGGTCCTGCTGTGTTTCTCCCTGAGAAACGTGGAGGCAGTAGGTTAACTGGGTGCCACAAAAACTGTCTACAACACAAGAAGTCTACATTTCCTGTCCTGAGGTTCTGCAAAGTAAACCATCCACAGTGCGACTCACTCTTGACCACATGTTGACCCTGCTCCCTTCCCCAGATTCAAAACAAACACCTGTTGAAGACAGGAATAGATAAAATATCAAAATCCTTTTCATGCCTGACATTGTTTAGTATTCAAAAAATTATGCTAGCTCCTAATTCCTTTGGGAATGAAATGGACAATAGTGGGCAGGATATTAAAGGGTACTCAAATGTTTTGATCTCAGCTGTTTGAGTGACTGTCTTTGTTTACACAAGTTGTGCTTCTTCCCAAGTAAATGGAACATTTTATTGTTTAATTTTTTAGTCTTGTATCTGCTACTGTGAAGTCTTTAATTGCTATAGCATAGCAGAGGATCCTTTATATTCTTGAAAATATTTAGGATCTTAACCAAGGCATAAAAACAAACTGCTCAAAACCTCTTGTCAAGTTCAAGCTCGAAGTCATTGTATCCTGTGGGTTATTTTCACATTCTCCGTTTTCTTTATTTTCCAACACTGTTCAGTTTCTGAGCCCTAACTGTGCCCACGACCATCTGTAGCTTCACTCTGGCCCAATCTTCTCATTTTAGGAAGTAATCTTCCTCTCTGAGATTCAGTTTCTTTTAACTCCTCTGAACCTTTCTGCCAGGCCTGTGTCTGACAATTCAAGAACAAGCAGGCCCCTTTTTAAATCTTACCCTTTTGCTAGAAAAAGTAATATAGCAAAGCTAATGCATCCCACGTTTTCATAACAATGGTTTGCCCCGGGGATAATTAGTGTCACTATGTACTTTTTAGCAGCTACATTTCCTCGCATTTAAACAATTTATTATAATTTTTTGTATATATATTTTTGGAGCAGCATCCCAACGCCCTCTTGCTGACGTCGGTCAGGGCAAAAAACGCCCTCCCTGAAGGCTGGCCAAGCTGTCTCTTCCTTTCATTAGCGGCATAACCCTTTGTTCCCACCGGAGACCTGGAGGGAAGCGTGATGTTCCCACTGGGACCTCGGGTTTTCTGGACTGGCTGGAAAGTGGAGCCTAAATAAAATATAAAATATTAACTGCACGATAAAACAAAGGGTTCTCCCTCCAGGCGGCTCCTGTGCCTAAGGCTGGGCTATGTCTCACCAGCCTCTAGGCCTCTCCATCTGGTCCCTACACCGCCCCTTCGCAGGATCCACGACTGGAATCACAGCTCTCCAAAGCGAAATTTCCTGGGCCGGCAACCCGACTCCTCGTCCGCAGACGCCCGTTCCCTTCAGCTGGGAGCGCAGAATGACCACCAGGAGGCCAGGAACAAAACACTTAAACGTTGCATTTATTAAGGAAATGTTAAACAAGGGGGCGGAGGAAAAGTCAAAACTGTGTCACGAATATCAAGAGCACTTTTGTGGCGTAAATCGTGCAGTCACGAGCTACAGACAAGTTCTAGTAGAGTCTTTCCCCGGGCCAGCTAGGGCACCAGCCCCGGCCCCCTCCCCAAAGGCCCAGTTGTGAATGCAAAACAAAGACAAAAGCAAAAACAAAACAAAACAAAACACCCCAAACCACACAACTCACCCAGTTCACATTCTCAGGCTTCCCCTCCCCCACCCCTTTCCCCACGTTGACAAAACTAACTCCCAGGCAGGCAAACAGGCCACTAGGGCAGAAAAGGACATATCGAATATTTATATTCAAGCAAACACAAAAATCCCTTAAAACAGCAAGTCGTAATCAATCAAAGGTATTTATCGCCTCTCCCGCCAGGGATGGGAAGGGAGGGAGAGAATGGGCGCGAATCCGGACACGGATTTATGTCCCCATGAGTTTTATTACACGGATCACTTTCCAGGCCGCCTGGGCATTCGGTGCCTCTGGGTGTCTTCCCCTGCCCACCCTCTCCACCTACCCCGAGAGCTTGGCCCACCTTTGGGTGGAGAAGGGCCTTCGCCCCGTCGGTTTCCCCGCATCCCAAGCTAGCAGCAGCTTCCAAAGTTTGCGCCCTAATCGCCCTCTTCTTGCCACTTGCAGCGGAGTCCAGAGTCAGGGCACTGTCCTCCCGTAGCCAGGCATGGGGACTGTCAAAGAGCGTGCGAGAAACAGGTCGCTTCGTCCCGAAAGGCAAAAGTCGAGAGAAATCATTGACTCCGACAGGTTTGCTTCGCCCAGTCTCGATGGTGAGGGGGCGCGGCCGAGCTGGCGAAGTGGGGAGGTGTGGGGCGGCCGCCGCGGGGCCGGAGGGCCGGTCAGTAGGGCCCCACGACCACCGCCTCCACCTCCTTAGACGGTCTCCGGTCTTTCACCAGGAAGTTGATCATGCCCTCGGACTTAATGAGGAGGTTGCAGCCGAGGAAGAAGATGCCGAAGACCACGGTGAGCGAGAGCACGCACATGACGGCGATCTGCACCACGCGCATGATGTACAGGCTGCGCTCGTCCGGGCCGCCCTCGGCGAAGCCGTCGTCGGTCACCACGGACGCCTGGGTGCAGCAGCGCACCGCGCGCTCCAGCGCCTCGCTGCTGTTGGCCAGGAACAGGCCGGCCACATCCGTCTGGTTGCCCAGCGCGGGATTCATCGCCGGAGCGGGCGGGCACCTGGGAGGCGCGGGTCCGAGGGACGGGAAGGCGGTGGCGCGAGAGGAACAGGTGCCGGGATGAGCACTCACTTGCAGACGTGAGCGCGCGGGGGCTGCTAGCTCTCCTCTTTCTGAAGTCTCTGCTCTGTGGGAGTTTCCCAGGAGCTTTTCGGACTCGCGCCGCAGCCTGGCTCCTCAGAGCCGTCTGCTGCTATCCGGGCGGTGCTCGTTCCCGGCGCTCACTCGACTGGGGGCTGTTGGAACTTGACGGCGCTGGGCCAGCAGGGACGTGGGAGGTGCAGGCGGCGGCGAGGCTGCTGGTCTGAGCGAACAGCGGCCCCTTCCGGCAGCGCTGCGGTTCTGCGCCCTCGGAGGCTGGGCGGTGGGGAGGCAAACGAGCGAACCTCCCCCCGGTCCTGCTTTTCTTGCTTCTCCTCTTTTCCAATCCCAACGGCTAGGCAGAGGTCGCTGTACTTTTCTGGCTTGAAGGATCATTAAAGAGTTTAGGGTCGGGGGAGGTTACGACCAGCTGAAAGTTTCCGAAAGAACTGGATCATACCAGCTCTGCGTGCTCTTTGTCTCCCGCCCCTCTCACCTCTGCGAGTACAAAAAGTGACGACGAATCAATGAATCGCAGGTGCCAGATGGTGCTTGTGAAACGTGGGCTGGCCGCCTGTGCCTGACTCCGTCTGGCCTGAGAGGGATTTCTAGTAGAGTTGGGTTGGTCTGGGTGTATTTTTTTAAAAAGCAATGGTTTTAGGAAGAAAGGAAAGTAGGGAGGGAGGGGAAGGAGGAAAAGAGGGAACAAAGGGTGGGAACAAAGAAAGGAGGGAGGAAGAAAGGAAGCTATTGGAAAACAGTCAAGCAGGTTTTACAGTGAGTTTTAAGCCAAAGGAAAAGAGATTAGGGGAAGATGTTCTTCGGTGGCCTGTGTGGAGGTATTTTCCAGGAGCAGGGTCACCTCCCTGGTAAGGGAGGGGAAGGTGGACACGGAGTCGCCAGCCACTCTTGTGATCCTAATTACAGATGAGTTTTTTGATGTTCTTCTAATGGTTTTCTCTGTTGGCAGTAAATCAGTTGCTTAAGGGAATTGCCCATCACATCCATCACCTAGAACACTGGCCAACTGCTGGAAGCCTTCCCCGTTTTCCATAATCTGATGTTTTTCACCCTAGTCATTTAAAACAAAACTCCAGATGCATTAGGGGCCTGATTGAAGCTTTAGCCCATTGTAGTTTTGCCAACAGTTTCAATGAAATGTCACAAATCTGTCAGAGTGTTTCTTGAACTCTAGATTTTAATAAAAAATCTTTTTTCTACATTCTTCTTTCTCTCCCTTCCTTCTTTCCTCCCTCACTCCCTCCCATTCTTTTTTTTTTCTTTCAATTTTTTGACAGCTGGAAACCTTGAAGCCTAGTCCAAACTTTTGATAGAATACATTTACTCAACTTCTACTATAACATAGGAGCTGTTACATTTTCAACTCTACTCTCAATTCCATTCTATGCTTGTTAAGCCCTTAATTTTTCTTTCCCCAACCATCATTTATTCCAGGTTCAGAGGTTTCCTTAAATGTTTCTATACTATTTTGTGGCTATCATAAAATAGAATGAACTGACCTTTAGTGAAGAGTTTCCAGTTTTGGGGTGTTGATTATATGTCAGCTTCAATAAGTTTAGATCCTTCTAAATAACATATACTTTTTTCATTTGGGAGGGTGTTTTGTGTCTTAAGAACCAGGCTTCTGGACCTTGTCCACAATTCACCTAATTTATTGCTCTTTGCTATCCTGATTATAGTAGCCCAGAGGAATGTTCCACTCCCAATAACTTCTTGTTTGGACAAATTTATTATTAATTAATTTAAAAAACTTATTTAAATCTCAGTATACAATCAATTTGTCTTAGTTAATATGGGTGATACTTAAGAACAATAAAACATAATGTGCATATGAAAAATTACAGACGAATTTAAGACAATATAAAGCAAGATTACTATGAATGGCAGAGGCAAGTAGTGGGAATTTAGAAAAGCAAAGTATGGATAGTAGAGGTCAGCTCCCAAAGATATTAACTTGCACAGGGTTTATTGTTTAGTAGAAGTTGGGTGTTGATTACTAGAGAAAGAATAGTCCCCTCTTTATGTGACAAAAACAAATGAAGTTATAGTCCATTTGTAAAGGGCAGCATGGTAGACTTGAGATATAAAAATTTCCTAAAAATAGTAATTTAATCATTATCAGAATTTTTGTGTATTTGTTGATATTAACAGTATTACTGTTTAATAAGTAGTCAGTGTTAAAATGATTGCACCTTGGAGTCCAGTGGACATACTGTATTGTCAAAAGTTTGGATTTGGGGGCGCATTCTTTAAAGAAGTAAGGTAACACAGGGACTTTATTTTCTTTCACCTGTACCTGCTAACCAAGTCACAAAATTGGGAGTGTGTTATTTCCATCAGCTAGTGCAGATTTTTGGGAATGTGGTTTTGCTTCCCTTATCTTCCCCCTAACCTCTCCCTCACTCTGATTTTGCTGAATAAAATTGCATGGAGTGTTTAGATAGAAATTAAACGTAGTAGTACAAAAATACATTTATTGCTCCTTACTGACTACAACATCTGAGGGGATCTGGACTTCTAGAGCTTCTCTAAAGAAACCGTTATTTATCTTTCCAATTTGTATTTTGAATGAACATTTTTCTCCCAACTTTACAACTGCTACTCACCTGTTTCTAGGAAGATCTTAGAGATGTGGGAACGAACCCTTTAAGAAATATTGATATAGAAAAACAATTTCTAGGAAAATAGATGGTGGCGTGAAATGGGGTGATTTACTGTTAATTCACTTTAAGTGGGAGGTTTTGACACAGAGGGACTCATTTTTAAATCTATTTAACTGGTGATCTCTCCTAATTCATTGGAAAGAAGGTTTGACTTTCAGAAAGTTTAATGTTCAGCACTTCACAATATATGTTACACAGGGAAAGAAACACTTGTGTGTTCTCTCCTGGAAATAGATCCCAGACACACAATAAATTCTGCACGGACATTCCAGGCTGGTATTGTTGGGCATCTGTAATCAGTAGTCATTGGGTTTATAGTTTAAATGATCTTAATGTAGAACCAGAGATTTTCAGTATCAAAGCCTTTTTTCTTGGCTCTTCCTTTGAATGTATTATAAAAATATTAAATAGATACATTTTAAAAAGAGAGTTTCAGACATGGCAGGAGTATTTGTATTTGGAGGCAAGCTTTTTTAAAAAGCTAAATTATATTATGTTACACAATATAAGTAGGAGTCAGAGTAAGCACTCATATTCATTCACAAAGGCAGACTAAGTGGTTGGGGCACACACACACACACACACACACACACACAAAGCCAGAAAATGCAAAATAGGTTATTAAACTACCAAAATAGATACAATGAACTTCAAAATATGTAAGTTCATATATTTTTACCCTGGCATAGACCTCTCAAATTCTCAAGTTTATGTAACTTGATTTTACATGTAGTTTTTACTCTTTTCTGTATCTATTTTACTTGGTGACAGGGTATCAGTATCAATCTGTGAGTTGGAGAGAAGAAAGTGGCCAGAGCTAGGTGCTTTTACCACGCAAGGAATCAAACCAGAAGAAAACAGGTAAAGCACTGAACAGTGCACACATTTTCTAAAAATGTACAACATTAGGTTGGAGATACTTAATACAGAGACAAACTTTCACAGATGGTTAGGAGTCTAACAAAACCTATAAAGGTATGGACTATGAATTCTGCTGCCTTCAATCACTAGCTGCCTCATCTTAGAAATTCCCTTTACTTCCGTGTATCTCATTTACTTAGCTGGGAAATGGGAATGATGTTTCCCAGGATTCTGAAGAGATTGATTCACCCTCTGAAAACAACTTAGAATAGTATCTAGCACATACCAAGATCTGAAGTAAAAATATCTTTCAGTAGCTCCTGAGGGGGCATCAGTTTTTACAAATTATTAAAAGAAATGGAGGTTACATTTTGTTTAATATTTCCTTTGAAGAAGGCTGGAAACTGAGTGATACACTTTAGGAAGATTTCCATATGAAGTGATTGACTTTGATAGGTAAAAAATTCTAAGTGTGTGGACACATTAGACCCTCCTGAATTGCTTCAAATTGCTTCTGTGGAAAACATTACGACTGTTCCTCAGAAAGTTAAAGATAGAATTGCCAGATGATTCAGCAATTCTCTTTCTAGGTATATTCTACTTATATTAGATACCTGAAATAGTCAAACTCAGAGACAAAAGTAGTATAATTGTTTCCAGAAACTGGGAAGAGGAGATAATGGGAAAGATGAAAAAGTTCTAGAGATGAATGGTAGTGGTAGCTGTATAAGAGTGTGAATGTACTTATGCCACTGAACTGTATACTTCAAAATTGTTAAAATGGTAACTTTTATGTTAAAATACTTTACCACAATAAAAAGCTTAAATATTTAAATGTGACCTAACATAGATATTATATGTAAATTTCTGAAATTCAGAAAAGTTAGAAAATGACCCCTAAAACTCATTTATCCCCCGCCCAGAGCTCACCCTCAGTAGTTTAGACTGTTTTCTTCTCTTCTTTTGCTATGTTTATTTTAACCTAAACTTGACTATGTAGTAAATACAATTTTTACCTTACTTTCACTGCTTAGTCCTGCATTTTCTCACACCATTAAACATGTATTATGTGCACACTTTTGATGAGTATAGTGTTGTTTGTTAAACTGTTGATACTGTTGTTTGTTAAACAATTGACCTGTAGCTGGCCAGTCATGTCGCTCTCTAATGTTGCTGTTGAATCAAAAAGAATGTTTTTGCTCATAAAAGTCTATATTTCTATATTTGCATTATACAGATGGGATAAGTTCAGAAAATTGCAATTTTTAGGAAAACATTTTTATTATTTTTTAAAAAATCAACACAGCCAAATTGTTTCTAAAAAGTGTTGTGCCAACTTTCACTCCCATTTGAAAGCATACCAAATACACATTTTTTCACACTCTCTGAGGTAGGTATTTTCAACTTTGCCTACATTTTTAAATTACCTAATAAGCTACTAAAATTTTTATAATCAAATCAAAGTTTGATTTTCAGAAATTTTAACCCATAAGATTAAACTTATCAAAAAATTTTAACCCATAAGGATTAAATCAGAATTTCTGAGGGTAAGATCCAAGTGCCTGTACTTTTCAAAATTCCCCAGGTAATTCAATAGACCAGCCATGGTTGAAAACCACTGGAGAGTAACCTTTTCGCTTGCTCTCATGTCACCTAGGGTGGGAATGGTAAATGATTCCCAGGTCCAACTGCAGGCCAGCTGAATCAGGATTTCCCTAACTTGCATCATGGGTTCATTCATTGGGGTTCTACTTTGGTGGGTCTGGGATGGGTCCTATAAATATGCATTTATAGCAAGTACCCCAGTAATGCTGTTCTTGAACACCAAGTATTATGATTAAAATTTTTTTCGTTATAAGTTTGNTCAAAAAATTTTGACCCATAAGGATTAAATCAGAATTTCTGAGGGTAGGATCCAAGTGCCTGTACTTTTCAAAATTCCCCAGGTAATTCAATAGACCAGCCATGGCTGAAAACCACTGGAGAGTAACCTTTTCGCTTGCTCTCATATCATCTAGGATGGGAATGGGAAATGATTCCCAGGTCCAACTGCAGGCCAGCTAAATCAGGATTTCCCTAACTTGCATCATGGGTTCATTCATTGGGGTTCTACTTTGGTGGGTCTGGGATGGGTCCTATAAATTTGTGTTTATAGCAAGTACCCCAGTAATGCTGTTCTTGAACACCAAGTATTATGATTAAAATTTTTTTCGTTATAAGTTTGGTACCTTGTTTGAAGTTGCATGTTATTATTGTGCCAAAAATGTTTTCACATATGTATTATAAAACTGTATATCTTACTTTGTAATCTTTGTGTTCAAGTTCAGGTCTTTGTCTATTTCTCCTTTGACATTTTATTATTTATATTGATTTATTGATTTATAATAAGTCTTTTTAAGTAAATACACTAACTGTATGTATGATATATTTGTAAATATTTTTTAGTTTATTTGCCTTTTATGTTGAGCTATATTCTTTTGATATTTAGAATCTGGTTACATATGTAAAAAGTCAACAATACCATCAGTGATTTCTTTAATTGCTTTGTACTTTAAGGGGGAAGCACATATTTATTACATTAGAGAAAGCTCTTTCACCCACCTTGGGGGACACAGATTCAGACAAGTCTCTAACACAAATGCTTTTTAAAAAATGTATATATTTTAATGATTGTGCTATTACAGTTTCCCAATTTTTCCCTCTTTGTCCCCCTCTACCTGGTATCCACCATTTCTTCCAGCAATCCCTTCCCCAACAGTTCATGTCCATGGGTCACCCACATAAGTTATTTGGCCACTTCATTTACTATACTGTTATTAATATCCTCTTGTGCATTTTCTACTTACAAATTTGTACTTCTTAATCCCAGTACCTTTTTCCCCATTCTCCCCCTTTCCCTTCCCAACTGATAATCCTCCAAATAATCTCCATATCTATGATTCTGTTTGTGTTCTGCTTGTTTGTTTAGTTTGCTTGTTAGATTCAATTATTGATAGTTGTGAATTTATTGTCATTTTAATGTTCATACTTTTGATTTTCTTCTTTTTCAAAATAAGTCCCTTTAAGATTTTATATAATAATGGCTTGGCCATGATGAACTCCTGCAGCTTTACCTTGTTTGGGAAGCACTTTATCTGCCCTTCCATTCAAAGTGACTGCTTTACTGGATGGAGTAATCCAGGTTGTAGGTCCTTGCCTTTCATCACTTTGAATACTTCTTGCCAGTCTATTCTTGCCTGCAAAGGTTCTCTAGAGAAATCGGCTAGAAGTCTTATGGGAACTACTTTGTAGGTAACTATCTGCTTTTCTCTTGTTGCTTTTAAGATTCTCTCTTTATCTTTAACCCTTGGCATTTTAATTGTCATGTGTCTTGGTGTGGTCCTTTTTGGGTCTATCTTGTTTGGACATTTTGTGCTTCCTGGACTTGTGTATATATTGCCTTCACCAATTTAGAAAAGTTTTCTTTCATTATTTTTTCAAATAAGTTTTCAATTTGTTGCTCTTTCTCTTCTCTTTCTGGCACCACTATGATTTGAATGTTGGTATGTTTGAAGATGTCCCAGAGTCTCTTTCGTCTAGCCTCACACTTTTTTGGATTCCTTTTTCTTCTTGCTATTCTGACTGAGTGTTTTTTTCTTCCTTATGTTTGAAATTATTGCTTTAATTCTTGGCTTTACCCATTCCACTGTTAGTTCCCTGTAAATTTTTCTTTATTTCACTTAGTGTAGCCTTCATTTCTGCCCAGGCTTTTATATGCTGTTGAAGTTCCCAGTGAACATCTTAATAACTAGTGTTTTGAACTCTTAGTCTGGTAGAGTATGTATCTTCATTTTGTTTAGTTCTTTTTCTGGACTTCTTTTCCTCTATTTGGGCCATATTTCTTTGTCTCCTCATTTTGTCAGCCTCCCTATGTTTATTTCTGTTTATTTGGTAGAGCTGCTTTGGTTCCCCGTCTATTGGCATAGCTTACTGTAGACAAGCACACTGGTAAACTGAATAGGGTGGAGTCTTAGGTAATTGCCAGGGCAGGCAACCCATGTCACTGTTCTGCTTTTCTGTAGCTTTGTGTCGGCAGTGGGGGCTCAGAGAGTAGACAGTGCTGTGCTGCCTGGCTGCTGGAGTTTTGTCCAAGAGATAGCTCTCTCCTGGCACTTGCTCTGATGACAGACACTTCACTTTGTCATATGCCACTGTTGCCCTTCCAGCTCTTGCCTTCATGCTGAGTCTGTGTATGTCCTAAGCCTATTGCAAACCTTTTATGAGGAGACTCCTGAGAATCCTGCAGTTTCTTCTGCCAACTCAACCGCCACTGTTTTTTTCAGTCAGGAGTTATTGTGGCAGGGGAGGGGATTAATCTTCCTGGTACTAGAATAATGGTTTGGGTGTTCTGGTGTGGGCTGGGATCCCTCGCTCCCAAGGGATCCCTCCCAATTTTTATCCATCACATGTGGGTGTGGGACTTCCCATTCAGTAACTGTGCCTTTCCATGCATCTCAGTGCCTTTCTGCATGTCTCTGTATCTCCACCTCTCCTACCAGTCTGGATGAGGGTAGCTTCTTTATTTCCTTGGTTGTCAGACTTCCATACAGCTCAATTTGCTGATGATTCTGGGTGATATTTGTTTTGTAGTCTAGCTGTAATTTTTGCTGCGGCTGTGCAAGGAGGTGAGCTGTATTGTAAATGCTTTTGACAGGTGACTCAGTAGTGATACCCTCTGAGACCAGGTGCTGCTTTTGTGATCGTGCAGAGTGTTCCCATGACACCTTGCCTGGGCGTCAAACTGGGGTGTGAAATTGTTACTAACTTGTATGAGTTTTTCATTTTATGAAGAGTCAAGAGTTGTTATAAAATTACGAGCTTCCTCAAGAAAATACATCTACATTTTATACTCAACATTAGCTCCAGANTGTGTCGGCAGTGGGGGCTCAGAGAGTAGACAGTGCTGTGCTGCCTGGCTGCTGGAGTTTTGTCCAAGAGATAGCTCTCTCCTGGCACTTGCTCTGATGACAGACACTTCACTTTGTCATATGCCACTGTTGCCCTTCCAGCTCTTGCCTTCATGCTGAGTCTGTGTATGTCCTAAGCCTATTGCAAACCTTTTATGAGGAGACTCCTGAGAATCCTGCAGTTTCTTCTGCCAACTCAACCGCCACTGTTTTTTTCAGTCAGGAGTTATTGTGGCAGGGGAGGGGATTAATCTTCCTGGTACTAGAATAATGGTCTGCGTGTTCTGGTGTGGGCTGGGATCCCTCGCTCCCAAGGGATCCCTCCCAATTTTTATCCATCACATGTGGGTGTGGGACTTCCCGTTCAGTAACTGTGCCTTTCCAGGCATCTCAGTGCCTTTCTGCATGTCTCTGTATCTCCGCCTCTCCTACCAGTCTGGATGAGGGTAGTTCTTTATTTCCTTGGTTGTCAGACTTCCATCCAGCTCGATTTGCTGATGATTCTGGGTGATATTTGTTTTGTAGTCTAGTTGTAATTTTTGCTGCAGCTGTGAAAGGAGGTGAGCTGTATTGTAAATGCTTTTGACAGGTGACTCAGTAGTGATACCCTCTGAGACCGGGTGCTGCTTTTGTGATCGTGCAGAGTGTTCCCATGACACCTTGCCTGGGCGTCAAACTGGGGTGTGAAATTGTTACTAACTCTTGTATGAGTTTTTCATTTTATGAAGAGTCAAGAGTTGTTATAAAATTAAGAGCTTCCTCAAGAAAATACATCTACATTTTATACTCAACATTAGCTCCAGAAAAAGCAGGCATTTTTAGTTTACCTTCTCCTCCTTAGTAGGGATCAGGTATAGGAAAGCTATTCTGAATTCCAGATTATATAGATTATGCAGCCATCCACCAGGAGAAATTTAGAAATAATCCACCCCTGGAGATTTTTTGTATCCATCGTGTGAATTGTTTGGCTGATCTTGGAAAAGAATAGTGAGCAATGGGTGGAGAAGGCTGATAGTCAGTTTGCACTGGCAAACATATCTGTGCTCTCATTCTCTTGGTCAGTCATGCAACTTTATCAAAGAGAAGGAAATAAAATGAATTCCTATGAAATACAAAATTAAGCCAACACCATTAATATGTAAAACTCACCTTGACTAAGTGAAGTTAGTCACAGAAAGACAAGGACAGTATGATTTCACTTATGTGAGGTATCTAGAATTGTCAAACTCATGGAAGCACAGAATGCAATAGTGATTGTCAGAGGCTGGGAGATGGGGAAAATGAAAACCTATTGTTTAGTGGGTATAAGGTTCATTTATATTACATGAAAAAGTTCCAGGAATTTGCCATAAAACATAGTGCCTATAGTTAAGAATATGGTAATGTGCACTTCAAAATTTATTAAGAGCATAGATCTTATGTTGTGTTCTTACCACAAAACAAAAACACATAAAAAAACTCAATGAATCACAAGGAAACTCTGGGAGTTGTTGGATATGTCTATGATCTTGATTGTAGTGAGTATATCATGGGTATTTGCATATACCCAAACTCACTTAATTGTACACATCAAAAGTGCTGTTCTTTGTATACCAATTATAACTCAATAAACCTTAAAAAAATAGAGTGAATTAATTGTCTAAGAGATGTGAAGAACAGTATGCCCCAGAATTTACTTCAGAAGAAAAAGTAAACAGAAGTGTTTTGCAGAGATTGCCGCCTAACACTGGGGCAGTGTTACCATCAGCAAAGCCAGTGTGTGCTATGCATTTGGGATGATAGGGACTGAGGAGGAATTTTTTCATTGCTTCTAAACTTAGAAAGTTTACCCTAATTCAGAATTTATTTATATATTATTATTTTATTTTTAAATCATTTTTGTATTTGTATTGCTTTACCTTTAATATAACAATCTATCTGGAAGATATTTTTCAGCCACATAACATAAAAATAGATACATTTATTGAAGAAGATACAAGAAACATTGTACAGAGGACAATGATGCCTCAGTCCCCTTCAGAGTAGGCACCTTGGGACCTCACAGAGTTCTGCCAATTACCCTTTTGTATGGTCCTGAATCTCATAGATTTGATGCAGGTTTGTTGCCCTACTTGCTCAGTTATTTTGAATGTGATGGCCACACA
Organism: Sturnira hondurensis; assembly: GCF_014824575.4. Taxonomy (NCBI): domain Eukaryota; kingdom Metazoa; phylum Chordata; class Mammalia; order Chiroptera; family Phyllostomidae; genus Sturnira; species Sturnira hondurensis. The sequence goes on from NW_028092059.1 coordinate 9,778,463, forward strand.
GTACATGTGCTCACTCTGCAGCATCTACCACTCCCACTGACTAGTACAGTGAGGTCATCATTGTTCATGCATGTACATTTCCGTCATCCACTCTCCTTGGCTGCCAAGTTACATCCATGTGATGCAAACCATTCTTGTTATATTAACAATGGCTAGACTTTTTCCAGACAGACCTCATAAGTTTTTCCCCCTAAATACTTGATTAATAGGTAAACAGTAATAGTCACACAACTTTAAAGTTTAAAACTTAAGGAATTTCTGGTGCCATTTTTTATAATAGAAAATGCATAAACTTTTAAATGAAATTAAACTTTAAACTTCTAAATTGTAGGAACTGTATCAGCTTAATTTAGCTTTTGATCTTTGCATCTACTTTGTTAAAGGCAGATTAGAGAAAAACAGCCAGCAAATGGCTGAAACAGTGAAGATTAAACCAAGTGTCTACCTCTTCCTCTTCTATTAAATACATGTTGGGGATCTCTGACCTAACGCCATCTGGCGACAGTGTCCTTCATTCTATGGGGGAAGAGTGAAGACTGTCCTTGTGTCACACAGGTGACATCTTTGAGTCAGAGCTTTCTTTCAAAGCACGTGGAATAACATGGTGAGTAGCAGCCACAGTGTTCTCATCGGTCAATACTTTTACACTGTTGTTGAAATAAAGGGCTAAGAAAGGCATGTAACAACTAACTTCCAAGTTTGATTACATATCCTGACCACTGAACATACTGAGAAGTTTTCAGAATGGTACATGGTACACCTGTGATGTTTTTTCTTTGTTTTTTTGATGTGCAACATAGACAATTTTTGCCTCCATGGACTTGTCATTGTTTCGTTCTGATTTTCTGCCCATTCTTTAAAGTCTGCCTGATTTAGACATTAAAGTGAAAAGTCACCAAACAGCTTAAAGCCTTTAGTGCTGCTGGTGCCTCCCTTACCACATTAAAGAAACAAGACTTGCACCACCTTCAAAATGAGCAGAAGCAGGCAGCTGCAAGGAGGCATGAAAGATGCAATTTCTTGGCTTTAGCTTATTTAATCTAAGGCAAGATTATATCTTCTATTTCCATAGGGCAAGTGTATGTTGTTTCCTCTGAATATTTGCATAAAACTACAAGGGGGAAATTATCCTAGAAGCAAAGGAGGAAAACGAAATCTTTTCCAGAGCGTGTTGAAGTTAGACTTGAGTATTTAAACGTGCAGAGATTTACATCTTCTATAAATTTGTAGACACAATAAATGGAAACACTGAAGGTTACCTATTTTTAGATAACAAGCAGGAGTGGCAGCATTTTCTGTTTACACACTGATAATAATGACAACAGTAGCCCAACATTTAGTGTATGCACACCTGTGATTCTGGAGTTGAAAAATCTATCTTTAAACACTTATAAAAGTCAGCATGGTAGATGTCCTTGAGAGAATCGTCTATGAACATGGGTTAGCCATTTGTCCTTTCCCTTCAAGAATTTTATGACAAGTAATTACTGCATTTAGTATGGAAACATTTTTGGGGCCACTTTATGTATATAACACTAGAAGTATGGAGCTGCTATAGACTGAATATGTCCCCTAAAATTCATATGTTTAATCCCAACCTCCAGTGTGATAAATGTAGGGCTTTTGGTAGGTGACTAAGTTATGAAGGGTTCACTTGCACAAAGGGGATTAGCGTCCATATAAAAAGAGACCTCAGAAATCTCTTGCCTCTTCCTTTGTGTGGAACTATGTCAAGGGTTTGACCATCTATGAGCCAAAGAGAATGCTGACAGACACTTAATCTGTCAGCAACTTGTTCTTGGACTTCCGGACTTCAGAAATGTGAGAAATAAATGTTGTTGAAGCTACACAGTCTGTGGTATTTTTGTTATAGCAGCCCAAAAGGACTAGGGCAAGAACTAAGAGCAGCAATCACTGCCCTCCAGTAACCTGAAAGGTAGACTGACAGAGAGGGAGACATTGTAGACTATGATAAATTCTTTGGGAGATATATATGAAGATCACCTAATGCAGACTGGAACTTTGGGAGAGTGGTGATAGTGAGCTGAGTATTGAAGGGTGTCGTAGAAGACAAGTTAGCCAGGTGAAACATGCTGAAGTCAGCAAGGAGCATCTGCAAGTACTTGTGTAATTTTGAGTATTGACTACTGCAAGATGGGAAAGATTAAAAGCTTTGGAGAGACCAGGCCATAAAGGCTTTTTAGGTTATCTTATGGAATTTTTATTTCCACTTGAAAGCCATGGGGAGACCTTGAAAGGTTTTAAGCAACAGAATGAAAAAGTCAAATTTGCATTTTAGAAAGAATATCCACAGGCAGTGCTAAGAACTATTAAAGTAAATGAAACCTTCACAAAAAGTATAAAATCCTTTACCTTAGATATTAAATAAATCACAACATATGCCCAGTAGCTCAGTGATAGAAGTGGCTCCTACTTCCAGAACTTCATCTTATCATTCACTAACAACAGTATTCAGAACATAAATGTCCGCTATTTAGCTTCAGTTACTTCAGTTGTGCTGGGCACTTTTGTGAAAGAGGACATAGTCCCTAAGGGGAACTTGACTGAAATGCCCAGGAAGGTATTTCCACCCAGTGAATTTCAGTTTTTCCTCTGTGATGACTGCTTTTCCTCTTGCAGTGTATCTCTGCAGTCGGCATGTTGCTTTCATTCCTGATGAGCAGTGACTCTGAGTCCTTCTTTCTAGAGTGTTCTTTTAGGCACTACTAGTCTTTTTGCAACCCTGAGCTGTTGTGATGATTTGCACATACTTTTTTTCAGGCTACTGGATGACCTACTTTCATTTTGATAGTCACCAATCAGCTCTTTATCCTACTCAGCTAATGATGTTTTTCGTGGCTCATGAATCCATCTCGTGGTCTGACTGCAATCTGCAAAACCATCACTGGAGTGCCTGTTTGTATTTAATTACCGTGAAACTGATGTAGTGTCATTGTTGAAAACCAACAAAGTCTGGATGATGCATCTGTGATACACCCGAAGCTATTTCCAATATTAGAAGACTTAGACAATTAAGTACACCAGGGAAAATAATGAAGCCCCATCCCACTTTTAAAATGATTAATTTTTAAATATTAAAGAACTCTTCATGTTTCCTATTATTCAAAGATTGTTTTGACAGCACTTACGCATTTGAAGAAAATTTGTTGGGGCTTGCTTACTCTCCCTCAGTCCAAGCTTGTATTTCATTGTTGCAAGGTAGACTGTCATTAGTAATTACTACATACAAGTGGAATTACTAACCTACAAGCTTATTTTTTCCAGCTTTATTGAAGTATGATTGGCAAACAAAAATGGTGTGTATTTAAGGCACACGATCTGATGTTTGAATACATGTATACATGGTGCAATGAATACCACAATCAAGTTGATTAATATATCCATCACCTCATATAATTACCATTTTGGAGAGTAAATTTCAAGTATTTAATACCTCATTATTATCCCTTTTTTCACCAAAAATCTCTCTTGTGTTTCTTCTTTATTCTCACTGTTACCATTTTGAGTCAAGTTTTATTATCACTTACCAACAGCAAGCCCTTCACAGTTCTTTGAATATATGATTCTCACTAGTAATTTAATCTTTGTTTCACTCTTTCCCTATTTGAAATATCCTACCACATCCTCTTTTTCTGAAAGCTTATATCCTCTTTTTCAAAAATTGTATTTTATTGATTATGCTATTATGGTTGTCCTAAATTTTCCTCCTTTGCTCCCCCTCTACCCAGTACCACACACTCTACAGGCAATCCCCCCACCATTGTTCATGTCCATGAGTCATGCATCTAAGTTCTTTGGCTGCTCCATCTCCTATACTGTACTTCACATCCCTATGGCTATTCTGTAACTACCTATTTGTACTTCTTAATCCCTTCACCTTTTTACCCATTCCCCCACACACCACCAAACCATCTGGGAAACATCAAAATGCTCTCCATACCCATGATTCTGTCTCTGTTCTTCTTGTTTGCTGAGTTTGTTTTTTTTTTTTAGATTCAATTGTTGAAAGATATGTATTTATTGCCATTTTATTGTTTATAGTGTTTATAAACAATAAACACTAGATTGTTTATCTTCATTTTCTTAAATAAGTCCCTTTAACATGTTCTTAAATGTCATTTTCATTTTCTTAAATAAATCCCTTTAACATTTTGTATAATAATAGTTTGGCAATGATGAACTTCTTTAGTTTTTTTCTTGTCTGGTAAGCTCTCTGTTGGCCCTTTGATTCTCAATGATATCTTTACTGAGTAGAGCAATCTTGGCTGTAGGTCCCTGCTTTTCATGACTTTGAATATTTCTGGATAATCCCTCCTAGCTTGTAAAATTTCTTTTGAGAAGCAAGTTGATAGTCTTATGGGGACTTCCCTGTAAGTAACTTATTTCTTTTTTCTTGCTGGTTTTAAGATTCTCTTTTTATCTTTAACCTTTGGCATTTTAATTATGATGTGTCTTGCAGTAAGCCTATTTGCATTCATCTTGTTTGGGATTCTCAGTGCTTCTTGGACTTGGATGTCTATTTTCTTCACTAAGTTTGGAGAGTTTTCTTTCATTATTTTTTCAAATAGATTTTCAGTTTTTTGCTCTTCCTCTTCTGCTTCTGGCACCCCTTTAATGTGAATGATGAATCTCTTAAATGTTGAAGTTGTCCCAGAAGCACTGTATACTATCATCATTTTATAGTTTATTTTTCCTTCTTGTTGTTCCACCCTTTTTACACCTGTATTAATATTGTTTCAATTGCTGTTGGTAGTATGGTTATGGGTCAGGTTATTTTTGTGGATGTGGGTTTGTTTCTTGGGCTGTTTGGTTTTGTTCTGAGCGCACTTGTACAACAGCATACAAGACATGGTGGGCAGTATGGTGGGAGTGAAGACATCCTTCACTCTCACTCAGCCAGCTGGAGTGAAGGACCCACCAAAGAACAACCCAACAACAACCAAGAACCAGTTACAACCAGAGAACCTAAATAATTGGCATAAAGGGCATCCCAAGAACATCCAGCTCAGGAAATTAAGGAGACTGTACCACTAAGTCCCACAGTTTTTCTACCACAGAAGGTCACACCACAAAGACAGAGAGTCAAAGCAGATCAATCTAATACACAGAAAAAAACAAGAAGAGTCACCTAAAATGGGGAGACAAAGAGACAATACCAAATCAAAAGAAAAGGAGGAATCCCCAGAAAAAAACGCTAAGTGAAATTGAGGTTGGCAAACTACCAGATATTGAGTTCAAAATAATGGTTATAAGGAAGCTCAATGAGCTCAGTGAGAATTACAAAGAACTACAGGGAAGCAACGAAGAACTTACTGTAAAGTATACCAGTAAGAAAAAATAAATAGAAACTATCATTAAGAGCTAGGGGAAAATAAAGAACACAATATCTAAAATGAGGAACACAGTAGAAGGAATTATAAGCAGGCTAGATGAAGCAGAGGATCAAATCAGTGAGCCAGATGACAAGGTTAAAAAAAAACACCCAGAAAAAGCAACAAAATGAAAGAGACCAAAAAAATTGAAGAGGTGGTCAGGGAACTGCAGGACAACCTGAAACATAGTAATATCCATATAATAGGGATATCAGAAGGAGAAGAAGAGAAGCAAGGGATAGAAAACCTTCTTGAAAAAGTAATAACAAAAACTTCTCTAATTTGATGAGTGAAAAAGTCACATAAGTCCAGGAAGCACAGAGGGTCCTAAAGAAGATGAACCCAAAGAGGCCCACTCCAAGACATATCATTATTAAAATGGCAAAATTTAAAGACAAAGAGAGAATCTTAAAGTCATCAGGGGAAACCGCTCACAACATACAAGGGAGCTCCGATAAGGACATCAGCAAAAGATGACCATCACATATGCTGCTTACAAGAGACCCACCTCAGGACAAATGATTTGCATAAACTGAAAGTGAAAGGATGGAGAAAAGATATCCCAAGCAAACTGACCTGAAAAAAAATACTGGGGGGCAATATATACATATCAGACAAAATAGGTTTGAAAACAAAGCCATAAGAAGGGACAAAGAAAGACACTTCATAAAACTAAAAGGAAAAATCCATGAAGAAGATATAACTCTTATAAGCATATGTGCACCCGACATAGTAGCACCCAAATATATAAGGAAAATCCTGGAGGTCTTTAAGAAAGATATAGACACCAACACATCATTGTAGGGGATTTTTAACACCCCACTGTCAACAATGGATAGATCTTCTAAGCAAAGAATCAACAAGGATATTGTGGCATTGAATGACGATATAGAGCAAATGGGCTTAATTGATATATACAGAAACTTTTACCCCAAAGAACAAAATGTACATACTTTTCAAATTCACATGGGATATTTTTAAACACAGACCACATGACATGATAGGACACAAAACAAGCCTCAACAAATCAAGAAAATTGAAATTATATCAAGTATTTTCTCAGATCACAATGGTGTGAAACTAGAAGCCAATCTCAAGAGAAAAAACACTCAAAAAGTTAGAGAGTGAACAACATGCTATTATTTAATGAATAGGTTAAAATGAAATTACAGAAAAAATCAGAAAGTTTCTGGAAACAAGTGAAAATGAACACACAACAGTCTAAAACCTATAGGACACAGTAAAGGCAGTCCCCCGAGGGAAGTTCGTAGCAATACAGTCCTACTTTTAAAAGACAGAAAAATCTCAAATAAACAACCTAACCCTACATCTATAAGAACTAGAATAACAACAAAAAACAAAGCCCAGAGCAAGTAGAAGGAAGGAAATAATCAAGATCAGAGAAGAATTGAGTGGTATAGAAACTAAAAGAACAATTCAAAGGATTTAAAAATCCAGAAGCTTGTTCTTTTAAAAGATGAACAAAATTGAGAAGCCTTTAACCACACTCATAAAAAACAAAAGAGAGAGGACCCAAATAAACAAAATGAAAAACAAAAGAGGAGAAATTACAACTGGTACCACAGAAATACAAAGGATTGTCAGAAATTATTACAAAGGACTATATGCCAAGAAATTTGACAACCTGGGTGAAATGGACAAATTTCTAGAAACATAATTTTCTAAAACTAATCAAAAAGAAGTAGAAAGCCTGAATAGAGTGATAACAACTACTGAAATTGAAGCAGTAATAAAAAAACTCCCAGCATACAAAAGTTCTGGATCAGACAGCTTGACAGGTGAATTTTACCAAATATTTAGGCAAGCACTAACTCCTCCTCAAACTATTCTGAAAACCCAAGAAAAGTGAAGACTCCCAAGCTCTTTTTAGGAGGCCAGTATCATTCTATCCCCAAATCAGAAGAAGACACAACAAAGAAAGAAAGCTACAGGCCAATATCACTAATGAACATAGATGCCAAAATCCTCAATAAAATATTGGCAATTGGATTCAGTGATACATTAAAAAGGTCATACATCACAATCAAGTGGGATTCATCCCAGGGATGCAAGGATGATATAATATTCACAAATCAATAAACATAATATACCACATAAACAAAATGAAAGACAAAAATCTCATGGTCATATCAATAGATGCTGAAAAAGCATTTGATACAGCAAATTACCCATTCATGATAAAAACAATCAGCAAAGTGGGAGTAGGGGAAGCATACCTCAGCATAATAAAGGCCATGTATGAGAAACCAACAAACCTCATCATACTCAATGGGTAAACATTAAAAGCTTTCTGCCTTCAATCAGGAACAAGACAAGGATGTCCACTTCCATCACTTGTGTTCAACTTAGTATTGGAAATTCTAGCCACAGTGATCACAGAACAAAAAGAAATAAAAGGCATCTAAATTGGAAAGATGCCTTTTAGATGCTATGATAGGATACACAGAAAACCCCATAGGGTACTCCATAAAACTACACAACCTAATAAGTGAATTGGATAAAACAGTGGGATACAAAGTCAATAGTCAGAGGTTGAAGGCACTTTTGTAGACGAACCACAAAATATCAGAAACAGAAACTAGGAAAAAATCCCATTTACTATAGCAGGAAGAAAAATCAAGTGCCTAGTAATAAACTTAAAGAAGGAGGCAAAAGACCTATATTCAGAAACTATAGAATACTGAAAAAAGAAGTTAAAGGAGACACAAGTAAATAGAAGCATGTATACTGTGTTCATGGATTAGAAGAATTAATATCATTAAAATGTCCATACTACCCAAAGCAATGTATAGATTCAATGCAATCCCTATTAAAATACCAATGACATATTTTACAGATTTAGAATAAATATTTCAAAAATTTGTGTGGAACCAGAAATGCCCTCAATAGCCTCAGCAATATTGAGAAAGAAGAACAAAGTTGGAGGGATCATAGTACCTGATATTAAACCATATTATAAGGCCACTGTAATCAATACTGCCTGGTACTGGCATAAGAAGAGACATAATGATCAATAGACTAGAGATCTCAGAAATAAACCAAGGTCTTTTTGGTCAATTAATATTTGACAAAGGGGGCAGAGCATAAAATGGAGTAAAATTAGCCCCTTCAATAAATAGTGTTGGGGGATCTGGACAGGTACACACACACACACAAAAAAAACTACACTACCAATTTACACCCTACACCAGAATAAACTCAAGATGTATAAATAACTTAAATGTAAGCTGGGACATCACAAAAGGCCTAGATGAATACATAGGCAGTAAAATTTCAGATATGCCATGCCGCAGTATTTTCACCATACATCTTCTAGGACAAAGGAAATAAAGGAAAGAATGAACAAATGAGACCACATCAAACTAAAAAGCTTCTGCCTGGGTAAAGAAAACATCAGCAAAATGAAAAGGGAACCAACTGTATGGGAAAACATATTTGCCAATGATACCTTAGACAAGGGTTTGATCTTGAAAATACATAAAGAACTCACATGACTTCACACCAGGAAAGCAAACAATCCAATTAAAAAAATGAGCAAAGGACCTGAACAGACACTTCTCCAAAGAGGACATACAGAGACATATGAAAGGATGCTCAGCATCACTAGTCATCAGAGAGATGCAAATTAAAGCTTCACACCAGTCAGAATGGCCACCATTATTAAAAAATCAACAAATAATAACTACTGGTGAGGTTGTAGAGAAAAGGGAACCTTAGTGTACTGTCAGTGGGAAGGCGGTCTGGTGTAGCCACTGTGGAAAACTGTGTGGAATTTCTTCAAAAAACTAAAAGTGGGACTGCCTTTTGATCCAGTGATTCCACTGTTGGGATTATACCCTAAGAATCTTGAAACACCAATTCAGAAGAACCTATGTACCCCAATGTTCATAGCAGCATTATTTCCAATATCCAAGTGCTGGAAACAGCCTAGGNCTGTCAGTGGGAAGGTGGTCTGGTGTAGCCACTGTGGAAAACTGTGTGGAATTTCTTCAAAAAACTAAAAGTGGGACTGCCTTTTGATCCAGTGATTCCACTGTTGGGATTATATCCTGAGAATCTTGAAACACCAATTCAGAAGAACCTATGTACCCCAATGTTCATTAGCAGCATTATTTCCAATATCCAAGTGCTGGAAACAGCCTAGGTGCCCGTTAGTAAATGAATGGATCAAAAAGTTGTGTTACATTTACACAGTGGAATACTGCACAGCAGAGAGAAAGAAGGAATGCCTACCTTTTGTGACAGAATATATGGAACTGGGGAGCATTATGCTAAATGAAATAAGCCAGGCAGTGAAAGGCAACTACTGTATGATCTCACCTATAACAGAAACCTAAAGAACAAAACAAACAAATGAGCAAAACAGAGCCAGAGGCATGGAAACAAAGAATGGACTGCCAGTGACTAGAGGGGTGGAGAAGAGGGAGAAGGGGGAAAAGAAGGGGAAGAGTCTAATCAAGGAATATGTATAAATGACCCATGGAAATGGACAAAAGGTTAGGGATTGACTGGTGATGAGATGGGGCAGTGGAGAGTAATGGGAAATATTGGGACAACTGTAATATAGTAGAGTAACAGTAAAATAATATTAATTAATTAATTAAGTAATTAATTATTGGAGAGCAGTAATAAAAATGAAATTCTAAAAAGCAACCAGGATGGAAGAGGGGAGGGGAAGACAACTTGCTTTTACATCAAAAAATAAATTAATAAATAAGAAGAATTATCACACACTTCGCATGAGGAAGTGCAGACTACAAAGCAATAACACCAAAGGACAGAAATTGATACCTAATTAAAGTGTGTTTTGAAAATAAAGACAAATTAAGACATCTTTAGACAGAGAATAGCTGAGGGAAATCATCACCATCACATGAAAGAATGTTCTTCAAGCAGAAAAAACACCGGGTAGTTGTAACTGGACAGAATATCATAAAATTTATGACATAGATGTTTGGGACATTCCTTCCTCATTTGGAATCACTTTATATTTCCTGCAGCATTCACAATAATCTGTGTTATTCTACCTTTAATAGACTGAATTTTCAGTGCTTCTGTTACATTTATTTTTCTCCTATAAAACTGTGTTAAAAAATAAACTGCTATTGGAAAAAAAATCTGACCTTTAAAAGTAAATTCAATTCAATTATCCTCCTGTTCCATGTCATATATCAAAATAAAATCCATTATGTAGATGTGGTAATTTCTAGACGAAAATGTAGAGGAATTTCTCATAGTAAAAGTAACAGAAACTGAATAAATCGCATTTAACTATCTTAAAATTAAAAAAACCTCAGCACATTTTTTTTAACACAATGCAATTACTATAAATTTAATTTAAAAATAATTTTATGATCACATTGTGGAAAGCTAACACCTCTCCAAAATATGTCTATATCCTGATCCCTGGAACCTGTGAACATGTTACTTTATATAGGCAATGTGTAATATTGCAGGTGGATCTAAGTTTGCTAAACACATATATTAAATTTTTAAATGGAGATGAGCACACATAAACCAGTTACTAAAATTCTGGGGCACACCAAAATATGTCATATTTTTTGCTCATCTAATAAAAAAGTAGCCTGACAGCTATCATTGTTTTGGCTGTTTCATTTTTTATTTGACAATCTAAGGGAAAAGAAGTCAGTGCCTTTGACTAAACAGTCAAGTACTACATGTTTTAAAAATTCTTGCAGCACATCAGTGTGCCCTAGATAGAGCTTGAAAGTATTGTGGATGATCATTTAGTTGTTAGCATGTAAATAGGAGGTATCAAATTTCATCATTCCCTCTTTTAGACAAGGAAGTAAGTAAGTCTAACAATCACTAATTACAACTAGTTTCTTCCTCTTTCAGGCCTATACAATGTGCAAAACTTTGACCCTGAAGAGACCCTCAGAACTGGCCGGCAAAGGCCTTTCTGTTTTGGCACAGCCCGACACAGAATTTTTCAGGGGCATCCCCAGCTTCATTTCATTAATTGCAAGGAATTAAGAGGGGTGGAGTTCTGCTTGTAATTTAAGTTTTTTTGCTCAGTTACAGGCCTCAAATTGAACTTTGGTGAGAATCATTTTACTATTAAATATATTTTAAATTTCCCCGAAAATTAAGTTCCCCACCCGAATCAAAGGAATACTCCTAATAAGAGAGAAGGGGAAAGATTTCTGAGGTACATGTTTTTTTCTGAAAGGCTTGTCTGGTCCTTTGATGTGCCATTACTTACAATGGCACCACACAGGATTTGGCCGGAATTCTTAGCTTCCCAGCTAAGCTCATTTGTTGAGCAAGTGATTCCTCAGTGTCTACAACATACCAAGAATTATTTCAGGCTTAGATAAAGATCCTGCCCTGGAGCATCTTGTATTTCATTTGGGGAGGCTGCAAACACAACACCTGTATAGTGGGGAGTACACAAATACAAATAGGGAGGTAGGTTGAGGAGGTAGGGTGGCCAGGAAAGACTGTGGTGATGAGATGGCATTGTATGGTTAGGGGAGGGATTTAAGAAAAGAAATGCTCTAGGCAGATGGGAAGCCAAGTACAAAAGCAACTGTGTCCCTGGACTGTCTCAGGAACAGTTCAATACCTGATGTGTTTAGACGGGAAAGAGTAAAAGAGGGTGGAAGGAGATGAATTCAGAATGGTAGCTGGAGTCATATCATAAAATTTAGGTGACTGATACCCTCAGATTGTTCTAAAGCAGTGGTGTGGCATGATGTAAGTAACACTGTGAAAGGGTCACTCTCAGTTATATCTTTGGTGCCAGGGTAGTAGCAAGAAGACCAGTTATGACATGGTAATAATGCAGAGAAAGAGGGTAAGGGCTTGGATCAGAGAGTAACATTGAAAGTGGTGAGAAAAGTAATCAGATTCTGGATGTATTTTGAAACAGAACTGGCTGACAGTCAGGAGACGAGATACAAGAGTAAGAGAGGAATAAATGATGCCTCCAAGACAACAGCATTTACTTCTCTCTGTGTGGGTCCATGCAGATGGAAAGATGGAATTGCTAGTGCTTGAGATGGGATTGGACACCGAAGGGCATGTTAACCTGGAAAACTGTATTATACATCCAAGGGTAGATGACAACAGAGAGTTATAGATAAAACTCCAGAGTTCAGAGGAAAGGATAGGACTGCAGATACAAATTTAGAAGATACCAGGGATTGGTGTTACTCAACACCAAGAGACTGGCTGAGATCCCCCAGGGAAGTGCAGGTGAGCCTCCAGGTCAGAGAAGTAGACCTGAGGCACTCAGTTGTTTACCACCTGCATGCACATTAGGATTCCACTGGGTTCTTTGAGAGCATTACCCATGCCTGTGACCTCGCTCCCAGAGACTGATTTACTTGGTTTAGTTGAGGTTTGGGTATTGATGTAAAGTTGAACCTTGAACAACCAGAGATTAGGGGCACCAATCCCTCCACTCCATGCAGCTGAAAGTCTGAGTATAACTTTTGATTCTACAATATGCTCTTTGCATCCCCGGGTTCTATCAACCCAGGATCAAAAATATGTTTTCCTCCTCTGTGTGGAAATCTGTGATTGGGAATGCAAAAATACAATACAGTGGTTTTTGATCCCAATTTATTGTATTCCTCAAGTAGAAACCCCTGGGTACAATAAGAGACTACTGATTTCACTGAAAGAAAAAATGCGTGTAGTGGATTAGTGCAGTTCAAACCCCTGCTGTTCCAAAGCCAGCTGTACTTTAAAAGCTTACCAGGTGATTCTGATGTGCAGAAGGAATTGAGAAGTACTGGTTTAAAAGCCGGAGGGAGTAGAGTGTGTCAGCGGAGGGAACAGAGGTAGTGTGGTCAGTGAGGTAAGCAGCAGACAAGAGAGCTGTGTAACAGATTTCCATGAAAAAAACCCAAAAACGTTTCAAGAAGGAGAGGGTGACCCATCAAATACTGCCGAGAGGAGAGAATTGGCCACTGTGTGGTAGGTGGCAATGGGAAGGACACTGTTGGACAGCAGCAGACTCTTCAGAGAGGTAAGGATGAAACCTCTATCTCTCATCCATCTCTTTTAATAGGAGCCACTAAAGTAGGTTCGTATGCTCATGGGAATGATTCAGTAGAAAGGAAGAAACTGATGAAGTCGAGCGAAGGAGAAATTTCTAAAGTAATGTCCTTGAGTGTGGGAGAGGGGCTGGCATCTAGGGCAAAACTGAGTGGTTGTTGGCAGGAGCCAAAGAAGGTCGACCTGAGGTGATAGGAGAGGGGATGGGGCGCACGGGTGCAGGCTCCAAGGGGTGCAGGAGACAGTGGGATTTCTTTTCAAATTATTTCTTTTGTTTTAATGAAATAGAAAGCCAGGGAGGAGAGTGTGTTGGATGTCATCATTTCATTCTAGGAGGGAGAAAAAGTGAATGGACCAGGACCACATGAGGTTAGTGGTCATGAAATGAAGTTTTTGCCAGTTACCAAAGTTGCATATTTTTCTCTAGTCACTGTCCATTGTGAGAGTGTAGGTTCAGAGTAAATGAAATAAGAGAATAAACAAGAGAGTTGATTTTTACTTGGTTTGTGGTCATGCCAAAGGCATACAACAGAACAAGCTAGTAGCATGAGTTTTCTGGGTGAATAAAAGACAACATTTACGATTTTGACCCATGTAATCTCACATTGGTAAGGAGAGAAGTGAGAACAGGAAGTAGATTGGGGCAGGAGTAGGTGGTATATAATCAGGTTCCAATGGGGTCGAAGAGTAATTGGAATCTCTGTACTCAAATTAGTATTCTGGAAAGATATGAGGTCATTGTCAGAGAGGCTGCTTGAATATGCAATTATGAAAGAGGTTTAATTATGGCTAATCTTATCTATGACCTACTGGCTGAGAGGGGATAAAATATGGAGGGAACTCGGTTGTGGAGGAGTCGGGTGTAACTGAACTGTGAGCACGGGGAGTGGGAAAGACTATCTAAGAGGACACTGAAACCACTCAAACTTGTGCCAGGGGGAGAATTGGGGAGAATGACTGATTCGGGTGGTCAGTTCTCAAGGAAGGAAGGAGGACCTGGAGTTTGTGGTTGATGAAAGTGAAGCCGTGGAGCTATGGTAGAGACTGATGTTTTGAACCTCAAAACTGGATTGTTAGGAAAGGAGGGTCAGTGGTTTAGGAGCAACAATGAGGGCATGAAGAACGCCTACACCACCTCCAGGCACAGTGGACGCAGATTGTGGAAGAAGCAGCAGCTACCACCGGGGAGGGCTACAGAGTTTTTCCAGCAGATGACAACAAAGGCACTCTTTGTAAACAGTTGACAGCAGCGATACAACACAAAGGTTAAGCTAAGCTCTGGAGCGTATTGGTTATATTCCAGTCACAGCTTCTTTACTTACTATCTTTGGGATGTTAATGCCCTAGCGTTCTGATGTCCTCAGTTATAAAATTGGGAGAGTAACACTATCTGCCTCACGGGACTACAGTGTAGAGAAAACGAGTTAATACATGTAAAATGATAACACCTGGTACATATTAAGAGGATGCAGTCAGTAAATGTTAGCTCTAATGATGATGATTACTCGTTTTTAACTTGCCTTTGAGGAGCAAAACATTATTATTGTTGTTATTGTTATTATTATTCCTCATTTTTAATTTGCCTTTGGGGAGACAAAGACAGAGGCCTGGTGAAGAATGCACAAAGCCGTTTTCTGTCCAGCTGAGTTTACTCTGCTGCCCTTTGAACATTCGGTCTCCATGTGATGTAGATCAGGCTTCTGTGGTGTTGGGCCTCTGTAATATCAATTCATATTTCTTCACATGTGTCATTTGTGAATTAAAAAATTCTAAAACCTTACTAGAGAAGAAATCCCAAATAAGAAGACCATGGATTGGATGCCTGAACCCCAGGCATACTAATGAATTTTAACCCATAGGATAAAGTAAATGTCCCTTGAGCAAATACTGCTAGAGATAATCGAATAAATAAATTTCTTTTTGTGGGCAGGGGTTAGTTTCTCTGTATTCTTTTGAGTTAAATATATTTCCCAGAGACAATGTATTTCTGGTCTTTTTCTCCTTCTAATTTGAGAGTTTCTGAATCTTGTTGCTTTTACAGATTTATATTTATTGAAATTGCTGCTTTCCTAGAACTTCATTTTGCCATCCCATTCAGGAAATTTTATTTTCCATAATTCTTTTTTTCTTTCTCTTGCTTTCCTCATTCTCTTGGGCAAATCAAAATCCTCTGCTTTTGGGGAAGTTATACTTTCATATTTTATACATGTAATGTTTATCTCTAAATTATTCACACCAAAAATTTGCTTATTTTTAATCAATTACTACTAAAATGTGTCCATATCTATGTTTAGTGAATAAAAAATGATATGAGCAAATTTTCACTTTCTTCAGCCATTTTCTCCTGCCCTTGATTTTATTTATTTATTTATTTTTAAAGATTGTTATTTTTTTACTTTTAGGGAGAGGGGAAGGGAGGGGGAAAAAGAGGGAGACATAAATGTGTGGTTGCCTCTCACACACCCCCTACTGGGGGACATGGCCAGTAACCCAGGCACGTGCCCTGACTGGGAATCACACCTTTTGTTTTGCAGGCCGGCACTCAGTCCACTGAGCCACACCAGCCAGGGCCTAGTCCTAATTTTTAAAAACCACTTTGTTGAGGTATGACTGACATGTAAAAAGCTGTACATGTTCAATGCATACAGGTCAATGAGTTTGGGGATAAGTATACACCCATGAAACCATCACCACTGTCAAAGTCGTCAACACATCTATCACCTTCCAATGTTTTCTCTCACCCTCTTTATTTCATAACCCTCTTCTCTGACAGTTTTGTGCCTGAGTTTGTATGTGTTTACTTTCCTATTGGTCATTACTCATCTAGGCAAGAAAATACTTTATTAATTCAGTTACTTCTTACTTTCTATATTTATTTTCTTCCTCGTAGACAATACTTTCTTTTTGCTGGAGAACAATCTCTAAATGTTTGGGTATTGTTTCCTCCTAAGAAGATTTTACTTTGTAAATTACCCAAGACCTTATATGTCAGAGAATATCTTTATTTCACTTTTAAGTGACATTTTAACACTAAGTTTAAAGTTCTCCTTCAAAGCTGTGAAGAGAGTGTTCCATTGGCCTTATATACCCAGTGTTGTTATTGATAAATTCAATGTCACTTTTCTTTATAAGCAATCTTCTTTATCTTTGGAAGCTTTTAGATTTTTTCTTTGTTTTTGGGTATGTGCGTGTGTGTGTGTGTGTGTGTGTGTTTTAATAGACTTAATAGTTTAGGACAATTTTAGGTTTATAGTAAAATGTAGTGGGAGATTCAGAAAGTTTCCATATCCTCTGCTCCAACACATGAATAGCCTCTCCCACTGCCGCCAACATCTGAATTAGCAAATGTTAATGCAAACCCATTAACATTTGTCGGCGTATAGTGGTGTATATTCTTTGGTTTGGACAAATGTCTGAGAACATGGACCCACTATTACAGTATCACACAGAGTAGTTTCACTGTCCTAAAAGTCCTTTTCTCTCTCCTAGGCCCTGGTAACTACTTATCTTTCTACTTTCTCCGTAATTTTGCCTTTTCTAGAATATCATGTAGCTGGAATCACACAGTAGGTAGCCTTTTTAGATTGGCTGCTTTCACTCAGTGAGCTGCATTGAAGTTTCCTCTGTGTCTTCTCATGACTTGATAGTTTATTTATTTTCAGCACTGAGTAGTGTTCCACTAAATGTACCACAGTTTTCCCACTCACCTGCTGAAGAACATTTTGGTTGCTCTCAAGTGTGGCAATCATCATGGATAAAGCTGTTATGTATATCCGTGGGATGGTTTTGGTGTGAACATATGTTTTCTACTTCCTTTGGGTAGATACCAAGGAGTGTGTCTCTGACAGCTTTAAAAATGACTATAGTATTTTATTTAGTAGTGTTGGGGTGGCAGAGAGTTCATCATCTGTGAACACCCCAACATTTGCTTGATCCCTCCTGTCCCCCATCTTTGGTGCCCTGCTTAATGAAGATCTCACACTGCACTGGGTATATAGCTGTCTTGCCTTCCCCAGATTAAGGCCAGGGCTTCTGAATAGCCTTGACCATGCCAGCTGCTGTGGCCTCATTGATCAGGTTGATCTGTCTGGACTCAGGAAATCTATGAGTTTCCCCACTGCTTTCAAGCCCGGGGGAAGTACAGAAGTGTCTGCGTGGCGTCCAGCTGCCCTAGTCAGCCCGGCTGGGGGTGGGCACATAACACCAACCAGAGGTTCAGGGAAGTTAACACCCCATGAAGCCAACTGCAACCCATGAGGGACAGAAAATGGGAGGGACTGGCAGACAAATCCTTTTCTCTGAGACACTTGTTTGTCTGGAATACAATAAATGTGACTGAGCACTTAGCTGTGATTTTTTTTTTTGTGAAGCTGTGGTGGATTTGGAAACACACCACCTTGTATTTGTGTTTCCTTTGTCCTTGCTTCCCTTCCCCTTTTCACCCAGTCTTGCCACCTTCAAATGCAGTTTCCAAAAAACCTTTAGCTTGTAAGTTTTACTTCAAGTTCTATTTTTTCTAGAGATTATTTACCCATATTTTTTGGACCGTAAGACGCACCCAGGTTTTAGAGGAAAATAGGAAAAGATTTTGAAGCAAAAATGTGGTAAAATATTTAATAACATAATATTTCACCGATGTAAATGTAAACAGAACTCAACAGCCACATTAACAACCATTATTTCTCCCAAATTTGAAAGGGTGCATCTTATAGTTTGAAAAATAAGGTATAGCACTGCAATACTTCTAATCTGAGGTCTTTTATTTTTGTTTAATTCTGAGGAATTAATTTTTATTTTTTAAAAATAATCCTGCCTATTCTTTCTTCTCACTCTGAAATTCTTTTTAATTGAATTTATTGGAGTCGCATTGGTTAGTAAAATTATGTACATTTCAGGCATATAAGTCTGTGATACATCGTCTGTATATCATATCATGGCCCCACCACTCTAGTCTGGATCCCTTCTTCACTCTGGACTTCTTAGCAGTGACATTTTAACTTAATCCTCATCAATTGTATCTCCATTTCCCCCAAAGTTTGTCTTTTACTTATTTCTTTTTGAAGATTTTTGGGGGGCTCTAATCTTTCAGCTTATGAAATCAATTTTAGGTCTATTAAATTTTTATATTTTAACACATCCATTGAGATCATTATGTCAAGGCCTATTTTTTCAAGTCAACTATCACTAATAGGTGGTTCTCACATTTCTTGTTTCTTCTTTATCTTGACCATAGATTCCCCATCTCTCTGAAAGCAGTTATTTTATATTCTTTTCTCTGTTCCCTCGTTCTTCTACTTCTGTTTCACTTGCTAAAGTTCTGACTTGTTGAGTGTGGCCAACTGATCAGCCACTTCTTGCTAATAATGGTCACTCCAAGAGAGGGTAAAAGTGTTATCTCTGGCTTCTGCTCCTTCAGGAGAGTTGTGGGAGGGGAGGTTGGGGATGAGGATCTGTTATGGATGAGCATTTCTAGAGCTAGAGTCGAGGTTCAAACCAGCCCTGTCTCCTCCTCCTGATCTTCCACCATCCTTCACTCCCAGAAAACTGCCCAGGGTTCCTGCTCCATCCCTTGCTAGTATCTAAGGCCCACCACTCACGTTGCAATTGTCCATAGATTTGGGGAAAGGCTGGGATAAGGAACGCTCAGATGCTAGTTCCTTTGTGCTCTTGGCTTCTTCCTCCATGCTATTGGCTGCCTATTGACCCTGCTGCCAAGCAGGTGCTGTCCTCAGGATGCTATTTTTCACACCTCTGTCCTTTAATGTTTAGGGTACATTTACATGTTTAACATACTGCCATGCTACATTATTAGAGTATTCTGCAACTGCCTATGTGCTTGCCTTTACCAGTGTGATGTAAATCACATGTTTTCATGTTATTAGTTAGTGTCCTTTCATTTCAGCATGAGTAACTCCTTTCAATATTTCTTGTAGGCAGGTCTAGTGGTGTTGGACTCCCTGAGCTTTTGTTTGTTTGAGGAAGTCATTTTGCCTTCATTTCTGAAGGACAACATTGCTAGGTAAAATATCCTTGGTTGGAATTTTCTTTTTTTGGGGGGGGGGCATATTTTGAATGTAGTATCTTTTCGTCTCCTATACTACCAAGGTTTCTGCTGAGAAATCTGCTCATAGCCTTAATAAAAATTCCATGTATAAGACAAATTTTTTCTCTTGCTGCATTTAAAATTCTCCTTTGTTTTTGATTTTAGACAGTTTTATGTTAATTTTTCTTAGAGACTGTCATTTTGGATTAATATTTTGGTGTGACTTATTGGCTTTGAAAGACATCCAAGTCTTTCCCTAGATTTGGGGAGTTCTTCACCATTATTTCTTTAAATAAGCTTTCTAGGCTTTATAAGCTTTCTAGGCTTTATAAGCTTTCTAGACTTTATACACTTTTTTTATAGACTAAATAGACTTTCTAGAATAAGCCTATTCTAAGGAACAAGCTTTCTTTATTCCCTTTCTTGACCTTCTGAGACTGGTGCCTAGAGCCAGTAGTGTGTATGCCTTTGGCTTCAGGGGCCAGCTGTGGGTGCCTATGGAGTGGCAGGGGCTGGTTGTAGACACCTGAATGTGATGAGGACCAAGGCTGGCAGTAAGGGCTGGGCCTTCTACAGACTCACTTGCAGCTACAGGGCCCCAGGCTATCCCCATGTGCTACTGTGGCCTCTGGTTCTCACCGGGGATGCTCGGCAGTAGAGGCTGGGGAAAGGGTTGGGGCTGAAGGTGTGCTGGTGCACAACTGGAGGGACTAGCTGCAAGTGAGTATGGTAGTGCAAGCCATTGTGAAGACGGAGGCTGGTGAGAGCCCCAAACCAGCTGCCTGGACCCAGGATGCCATTGCGATCTCTGTTGGCTGAACAGTCTCCCCTCTCAGGCATATGTGCTTTGGTGGAGTCCCATGATAAGAGTCAGATCAGTGGTTTACAAGTGCACAGCCCTCAGTATGTGTGTATATGTGGCGGGGCCAGCCAGCAGTGCCTAGGCTTGTTCTTGCCCCCACAGAGGCACAGAGGCCTGGCCTCCAGTGGGCTACAAGTGGAAATTAAATTCTTGTTAATTCTGCACGTCAAGTCGGTTATATCCATAAGTGTTCCTCAGACATATACTAAGGAGTTAATGGGTGAGCCTATTGGGTCCTGGGCTCCTATGACCATTAGAGATGATTTAGCCTAACTTTGCACCAAAGGGTTTGTACTTCACACATTTTCACATTCAAATTGGATTCTTTTTATGAACTCTAAAGTGTACATTTTTCAAGGTTAAGTGATTTTGTTTGGTGATGCACAGGGTTAGTAACATGTTATTATAAAATATTGACTGTTGATATTGTCAGCAGAGTTAATCAATCAGTCCTGTAAACAATTTCCTTTTCTTTGCTGATTGAGAAAAATTGGCTCAAGTAGATATAATGCACCAAGTTAAAAGGATGGAATATTTCAAAATGGAAATTAGACATAAGTAAACAGGACATAATGCACCAAATTAAAAGGATAGAAAAAATTCAAAAGGGAAATTAGAAGTAAGTAAACACGACAGTGCAAGTAGTTCTTAAATCTCCAATGGCCTACAATGATGGCTTGCTGCGCCACCTGCTGGTAATAAGTGTTATTTTGTTACTGTTTCACGAGTTTGTTGCCGCCTTCTGGCTTTTTGCATGTATGTAGGGTTTATGCACACAAAATTTCTTCTTCAGTTGATTGAAAAATCAAGCCATTATATAGCCAGCTTATTCTTGCTGTGAAATACACAGCAATAGCTAGCGCTGAATGGGAAACATTTCATATGACAAAAATACTAAAACTTCTTTTTTCTCCTATGTTTTACAAATAGAATGCCACTTTCAGAAGTTAAACTTAGGAGAGTTAGAAAATGGAGTGACAAGACACTGTCAGAATTCATTACACGTTATTGCTCTGGGTTTGTCTTAGCCCTTCAAGTTTAGTATTATTTCTTAGATGAATCTAAAATACCGAGAGTGTTCTGGATCCACCACAAATAAGGGCCCGGATCACATAACGTGGCCTGAATATCGTTGCCTTTTAGAGCATGATTGCCTTTATTGGCAATGGCCAACTGCGGACGTGGCCCAGCTTTAATCCCCCCCACCCCCGCAGGCCTGGCTCCAAAAGCAGCAGATTCTAAATGAAATGATTAAACATATAATGATGCTAATATGAGCTGGGCACCCATCTGTCTTACTAGGAAAAAAGATTATGCCTTTAAAAACATGTAGCAACATATTTGAGCTAGTATTTATTTTAATTAACTTGATGGGTATAATGACTTATTTCAGGCGGTAAGGCACCTAAAGGAACGGATAGCTGTTGCATATTTTTCCCCAGAGATCATGGAAATAAGACAGACACTAATCCATTCCGGCTGATTGGGGGCCTCATTTGTTGGGAAGATTAGCATTTCGATTGAATGACCTCGGGGAAGTCATTTGAAGTTTATAATATCCCAAATTTTCCGGAGAGTGAAGAACAGAGATTTTTTTTCAAGCTTAGGGTGGCCTCTCAAATCTTCACGAATTGTTAGCTTCATTGATAACTTAGGGATTTATTCAGAAATGTAGTCTGAAGGACTATGAACTGTGTCCTTCAGACTACATTTCACTCTGTCTGTCCTCAGGACTCCTTCCTTCCTTTCTTTCTTTCTTTGTTTCCTGGTGAGAGGTGAACTCATTAGTGGTTCCAGGCACTGGCCTCACCTTGATGCTTCAGCAGCAAACCTGAAGGCTGAAATGCTGGCGTAGCTTCGCCTCCCATTTTCCTGGTACTGCTACCTACTGTATTCATTTCTATTAGCGAAGACTCATTTTTAAAGACATTTTTCTCTTCTGTTTTGACAACTTACAACAATAGTTTGAGAACCCCTCAGTGACACAATATTATCTTGATGGGAATTATTAGAATATAATACTGAAATCTGAATATTCTCTAGCCACAGACAAAAGCTTATAGACAGAAGAGAGCACAATATCTTATGCAAATCACAAATAATTTATT
Source organism: Sturnira hondurensis (assembly GCF_014824575.4). Classification (NCBI taxonomy): domain Eukaryota; kingdom Metazoa; phylum Chordata; class Mammalia; order Chiroptera; family Phyllostomidae; genus Sturnira; species Sturnira hondurensis. The sequence continues at coordinate 9,800,918 of NW_028092059.1, forward strand.
TTGCTGATAAATGAGCTCATTGAAATAACTGAACAAAAAGTTACTTTTAAATTACACGTTTTTTGCAGAATTCTATGACATATATTATAGCTTCAAGATTTTCCTTCTGGTGCACAACAGATAAATATAATTTTTAAGGAGGACAGTGACGTCTAGGAAATAGAGCTAAAACCACCATGTAAAGGGTAGTTATATGTGATATGTTGCAGGTGTCACAGTGGAGAGTGTTTCTCATGAAGTCTAATTCGTTTCTGCAAGAGCAGTATAAAAATGGAGGATAAGTATCATATTTTCTGAGTGAAAAAGTCATAGTATAAAAATTTAAGATTTTTACCAACATTTATGTATTCCAAGGTAATAAATTATATCCACTTTTAAACTAAACAAAACAGGTACTTGTCCTTCATTTTTGTTTTTGGCTGTGATAACCCACTTTAGTTTGCCATGCATTTATTCAGTTAATACACATTGAGTAATAATACAAAACTTTACATTACCAAATAAGAGATGATCTCTATTCTCTGGGTACTTAACACTTTGGTGGGAAGATACACAGATGTGTAAGTCAGACATTGTAAATAGTGTGATAAACATTTTTAGTCTGAAGATATTATATATAATTATAAAATTATGTAAGACACACTTATAAAAACATGTAAAAATCTGACAATATAAAAGACATACATAATGAAATAATTTATATATGTGAAACACTATAATCAAGACATTGACAGTATTTTGCATCCTGTGTTATGTGCATTTAGTTGAAAATTAAATATGCCTCTCTGGGAAATCATACACAAACTTCTTTGTTTTAATCTTCATTGACATATGATTGACATATAACATTGGAGGTAAATATTGAGCTGCTTTTCAAAGGATGGGTGGGATTTAGTAGGTGAACTAGGGGAAAGGGTGACCCAGTAAGGGAAGTCAGCATGAGGATGCCCAGAGGTGTGGACCGCCTCCTGGGTTCCAGGAACCACAGGTAGTTCTCTCTGGGTTCGTGAGAGGGAATTACAGGGCAGCAGGGCTGGCAGGACCTAAGATCAACACTGAACTTCGCCTTGGTACTTTGGGGAATAGTTGAAAGATTTTTAAATGGCTCACAGCTGGGTTTTCTAAAAAGCACTCTGGCACATGTAAACCTGTTTAGCACAGGTTACAGTTACAGTCCAACTGTGACAGGGCACAGCCAAGAGGCATACCCCCCCCCCAAAAAAAAAGGGATTTGGAATGGGGTCCAGAACTCAAGGTGTCCAGGAACTATTAGAAAGACATATAAGATGTCCTCACCCTTTACCCCCTCACACAGGTGTAAATTGTGGGAAGGGACAAATGGAGCAGGGCCATTGAGAGCTGTTTTGCATAGCAACAGTTTTGCAACTAACCTTTGGCATGGTCATTTAACATATCTATAACCTTTAGCTGGCTGCAGGTAAAGGTTAGATATGTTAAATAGCTGAATAGCTGTGGCCATGCTCTGAGCCAGGAGGATGGAAAGGGACTTGCCCCCAAGATATAACTGGGGGGGGGGGCAGTTCCCCCAAGTGACAGCGCCTGTGTGAGAGCTTGGAAATGATCAGCTCCAGGACATGGGGCCACACCTGCCCAGACTCATGATGGCAGCTCAGTAAACTTGGAATATACGGGAATGCTGGCAGGTGTAGCCGACTGTAGGAGGAGTCGGAAATGGGACTGCAAGGGAGGACTGGCGCAGGGATTTAAAACCCAAACACAGCAGCTATTGAGGGAGAGCCATGTGGTTTTGGCAGAGTGAGGAGACCCTTTTGCCCAGGTGAAGGGGAGAGCCATGCACTTTTGGCAGAGTGCAGACCCCTGCAGAGGCCCACGCGGCTTTGGTGTGCTCCCTTTGGCCACGTGGCCTGGGAAGCAAGAGAGACTTTGCCTAGAAAATGGGTATAAAGAACTTTAGCCAGTAGTCTATGAGAAGGTGTCACATGGCTTTGGAGCAATTAGAGATCCTGCTAATGATCCTTTGAATGGTGACACAGCTAACGGTGCCAGTGGCCTGAAACACAGATGTGTGGTTCTTTTCCAGAGTTACGGTGCCCTGAATTAGGGCAGGGGGAGAAGGAAGTGCTGTAGGCATCTGTGGGTATCCAAAAAAACTTTGATCTCTTAATGGGGACATTGGGTCCCCACTTCAAGTCTGTATAGCTTTAAACAAACCTTTCCTTTCTTTTTCACAAGTCTCTGGCATTGAAAGATGTCTTTCCTCTGGTGGCAGACAGACGAGCCCAGTAGGTGGTCCAGACAGTATTAGTAAACTGTCCCTGGTAGGGGGCCCCTGTTGTTCTGTAACAGTTTTTGGCAACCTAGGGTAGGCCAAATATTGCCCCCCTGGACCTCTGTTCTGTAACACAACCACCAAGCAAGAGCCTGAACTAAGACTAGCTGTCACAACGGGCAGGAGGGGCCTGTTTCTGGGACAGAAGCATTTGGATTCATTTGTAGCTTAGATTCTCTGGTTCGGTGGGTGATTGTGGGGGAAAGTTTATCTTCTGTCTTGGTGGCTAGTGGGTGCTGGTGCCGTTTACTAAGTGGGGGAATAAATAAGCAGGAATGGATGCAGATATTTTTTTATTTTGCCTCATTTTATACCGATTTTATACCTCACCAATAAAAATACACATACATCCAATAAAGTTTTGAGCTTATATCTGTTTATAATGGCTTACATGCCTGTACAATTTTGTGTGCAACATATATTATAAATAGGAATTTTAAAAACCTGAAATTGAAAAATATCCACAGATAGTTCTGATATGTTTTTCCACGCTCCACTGAGTGCCTTGCAAACTGCGATTTGGAAGCTGCTGCTTTAGGACAAGTCTGTAGATGAGGTCACCCAGAAATAGAAACAACTGTTGAGTGGGAAAAGGGGAGGAGGTGAAGGTGGCAGTTCCCACATTTAAGGTACAGCTAAGAACTGAGCAGGAGAAAGGCTGAGATGGCCTGGCTAAAGTGGTTAAAACACCCCGGGAGAGACAATGGAGCCCGTGGTGATCCCACCCACCCGCACTTCATTACTGAGTGCATGGCCCCTGGCAGGCCCATTTTGGGGGCTGGAGAGTCTGTGTAAAATGAGAATTGCCTTTGCTGAGAGGGGCAAACAGGAAGTCAATGATGATTTATAGGGTGATAGTGCTTTCATAAAAAACCACACATTCTGAAATCCTAATGGAATTTGGGTTAATGTGTATTAGTTGATGTTTGTTAGGGAGGTAAGACCCCTTAGGAAAGTTTCTCAGAAGAGGAGTAGCTGAACTGAGGGTTTTTTTCTTTTTCTTTTTCTTTTTTTCTTTTTTTGATGTAGTTGTTGAGCAGGAGTAAGTAGAGAAAGCTAAAACATCTGGGCCCGCCCCTGCAGGACAGCAACACTTTCAGTAGCTACCAGGAACCATCTTCCTTCTGTCTGTCAGCACCCTGAATGCCCGCAAGTCCTGGCTCGTCTACATTCCTGGAGAGTGATCCACTCTTGCAAATTGTTATAGATATCAACACTCATATTTAAGTGAGAACTTTTATTTATTTATTTATTTATTTATTTTTTTAATGCAAATTTTTTTTAAAGATTTTATTTATTTATTTATCTTTAGAGGGGAAGGAGAGAGGGAGAGAAACATCAATGTATGGTTGCCTTTTGTGCATCCCCTGCTGGGAGTTGGCCTACAGGGAACTGGACTACAACCCAGGCATGTGCCCTGACTGGGAATCAAACCGCAATCCTCTGGTTCGCAGGCCCGCGCTCAATCCTAAGTGAGAACTTTTAAATACCTTTCTGTTTATAGCAGGAAAGGAAAGGAGTTCCCTGGTTCTGCCCCCTGGAGATGTCCATTAGGGGAAGTTGAATGAAGCAGGCCAAAGGGAACCCTTTCTGTGCTTTTTAAAAGGGCTGAACAAGTGCACTTCCCAGCCCTTCTGGGAGCACACCTCGTCTGCCGTGCTAATAGCTCACAGTGGGATCCTTGCCTGTGCTCCACATCCGTACTCAGAATTTTATCTTCTGCCTAAAGATCAATCACAAGCACTACAGAGAAAGATGGAAAAAGTAAATGCAGGAAGGCATAATTTCTGAATCATAAATCTAAAGAAGTTAGTTTGGGTATAGTAAGGTTTAAGAAATCTACCCTGAATACAGAGTTGATGCATGAGTAAGCAAAGCTGCAGATTAGCACTAAAGGTTTCCTGAGACCCCTATCCAGGGTGAAATAATTCTAGCTAGTGGCCATCTCTCTCACTTTGCTCTCTTTTGCCCTTGATAACAGGTCCTGTGTCTGTGGGCACTTACACCGTCTACAACCATTCTTGACAGGTTGGACATTATATAAACATTGCATGAAACTTTGTTGGTTTTACTTAGGTAAAGAAGTTGACAGTTGATTCACTTGGATACTTGCATACATGTAATTCGTTGCTGCGGCTTCATTTTAACATTGCAAGTACAGAATCTCTTTGTTACCTAAAGGCTTCACTTAAGAAATAATCTGAATGAGGGGAATTAACAAAAATTTTTGTCTGATTTAGATAGTATTGCATGATTCAAGTGGGGCTTCCCAATATTTATTTAGGACTGACTGGGGAATTTCATCAACAATTTCTGCTAGGATACAAGAATGAAGTGTTCCCCACCTAGATATTTGAATCCTTTATAATGGTAGAGATTGGAGCAGTGTGAAGAATGTAGTTATTTATTTAAATTTTTTATTGATTTGAATGAGAGACAGAGAAGCATTGACCTGTTGATCTGTAACACGGTGCAGCCAAGAGGAGGGCCCCAAAGAAGGATTTGGAATGGGGTTCAGAACTTGGGGTGTCCAGGAAATATTAGAAGGCTATATAGGGTGTCCTCACCTCCAACCAACCCAGCTTCCACCCCCCACAGGTGTGAGCTGGGGGAAGGGACACATGGAGCAGGGCCATTGAGAGCTGTTTTGCATAGCAACAGCTTTGCAGCTAACCTCAGGCATGGTCATTTAACAGGTTTATAACCTTTAACTGGTTGCATAGATATGTTAAATAGCTGTGGCCGTGCTTTGAAGTGACTTCCACCCAAGCTGTAACTGGGAGGCAACTGCCTCTGGTTACAGGGCCTGTGTGAGAGCTCGGAGATGATTGGCTCCATGCCATGGGGAGATGTATGCCCAGACTCACTGTGGCAGCCCAGTAAAGCTGGGAGGATACTGAATGCTGGCATGCGTAGCTGATTGTAGGAGGACTCGGAAATGGGGCTGCAGAGGAAGATGACACAGGGATTTAAACCCAGATGTGGCAGCCATTGAAGAGAGAACCACACGGTTTTGGCCAGGGTTGGGACCCCCAAGGCTTTGGCGAGAGTGAGGACCATGTGGCTTTGGGGTGCTCCCTTTTGCCATGTGGCTTAGGAATCAGGAGAGACTTTGCCTGGAAGAAAAGGGGTGAAAGGACTCTTGCTGGTGGGCCATGAGAAGGTGCCACAGGACTTTGGATTAACTGGAGAGAAGCCCAAATCATGGACTTCTACTTCTTTTCCTGAGATATGGTACCCCAGACTAGGGCAGAGGGAGAAGGAAGGACTGAGTGTGTCTGTGGGTATTCTAAAGGACTTCAATATTTTAATGAAGACATTAGATCACTACTTTAAGTCTGTATGGCTTTAAATAAACATTTTCTTTCCCTTTCACAAATCTCTGACATTGAGAGACCTCTTTCCTCTGGTGGCGGGCATAATGAACCCTGTAGGGGGTCCTATGGGAAATAGTATATCATACCCCCCCCCCCCCCCCCCGGCCCTGTTCTGTAACCGTTTCACTTCTTCATGCATTCTTTGGGTGATTCTCGTGTGTGCCCTGACTGGGAAGGAACTTGTGACCTTGGTGCAGCAGGGCGATGCTCTGACCAACTGAACACTCTGCCAGGGTGTAGTTACTTTTAAATGATCAGCAGTTGCTACTTTTTTTGTTGGGGGGAGGAATAGAATCTCAAGTTTATACGATCAAGTACCAACATTTTGATTAAGGTAAAATCAAGCTATGGCAAAATGCAAAGATGAGGCACATCCTCCTCAAGTAGCTTCTGGGCAAGTCTTGGTGAGCCAGGGGAAGGAGAGGCAAGCTGTCCTGGGACTGGATAATTTTTCCCCCCAACAAGGGTCAGTGGTGAGGGTAGCAGCATAAAAAAACAATTCTACTCTCTAGGCAATACTTACAATTATACAGGCTGGGGCAAAAGTAGGTTTATAGTTGTGAGACCACAAAACAGTTTATTCTTGTATTATTTATTAATTACTGTATTCTTTTCATACAAACCCCTCCCTATAGTTTGGCTGCTGAGACTCAGAAANCGGCCCTGTTCTGTAACCGTTTCACTTCTTCATGCATTCATTGGGTGATTCTCGTGTGTGCCCTGACTGGGAAGGAACTTGTGACCTCGGTGCAGCAGGACGATGCTCTGACCAACTGAGCACTCTGCCAGGTTGTAGTTACTTTTAAATAATCAGCAGTTGCTCCCTTTTTTGTTGGGGGGAGGAATAGAATCTCAAGTTTATACGATCAAGTTCCAACATTTTGATTAAGGTAAAATCAAGCTATGGCAAAAATGCAAAGATGAGGCACATCCTCCTCAAGTAGCTTCTGGGCAAGTCTTGGTGAGCCAGGGGAAGGAGAGGCAAGCTGTCCTGGGACTGGATAATTTTTCCCCCCAACAAGGGTCAGTGGTGAGGGTAGCAGCATAAAAAAACAATTCTACTCTCTAGGCAGTACTTACAATTATACAGGCTGGGGCAAAAGTAGGTTTATAGTTGTGAGACCACAAAACAGTTTATTCTTGTATTATTTATTAATTACTGTATTCTTTTCATACAAACCCCTCCCTATAGTTTGGCTGCTGAGACTCAGAAAAGAAAGGCTTAAACATGTTCTACGTGTGTATTTCTGTCCCTTAAGATTGGTAGTGGGCAGTCCACAGCTGGCGAGGTGGCTCTGAGCCATGAAGTCCTGAGGGAGCTGGCTTCTTGGTCCTCCCCACTCAGTGATCTCTGCAGTGTGGTCCTTGTTTTGGGGGTTCCAGATGACATCTGGAGCTCCAGACATCGCTCTGTGTTTTACACAGCAGAAGTCAGAGGCGCGGGAGGGACACAGATGTTGAGTCCATCTATACATCTTTAGCCACGCCCAGGTCATCACACTGCACACTTAGCTGCAAGGCTGACTGGAAAAGGCCTATTTTGTAACAAGTGTCCTGTGCCACCAGGTGAAGGCGCTATCACTACAGGGGAGGTTAAGAATGACACTGGAGGGCACACAGCAGTCCCTGCCCAGGTTGCCGCAATAGAAAGAATACGTCAGTGAGCAGAGCTGTTTCAGCACCGTGCTTAAGGCCCCAGGGATGGGGATCTAGGTGGAACATTTCTCCACCTCCCGGAACCCTGGACCCCATCTGTCCTCCCCTTCTTCATCCCCATCTCCACACGGCTGCCACCCTGCACCCCAGAGAGGTCCTGGGTGTGAGTGCCACAAGGGCTGGGGTCACGCCCTCACATCTGGGGAGGGCAGACATGATGGTAGCCATTCCCCGGCCTGGCAGCCCTACAGCAGCCTCTCACCCACCCTGATCCAGGACTCTGTTGCTTAGTGTCGGACTTGTGATGGCCTTGGCTGTAGTGGGTTGGAGCAGTAGGCCCTGGGGAGAGGATATGCCTAGCTCAGCTCCTGGCCTAAGCAAAGGCAAGGCATGTCAGTCAGTCTAGTGACTGGCAGGAAGCAGAACCCAACTGCATGCAGTCAGGTCCCTCCCAGCACAGCATAGCCCTGGGGTATGAGCTGAGCCCCTTGAAGCTGTGAGGGCCCACACTTGTTCCGTTAGTATACAAGGTACAAGTTTACCCTGGGGGGTAATTCCTTCCTGAGTCTGGCTCAAGTTTCTCTCTTTTAGCCTGCTTCAGTCCCTCTGAAGGGATGAGCCGCAAAATTAGTCTTAATTTTGGTGATTCCTAATGCATATTAAATGCTCCGTTAATTGAATTTTTAAACTGACATTTCATTATATAAAGATGAATGCTAAAATGCATGCTAATAATTGTAAAATCTTAATATTCTTTACTTAGAGTACGATTAAGCAGCAAATNCTGTGAGGGCCCACACTTGTTCCGTTAGTATACAAGGTACAAGTTTACCCTGGGGGGTAATTCCTTCCTGAGTCTGGCTCAAGTTTCTCTCTTTTAGCCTGCTTCAGTCCCTCTGAAGGGATGAGCCGCAAAATTAGTCTTAATTTTGGTGATTCCTAATGCATATTAAATGCTCCGTTAATTGAATTTTTAAACTGACATTTCATTATATAAAGATGAATGCTAAAATGCATGCTAATAATTATAAAATCTTAATATTCTTTACTTAGAGTGCGATTAAGCAGCAAATACAACAATACCATTATAAATTGGAAGAGATGGTTCTAGAGAAAGGAAAAAGCTTTACATTTTAATGCTTTTAATGGCATTTCTCCCCCACCCCCAGGCTTTGTAAAACAGAAAATTCCCACATTTTTCATTTTGCTCTGGATCCCACAAATTTTGTCGCTGGGCTTGAAGATGAGTTTTGTTAGTGAAATGCCAGTATATTTTGCTTTTGAAGGTTTGGGGGCAAGTTTGTAAAATTTCATGAAAGTACCATTTAGGACAGCTCCGCTTTAGCCGTGCAGATGTGCCTTCTTGTCAGGTACCAAACAGGATTGTACGTTCACCTTCATGTCACTACTTACTAAGCCATTCTTCATCTGTGGCCAGATGGGATGTTCTCATCCATGCCAATCAGACCTGTGTGCAGATCAAGTTTGGTGTTAGCATTAGATGCAAAATAGCCTTGCCAATAAATCAGTGTGTATATTGCCTCAGTAACTACAAGGTGATTTTCAGCATGTCTGATGTAGATGTACATCCTTTTATTATTTTAAAAATACCACATTTTCCTAAATATTTTTGAAATATTTCACCTTGTTCTACTTCTACTTCTGATGGTTTTTGTACATATGAATGGAAAAGATAATTTCCACTCTAAGAGATAAAAATTATATAAATAAATTTATTCTCTTAGTTTCTTCTGGCTGTGGCCCACCTACTCAGGGCTTTACTTATAATGTTGGCTTGGTATATCATTTGGGCGCCTAATGGAATGGAGGTGAAAATAACACGTGGTCTTACTGTTTGAAAAAAGCACGTGGAAGATGGATGCAGCAGAATGTTAAGTTGAAGAGTTCCCGGCACTGCTTGTCCCTTGGCTAATACACCGCACTTTCCCCTGTGTGCGTTAGGCACCCCTTGCGCCACACATCTTCATTCCTTGCAAAATGCACCAGTGTGGTAGGCCCACACTGACATTTCCACACTGATGTTTCCTAATAAAATGGCAATTGACAAGATACATTTTTTAGCCACAAATATGGCTCTTTCAAGGCTGTCCTGTGTCAAAATGCTCTGCGATAAGACGGCATCCTGAGGAGTCGCTGCTGATGCATAACACCGTATTACTTCTGTTCCCGTGGAAGATAAACACACCGATGCCGCGACACATTAGCCATTAGCACTCAGCACAGGCAAAGTCCAAGGCCAAGAAATGGGAAGAGAAATCAGGAGAGACAGAATTTCAGTCATTTGAATAAATCACAGGTTGGGTTTGGATTCACAGATTAGTTTGCACATGCAACACATGTAGTGAAGGCTCAGCACGTGTCCGGCACTGGTGTCTGTACCGGAGACCTAGCAGTGACAGTGACAGTTCCTGACCTCACGGAGCTTTCGGGAGGGGCCTGAAGTGGTAAGAATACACGTAACTAGTTAAAGATGTTCAGAAATTGTACAGAACAGATCTTGTTTCCTTTTGTTTCTTTTTCAAAAATGACTTAGATTGAAGCAATTCTGTTTATAGAAGTCAACAGGCAAGATAGAGTAATAGTGAGTAGACTGATCTCTAGATTGTGATAAACTGGAGTTTGACTCCTGACTCTTTCTCTCAAAAGCCGTGACTTTTGGCAAGAAGCTTGAGCACTCTGAGCCCTGACTTTGATCCCTATAAAACAGGACAAAAGTAGTTGATTGCCATAAGGATAGAACAGAGAATGTTTGGGAAGCACTTGGTGTAAGGCGGGAAGCACATTTGACACCCAGTCACTGTTCTCTTTATTACTAGTCACATTAGGAGACTGAGCCCCCAGCTCCAAGTTCTATAGGAGCTCATGAATTAAGATTTCTATATTGCCTTGCCACGTATACTTTAATGAGCATGCAAATGCATGGGGATCTTGTTCAAATGCCGTTTTTATTATTAGATGCACAGTGGGGCTGACATTCTGCAGTTCTAAGAAGCTCACCCATGATGCCTACGCTGTGCCTGCTGCTTTGTAGATCATAACTCACATAGTAATGTTAAAAAAAATACCTTGATCTGACGAGGATAAGAGAAATAGGAAGATTAGAGGTCAATGTTAAGCAAAGAGTGTGCCTCCAAACAGTAGGTGATGTCAGTGACCTCCGTTGATCAGGTATATTATAAATAACATCAAAGACAGCAGGGAAACTACCTTGTTGATCATAAAATCTACGTGCAGGTGTGGGTGGTGGGATGTGCAGACAGTGGAGAGTCATTGGGAATACTGTCCTCTGCCTTCTACCTCTGGAGAATTGTTTGAACTTCTTTGTATCACAGTAATTAATTTGAACTTGCTGGAATAAAGTGTTCCCAAGTCTTTCCATTTGGCTTGCCCTACCAGAAACAAGTATCAAAGTTTACTTTTATTTCTACCTAATTATCTTTAAGAATGTATAAAACAAATCAGTATGCCTCAATCAAGCATCCTTATAATGAGAAATATTGGATATAACAGTACATCAAGACTCCACTTCTGATGTATACCCAAGAGAATTGAAAACATGTACACAAGAATTTGCACACAGTATTCATAAAAGCATATTAATAACTCCAAAGTGGAAACAACACAAATGCCCACTAGCCGATGAATGGAAAAACAAAATGATGTATATTCATCCAATAGAATATTATTCAGCTATAGAAGGGAATGAAATACTGCTACATCCTACAATGTGAATTAACTTTGAAAATATTTGTGGATAGCTAGACACAAAAAGTCACATGTTATATGACTTAATTTATATAAAATATCTAGAAAAAGAAAATTCATAAGGATAGAAAGTGGATAGTGGTCGCTAAGGGCTGTGGCAAGGGGGGAATGTAGAGTGATGGGTTTCTTCGTGGGGTGATAAAAACCTGGAATTAAATAGTGGGATAGTGGCATGGCTCTGTGAATATACTAATAATTACTGAATTTAATACCTTAAAGTGGTGAGTTTTGTGGTATATGAATTATATATCAATAAAAATCAAGAGTGCATCAAATGTTAGATGCCTCAGTTGCTGAAGACCTACGGACTAAATACTTGAAGACTTTATCCATATTTTTTCATTGTGATTTAAAGGGTCTGGTTTCATTTTATAAGTAAGGGTTAGATTTGAAAATAGGAATGAATTCTTTGTGAGTCTTCAACTCAAAAGGTAGAGTCTGTTTTTTTTCTCCTTTTAACTGTGATGGTGTCTGGCTTGCTTTGCACAAGAGAATGTGGCAGAAATGATGTGAGAGCTCCCAGCCTGGGCTTCAACTCTTGCTTTCGTGGAAAAAAACTACAGGCATGAGACCAAGCATGAAAGAAGGAACTAGCAGTCTCAGTTTTCCTACACATCCGCTGTTTCAGCAGGAGGCCCAAATATAAGAATGGGCTCAGTGGGGACAAACTCCCATGCAGAGCCCAGTCCAAATTGCCTACCTGTGGAATGTTGAGCAAATAAATGATTGTTGTTTTAAAGCACTAAGCTCTGGGGTTGTTAGTTACAGAGCAAGGTCTTGTTTGGTAGAATCAGGTACCATTTCTTAACAAGACTTTGATGATGACTGCATTAAAAGTAAGAAAGGCTAGTGTATCTGGCAGCATCTAAGCAGAGTTTCTTTCTGTCTTCTTTATATCCTCTTTTCCTTCTCCAACCTTGATTTCTCAAGACTTTTCTACCTTATTCTCCTTCTGAATCAATAAAGACCTGACCTCTAAGAGACCGGGGAAATTTTTAAGAGACTTCATGGGATAGGTCCACGTGGGCACTCGGTCTTGTGCCAGAAAGAAGAATCTTGATTGAAAGTCCTGGGGATCATTCCTTTTCTGCTCTCTGATTCCCAAATACAGCTAGCTACCTGGCCTAGCTCTACAGGAGGCCAGCTAGCTAGCAGCAAAGTGATTTCTCAGCTTGTTTTCTGGGTTATTTCCACACACATTTACATGTTGATAATCTATAAAAGCAGTCTTGTAACTGATTAGTTTCAATTATTTTAAAGATTTTATTTACTTATTTTCAGAGAGAGGGTAAGGGAGGGAGAAAGAGAGGGAGAGAAACATCAATGTGTGGTTGCCTCTCATGTGACCCCCACTGGAGACCTGGCCTGCAACTCAGGCATGTGCCCTGACTGGGAATTGAACCAGTGACACTTTGGTTCACAGGCCAGCACTCAATCCACTGAGCCACACCAGCCAGGGCTAGTTTCAACTTTTAATTTAATTGTTAAAGTCTGCAGAACAGTGCTCACAGGTCCTTGGGACATTCGGTAATTAACACTACAGTGTTCATCGCTGTTGCCATCACTGAAGACAGGCACTTGAATGCCAAGCACATGTAACAACCCTTATCTACATTCAAGCTTATCTCCAGATATTTCTGTAATTGGTAAGTCTCAACTTTATACAATTTATATAATTCCTTATTTATAGATAGAATAATGATTGGTATATAAATGAGTAAATTATCTAATTATTTAATCCATTTAACAAATATTTATTAAGTACTAGGTCTTTACTATTTTTTAGACTTTGGGGCTATAGTGATAAAGACAAGTTCCTGCCTTCGTGGAGAATATATTCTACTAGGGGAGGGGGAATAAAAATTAAATTTGTAAATTGTATGTTATGCCAGGTAATGATTACTACTATGGAGAAAAATTAAGCCGAGTGGGTCTAGAGCCCAGGTGGCAAACACAAGGCCCACGGGCCCAATCCGGCCCTCCACCTTGTTTTATCTGGCCTGACACCTGTTTCTTCCCAGCAGCAGTGCCCAGCCCCTTGCCCCTAGTTAGGGAGTAGTTATATTTATACAGCCCTAAAATTACATTCGGCCCTTTAAAGGAAGCCACGAGGCTGATGTAGCCCCTGGTGAAAATGAGTTTAACATTCCTGGTCTAGAGAGAGCTATTTGGTGAGATATTGAAATTTAATTGGTAAAATCAAATTGTGATTCAGGCCCAACAAAACCTTGACCAATTTAGTGGGGTTCTCTGAAATAAATATAGCCCATCAGAGTTGTTCCACATTAGGCCTAAATAATGTGGAATCTGTTTGCTTAGTCATTTGATACTAGTGAGGTGGTGACTTTTGCATCTGAGGCAGATCCCAGGGTGTGACAACTGGAGGCTGCCTTCTGACCAGATCCTTATGTTGAGCAGCAGTTTCCTCAGTGAAAGGGGACCCAGGTGGTACATCTTCATGTTTATCCAAGAAGCTAATAGATTATTTGTGCAGAGGAGTGATGACACATGGCTGATATGAAATAATTGCACTGGCTTCACTGTTGTGAATAGACTATAAGGAAATATAAGAAGCATTATACCCTGGCTGGTGGGGCTCAGTGGAGTGAGTGCCAGTCTGCAAGCCAAAGAATCTGTGGTTCGATTCCCAGTCAGGGCACATGCCTAGGTTGTAGGTCAGGTCCCCAGTAGGGGGCGTGTGAGAAGCAATAACACATTAATGTTTCTCTCCCTCTCTTTCACCTTCCCTTCCTATCTATCTAAAAATAAATAACTAAAATCTTTAAAAAAAGAAGCATCAAGATAGACAAAGGCTGCTGAGATGGGATAGAAGAATATTTAATATAGATGAGATGTGGTCATGGCTCAGACCAAGGTAGTGGCAGTGGTGGTGCTGAGAAGGAGTGGAGTTTATATTCTATCTATATAAATAAGGAATTATATAAATTGTATAAAGTTGAGACTTACCAATGACAGAAATATCTGAATGGGTTTTAAAGCTTATGCTGACAGTGTTTACTGGTGAATATCAAATGTAAGAAATGTAAGAAATAGAAATAACTTAAAATTTTGAGGAGCTGAGCAACTGGGAAACTGTTATTTTCATTACTGAGATAAGGAAGTTTGCAAGAGGGATACCAAGAATTTGGTTTGGGACATATTAACTTCATGATGTCCATTCTAGGCCAGAGTATAGGTCTGGGGTTGCTGTTGGACATACAAATCTGTAGTCAGGGAATAACTGTAGGCTGCAGATATGTGTCCTGGAGTCATTAGCATGCAGCTGACAATCAAAGGCGTGGAGTAAACCACTGAGTTGGTGAGTTCTGGCAGAAAAGAGAAATGCAAGGACCCGAGCCTGGGGTTCTACACTATCTGATGGTGATGGAGATGGAGATGAAGATGAATCAGCAGCATAACCTCGAAAGGAGAGACCAGTGTAGTAGAAAATGTCTAGTGGCCTGGGAGACCCTGAGAGCCAAACAAAACAGTGTTTTAAGCAGGAAGGGTCAGTTTCATCGAGTGTTTTTGGAAGGCCAAATTCCAGTGTCATTTATTTATTTATTTTACAGACATAGACAAAACAGTTTTAAAATTTGTGTGGAACCAACCACACAAGACCCTGAAGAGCCAAAGAAATTTTGATAAAGAAGAAGAAAGCTGGAGGGATCACACTTCCTGATTACAAAACAGTATGCTACTGGCAATAAAAACAGTCGCACAGACTAACATAACATATTCAGGAGCCCAGAAATAAACTCACGCATATATGGTTAACCAATATTTAACAAAGGAGTCCAAAATAATCAATGTGGGGAAAGGATAGTCCCTTCAATAAACGGTGTTGGGAAAACTGGATAGTCGGTATAAAGGACACGGTAAAAACCAAAGAGGGGAAAGATAAAGGGAGGAAGAGGGGGATGGGTGGTGTTGGGAGGAATGGTGGGGGGAAATGGAGACAACTGTACTAGGATAACAATAACAAATGTGAAAAAAATGAAACTGGAACCCTATCTTACACCACTCACAAAAATTATCGCAAAATGGATGAAAGGTTTAACTATAAAACCCGAAACTGTAAAAGTCATAGAAGAAAATGTAGCGAAAAGCCTCTTGGACTTGGTCTTGGCCATGCCTCTTTGGATATGACACCAATAGCATAAGAAACAACAACAAAACATTAAACATGTGAGACTACATCAAACTAAGAAGCTTCTGCACAGTGAAAGGAATAATCAGTAAAATTAAAAAGCAACCTACAGAATGGGAGACAGATTTGTAAGCCATATATCTAAATGGGATTGATATCTAAAATATATAGAAACTCAGACAACTCAATAGCAAACAAAAAGCCCCACAAATATTCTGATTTTAAAAAATGGACAAAGGACCTGAGAGACATTTTTCCAAAGAAGATATAAATGGCCAAAAGATACATGACAAGGTGTTCAAAATCACTACATATCAGGAAAATGCAAATCAACCCCATTAAAATATCACCTCACATATGCTAAGATACCTGGTATCAAAAAGATAGGAAAAAATGTTGCTGAGGATGTGGAGAAATGGGAGCTCTTTTTTTTAAATTCTTTTATATTTTTTTAAATTTTTATTTATTTATCTTTAGAGGGGAAGGGAAGGAGAGAGGGAGAGAAACATCAATGTATGGTTGCCTCTCGTGTGTCCCCTGCTGGGAACTGGCCTGCAACCCAGGCATGTGCCCTGACTGGGAATTGAACTGCGATCGTGTGGTTCACAGGCCCGTGCTCAATCCACTGAGCTACACCAGCCAGGGCGAAATGGGAGCTCTTTTATGCTATAGGTGGTAATGCACATTGGAGCAGCCTCTATGCAAACACTATGGAGGTTATACTTAAAAATTAAAAATAGAAACCATATGATCCATCAATTTCACTTCTGGGCATATGTCCAGAGGAAGTAAGATCACTATCTCACAGATATTTCTGCACCCCATGTTTATTACAGCATTATTCACAATAACCAAGACACGAAAACAACATCTGCAACATGTGTCCAAGGGGAGCCGAATAAATACGGAAAATGTGGCATATACATACAACAGGATATTATCAGTCATAAAAAGAAGGCGATCCTGCCATTTGAAACAACATGGATAGCTATGCTAAGTGAAATAAGTTAAAGAGAAGTACTGCATGATCTCACTTCTAAGTGGAATCTTAAAAAAATGGGAACTAATAGAAACAAATTAGATTGTCGGTTGCCGGAGGCGGGGGGAAGGTGGTAAAGATAATGGGTAAAAGTTGTCAAAGGCTACACACCTTCAGTTGCTAGATAAATCATTCCTGGGATTCTAATGTACAGAGGGGTAACTGCAGTTAACAATCCCGTATTGCATACTTGAGAGTGGCTAAGAGACCTTAAAAGTTCTTCCCACAAAAAAAATGTGATGGGATATGTTAATTAATTTTATTGTGGTAATCATTTCACAGTGTATACATATAGCAAATTGTGTTATGCACAATAAACTTATATATCAATTATACCTCAGTAAACTAGAAGCCAATGTTTATGACAGATGAAATGAAATGATGGTTAAAAATGTACCATTGCATCTAACAATATGGTTGTTATGTGTGGACACTGAAAAGAGAAATTTCAGTGGACTTGTGTGCAAATACCTGTTTAAATTGATTCGAGAAAGAACTGGATTCAGAAGACTTTAACAGTAACAGAACTCTCTGGAGAAATTTATTATAGAGTATAGAAGATAAACAGGACAATGGGTAAGAAAACTTCTTTTTATTTATTTTTAATTTTTATTTATTGAGAGAGAGAGAGAAGAAGGAAGAAAGAGAGAAAGATTTATTTGTTATTCCATGCACTTAAGCATTCATTGGTTGTTTCTTGTATGTGCCCTGACCAGGGATCAAATCCACAATCTTGGTGTATTGAGAGAACACTTTTTAAAAATAAGGACAATTCCAACGCCTTTGTATTTTGATGAGAATGATCCTCCAACAAATTGAAGAGAGAGAAGGAAGAGAGGAAGGACAATTGCAGGAGTGGTGTTCCTGAATAGGTGAGAAGAGATGGGATCCAACGCACAGGGGTCGGGATGCTGACATAGAAGTAGCGGGCACGGCCAGCTCTTCCTTAAGGTCAGGGGTAGTCAGGGTTTATAAATGCAGGTACAGGTAGGTGAGCAGTGGTGGTGGTGGGAGCTGGGGAAGATCTGATTCTGTTTATTTTTCCCCTGTGACATGGGAATCACTGTCAACAGTGAGAATGAGAACACTGGGAAGGAGGTGTTGGAGGTTGAGGGGAGAAGCAATGGTATAAAATTGTTTTCTAGGAGGTAGGAAACCATGGTTAAATAATTGTTGGGTTGGGAATACAAAAAGGAGTAAAATAGAAAAACAAGGTGTTAAGGGCAGAAAGTAGGAGGGTGGACTGAGATATAGAGGTTCCGTTTATTGGTGACAACAAAGTGTAGATTATGATCGAGCGTGTGAAATCAAATGCAAAGTTCACTGAGAGAGAGCTGGTTAATGGCATGGCTGGACCATGTGCAGGATGTTAAAATCATCAAGCAAAATGACAAGAATATTCCTGGAGGTTATAGAAGTGATTATGGAACTTGTCAGGAAATGAGAACAGGTCACTAGGTGAAGTGTGAGTGGATAAAATGAAAAACAGCGGGTTTTAGGGAAGAGAAAATGAAAATGTCTGGAAGTGGCAATGAGTGGCCAGGGTAAGGACCACCGACTTCCAAGACTAAGCAGATAAGAGGTGTCGGAACAAAGAAGGTTTGTTTGAGAGGGGCCAGGTGAAGCAGTGTCCTTATGGGAGAGTCAGGCTCTGGACAGGGCAAGTGGAGGAGACTTCCAAGGGTGCTGACGTTACAGGAGGCTTTGCTGTGAATGGACTGAGTCAGGCTGGGTTTCCCAAGTTTGGGAGTAAACGACAGTTTTGGAAGTGAGGGAGGCCCTAGGCATCTTGGGTTGCTTGTGATGTTTGGCATACACGTGAACAGAGGGATAAGGAGAGCTAGCTGTTAATGCTTTCTAAAAACAAGCCTGAAAATCAAAGTTTTGTGATACCCTCAAGTGGAAAGGGAAGAAAATTTGGTCAGTTGCCTCAAATGTGGCATTTGGTGGTATACAGATGAGAAGGCAACAGTGGCACAGACTATGTATGTATGCTCTGTCATGCAGTTCCTTCTATCCTCGACTCGGCAATTTTCTGATGGATTTTTTCCCCAAAGCATCTATGAGATAAATGCAGCTGGAGTTTAAACCTGTGCCTTATATTATGGGCCAGACACTGAGCTGAACCAAATATCCTTAATACCTAAGAAAAAGGCTTTTCCTGAAACCAGAAGCTTGCAACGTTGCGTGCGCATGCACGGGTGCGAGTTGAACACGCACACCTGCCACATAAACTACCTGCAGACTGTCTTCTTGTTCGCTTTGAGGAACATCTTTGCCCCATGTTAATTCCTAATTTTATTTTTTAATTTAAATCATTTTTTAACTTTTCAATCACAGTTGACATACAATATTATATTCGTTTCAGGTGTACACCCCAGTAATTAGGCACTGCATAACTTACTAAGCGATCATCTGGATAAATCTCGTACCCACCTGACACCATATGTAGCTATTAGAATATTATTGACTCTATTTCCTGTGCTCTACTTTACATCCCCATGGCTATTCTGTAGCTAGCAATTTGTACTTCTTAATCCTTTCACCTTTTTCACCCATCCTGCCAACCTTCCTTCCATCTGGGAACCATCAAAATGTTCTCTGTATCTATGAGTCTGTTTCTGTTCTGTTTGTTCATTTAATTTGTTTTTAGATTCAGTTGTTGGTAGATATGTATTTATTGCCATTTTATGGTTCATAACCAAGTCCTCCTAGTATATTTATGGGATGCTTTATGATATTTTTTCAAAATGTGAAATTATTGCTTTTGTGTAAATGTGAGAAAGTCTGTGGAGGAGGGAGAGAGAGATTATTTAATGTCTGTCTCCTCAGTAGAATGTAAACTGTTAGGGTAGGCAGAGTTTGATCTGTAACCCCAGGCATAACAAATCACCTAGCACATAGTAGCTACTCAGTAATTTTTGGTTAAGTGAAAAAAAATGATTAAACTCTGTAGTGCCTTTCAAAAAAAAAACAATTTACATTTCAGGATATTTCTATAGCTTATATGGGTAGAATGGATCTTACATGGTTAGTATTGTTCTCCTGTCTTGACATTTTGAGGCTGCTATAACAAAATTCCAGACTAGGTAACTTACGAACAACAGAAAATTTATTTCCCACAATCCTGGAGGCTGAGAGGGCAAGATCAAGGCTCCGGCAGATTCGATGTCTGGTGAGGTCCTGCTTTCTGGTACATTTTTGCTGTGTCCTCAGTTGTCAGAAGGGGAGAGGGGGCCTCTCCAGGCCCTTTGATGAAGGCACTGATGCGATTCCCGAGGGCTCCTCTCTGGTGCCCGAACCCCCTTCCAAAGGCCCTGCCTCACAGCAGTACCACACTGAGGATAAGCTTTTCAAAATACGAATTTTGAGGGGATATAAACACTCAATCTATAGCATCTCCCAAATATATATTGATATTATCTCAATTATAATTTTATAAATGGGAAACAGAAGCTTTGATTTTCAATGATAACAAACAGTGATAATAGCTAACACTGATTAAGTGTTTGTTGCATGCTAGGCATTATTGTGAGCACTTTACTTGTAGTGCTGAATTGGATTCTCATGACAGCTCCACAAAGTGGTTATGATTATTATCTCATTTTACACTTGGGAACCCAAGATGTAAAATATTGGGTCAACACTTGCAGAGGGCAGTGTCGAGCATCTGAACAGAAGCAGTCTGGGTTTCAGCTGTGCATGTTCTTAACTTCTTCTGAATGAGTGTTCTTAAAAATAGATTTAATTTTCTTTTAATTTATAATTCAACTGATTACAGTATTAAAAATAATGGAGAAACATGACTATTACATAAAACTGTCAGGAGATTATTATTAGTGTATAACTTACTTGAATACTTATTAATTCAGTGCCTTAAATGCAACATAATGCCTTTGCTGAAAGCTGAGGAAAGTAAATTTGTTATGTAAGCCACTATAAATGACATTATACACCAAATGTCACCATAAATTTTCAAGGTAGCAAGAGGATGATGATTCTTTGTCATCAAATATCTCTCTCTGCATTTGTAATGAAAATATTTTTCAGTCAAGTGCTTCTACACATTTTCAATATTTTTCATTCCTTATTCTCTTTTCATAGATGGTGAGGCTTAAAATTATATAATAACCTTCCAGTTTTCAAAATTAGAACATGTAGGAATGAAGAATTACATATGATAGCCTAATGAAATAATTTCTTTTATATCCAAAGCCTAGAGTGTTTTAATTGGGGGAAAAATGACAGTAAAATACAGTTTAAATTAAAACAAATTTGTACATCACTTCAGTGTTTGCTTCCTCATTGGACTATAAGCTTTATATTCTTTACATGACAAGAAATTATATGAAATTTAAAATGAATATTTATAGTACATAAATGGTCATGGCTCAGATGCTGTAAAGTATGTCTGTAAGCAAATGATATCATTTTCATAATATAATTTTATAAACTTTCCCATGAAGGTGCGGTGACCTTTTTAAAGAGATTTTTTGCACTGCATAGCTTGTCAGCGGTTTTCTCAGTCTCCTTTGCTGGTTGCATCTGTCTCCACCCAAGTGTTCAGGATGGAGTGAAGCGGGACAAGGCTACCCTGCAGCCCCTTCTTTCCTAAGCTGTGCTGTGAAAGCTCAAATGCCTTCTAAGCCAGCGGGGTTTGTGGATGTGTTAAGAGGCCCTGTAAAAAAGGGAAAGTCGTTCAACAAGTATGTGCATGCAATATTTAAATATTCTTAAGTTCAGAAAAATGTTAAGGCATTTGGCTGGTAAAAGTCAAACAATCAACCCTCTTTGTTGGATTGACTCAGCTCATTGAGGGCCCTTAGAAAACCTTGTTTATGCCTCTGGCCTCATTTACCATCTGGCTAATGATTCTCTTATTTCCAGACCTTTCATTGAGCTATATAGTTTTATACACAGTTGTACATTTGACATTTCAAAATAATATCCTATATTGAACATATTTTAGACCAAACCTCTTCAAACCTGTTTTTTTTCAAATGTTCCCCAGCTCCGCAAATTGGTCCTTAACCATTTAACTGCAAAAACAAGATATCGAAGGGTTTCCTTGACAACTTCCTCCGCCTTAACTCTGCCGCTTCTCTCTATCTTATCCCTTACTAAGGCCGGCCACGCCTTCTTTTCATTTCCACTGCTACCAACTTTGTTTCATTTTCTATAATCTCTTGCTTGGACATTTGCAGCACCAATTTATGATCTTTCCATCTATTCAGCTTTCTCTACAATCTGTCCTCCAAACTAAAACCAGGGTGATCTTAAAATGTAAATCGACTCTGATTACTGCTCTGCTTCATATCTTTAAATAGCTTCCAATTGCTCTAAAAAATAAAATGGGGGGAAAGGTACAGGGAATAAGAAGCATAAACGGTAGCCACAAAATAGACAGGGGGAGGTTAAGAACAGTAGAGGAAATGGAGATGCCAAAGAGCTTTTATATGTATGATCCATGGACATGAACCAAGGTTAGGGAATGCTGGCAGGGTGGAAGGGTATAAAGAGGAGAAAAAAATAGGACAGCTGTAATAGCATACTTAATAAAATATACTTTAAAAATAAATAAAAATAAAATCCAAATTATTTGATGTGGTTGAAGCATTTTTAAAATTTTGGCTTCCCTCATTCTCAAACTTCATCTAGCCTTATTCTCCCCTAGTTCCTTGCACCATAGCTCACACGGTCTCCTGTGGGAAGAAGAAGCACTGTGTCTTCTGTAGCCCCCTCTGCCTGGGAAGTTTCTATCAAATCATCTTTGCCCAGAGAACTGTTCTTCCTTCAAGCCATTTTGAATCCCCCAGTCAAGAAAAGGACTCCTTTGATATATCCTCCCAAGAAACTTATGTCTTACCTTACCGCTCTTTGTGCGTATGTGGTCATCATGTTCATCAATGTGATTATTTGGTGAAAGCCTGCCTCCCTTACTTGACTGGAAGCTCCAGTAGAGCAGAGATTTTTCTACTTTCGCATCATTAATGTTTTTTTTGAGGGAACAGATGTTTAAATAAGTAAAAGTATAACCTAATGCTCAGTGCAAGCAATACTTAGAAAGACTATAGGGACACCTAACATGTCTCTGAGCTCCTCAGGCATTTGCTGTTTAGGGATGCTGCTGCTTCCCACCCACCATGCACCACGCTGCCTGAGCCCGAGGCTACTCCGTGTATCCTCAGTGGGCAGACTTTGCAGAGAGTCCTAACTGGGGCTCACTGAAAGCAGAGCCTGCAGTAGCTCATGACGAGTTGTTCTGCCATTTGTAATAGCTCCCCCAGCTGCAGCCCACATGTCTTAGAGATGGCATCATAAACATCCACGACTGACCTCTTTTCTGAGGTTTCTAACAGGCGTTTGTGCTTTAAGTAGCAAATGGAGCTCTGCTGTCTTTCCCTTCCCAAAGCCCTTTGTAGGTTGGCATTTATAAGCCCACGTCTAGTTTTATTCGATTGTCTTCAGGTTACAGAATTCCTGTGTGTGGATACCTTATATTAAGATATATTGGCTGCGTATTTCTCAAATTATGTGTTACAGCTCCACTGAAAAATCTTACACTCTTGCAAGTCAGGTGATTGTCAAGTTTCCAACAGACAAATCCATTGTTTTGAACACAATAGCTATTTCATAACTATTGATATCTGAAAATTCAGGAACAATGCTTAATTATACCAATAAATAGTCCTTCTGAGAAATTATGTATTTTGGCATATATATATTTTATTAGATATTGGTGCTGACAAAAGGAATATCCGCAATCTGAGACTTACATGTATTACTTTGTTTTCAAAACTATATTGAGGCAAATATCAAGTATTATGTTATTTCATCCAAATATACATAACTATGCATCACTAATGAATAGACATTTACTTTTTTAATCTGACCAGCATTATTATAGCTAACAATATTAATAATTAACTAATTCTACTTAATGCCTATTTTATGTTGAAGTTTTTCTAATTGTCTCAGATTTTTTTTTTGCCATTGGTTTGAAAATGGATCCATGCAAGATACCACATTGCTTTTGATTTTTCTGTCTCTTAAGTGTATTTCCCCTTTGGTCTCCATGCCACACTTTAGTCGAAGAAATTGAACCTTTTTTTTCCCTACCCCCTGAAATTGAACCTTTTATCTTATAGAATATCCAGTTGGCTTTAGCTGATTGTTTTCTTGTGGTGTCATTTACCTTATGCTGCCGTCTCCTGTATGTACTATGGAGATGATTAGGTTCAGATTTATTTGACAATATATTCCCATAGGCTGGGACTCCATACTTCCAAGTAAGTGTATCACAGCAGGAGGCACAAAGCGTCTGCTTGTTTCACTTGTAGTTATGCTCACCCTTAAATGGTAACAGCTTGATTTCTACATTAAAAGTTCCCATGAACTTTTTACCTAGTAGTTTAAAAATCCATTGATTATTCCCCCATTCATCATTATTAGTCTAAAAAATGACTTTCTTTTTTAAAAAGATTTTATTTATTTGTTTATTTTTAGAGATGGAAAGGGAGGAAGAAAGAGAGGGAGAGAAACATCAATGAGTGGTTGCCTCTCCTGTGGCCTCCACTGGGGACCTGGCCCACAACCCAGGCATGTGCCCTGACTGGGAATCAAACTGGCGACCCTTTGATTTGTAGCCTGCACTCAGTCCACTGAGCGATGCCAGCCAGGGCCAAAATGATTTTCTAAATTAATGATTTTATTTGCATGTATTAGTTGTAACTCTTCTCTGAAGGAAAGAGGAGTTATTTGGCTAGCATTTTAATAGAAAAAATAGGATGTCTTTTCTTTTTCTCTTAAAAAATCAATTTTAAGTGAATAAGTTGTATTAGAGTAATTGGTTTTTAAAATATTACTTTTACTTAAAACTTTTATTATATCCAGTGTTTCACTTCAGTACAATCTTTCTACAGGCATGCCTTGTTTTATTGTATTTTGCATTACTGAGCTCTACAGATACTGAGATTTTCACAAACTGAAGGCTTGTCACAACGCTGTGTCCAGCAAGTCTATCGGCACCATTTTTTCCAACAGGCTCAGATGATGGTTAGAATTCTTTTTCCTAATAAAGTGGTTTTAAATTGATATATACATTGTTATATTAGACATAATGCTATTGCACATTTAATAGGCTACAGTATAGTGTAAATATAGTGGGAAACCCAAAAATCTGTGTGACCTGATTCACTATGAGATTTGTTGTATCACAGAGGTCTGGAACTGAACCTGTAGTATCTCTGGGGTGTGCCTGTACTTTCTGATGCTCTTTGCCTGCACTTATCTCAGGTAAGTTAGGCCAGTGGAAGTCCCATTAAATTGATTCCTATACTATTTCGATATAATGACCTAGAATCATCTGATATATTTTGTACCACAGACCTAGTATCGGCAGTTTCTCCTAAGATTGTTCATTTCTTTTAGTGCAAAATAGTTTTTAGTGAGCACCATCTGGACTCCATTAGTATATTGCTAGTGATAGAAAATACATACGTGGAAAAACTATATGAATGAAAAAAGTTTAAGTATATATATATATATATATATATATATATATATATATTCCATACTAAAGAGTAAAAGTATAGGGTTTGTATTCCTTTGATTTTTTTTTGTATATAGTTTCTTTATTGATTGATGGATAGACAAACAGATTGGAATAAAAGTATTTCTCTTTCCCAGGATAGAAAACAAATTCATCCAAATTTTCTAGTTCTTTTATTGTTTGTTTTTATTTTGATATTATTGATTCATTTGGAGTTTATCTTAGTAATTGATATGAGTCATTTGTGATTAAGTTGGATGTATGCCCACTTACTTAGTATATACTGAAGGCTTGTGTTTTTTCCAATAGTTATCTTATATACATTTAGTCCAATCTTTCATTGGTACTATCTACCACTTTCATTATGTAACAATAATGAAATTAGCCAGTAACTTTCTCTTTATTGTTCCCTTGCTTTCCCTCAGAATTTATTTTTTTAAAAGATTTTACCTACTTATTTAGAGGGTGGGGAAGGGAAGGACAAACAGAGGGTGAGAAACAGTGACATGAGAGAAACATCATTTGGTTGCCTCTTGTATGGCCTTAGCTGAGGACCAGGCTGACAAGCAAAGCATGTGTGCTGACCAGGAATTGAACCAGTGACCTTTCACTGCACAGTATGTTGCCCAACAAAATGAGCCATGCAGGCCAGCACATCCCTCAGAATTAATTTAGATACAATAATCTCTTATACCAGTTCATACTCTGTGAGACAGTGAACTTGTGCCTCCCATACATTCTGCCTTTCTTGCCCACTATTTGTTAGCTGTATTTTTTGTTGTTGTTGGAAAACACCTTTATATTCTATTTGGTCATATTATCTCCATTGATTGGATTAGTTTTATAATTACATACTCAATTTATTTTAATCATACTTTTACAAACTCACATGAAGTGCTATGGGATTCCTTATACTTTTAGAGGAAGGTTCCTATGGTGAGGAGCTTCATTTCTTGACAGCTTTCTTCCATTATAACTGTAAAGTGTTAAGAAATGTAACTTCTTTGTGTAGCTATGTCCAATATTCTAACAACTACCTACTTTGCACCTTCCTGCCTCTACCAGTCAGAATCTGAAACTTCTTCCTCCTTCATTCCTCGGAATTTTGCCTTACTCAGTTTGCCATCTATCTAAGACATATTTTTTAATCCATTAGGTCTCTGTCCTTCCATTAAAAAGTATTTGTTCAATAAGTTTAGTATCTCTCATGCATGCACTTAACTAGTACCCTCTGATATTTTCCTTATTTTGAAACTCACTGTTGAGTGGAAGCCAGTGTGTCCTCGTCCAGCTTTCATGGAGTGTTCTTAGTTTTTTGTATGGCTGAAGATTCCAAAAAAGAATTGTCTCCTTTTTCATGTGAACATTTTCGGTTACTTACTGTTTCTGAGCTCTTAGGATCCCTAGAACTTTCCTTTCTCTACCCTGTACACTATCTTTGTCCTGTACACGTCATGGTACTAGTGTGGTTTCATGCCACCAGCTGGGATTTGCAGAAGCTGACAGGGTTATTTTCTCACTAGATTTTTGCCAGATGTCCATGGATTTTTTTTCCTTTTTACTGTTTTGCTTATTTATTAGTTTTTATGAAAAGATTGGGGTAATTTGCAGAGTACACTAATAAATCTATTTTTTAAATACTATCTGCACATTTAATTCTATATCCAGTTCATTTTCACAACTTGATGTGATCTTGATTCTATACTAAAATAATATTCATCTTGGTTTTTAAAAGAAATAAAGTAGAATTATACCTTTATTGTTGTTTTAAAGAATGAAATTTTCAGTATAAAGTTTAAACAAACATAATATTCTCATGAGACCCACACTATTTTTTATAACATTAGTATTTTACAAAGTGCTTGTCAGTCAAACATGTAAAATGGTAGATGCAAATATTTAAATGCCCCTATGTAGTGAGGTCAACATATTAGCAGCAGTTTCTTTCTGGAGTTAAAAACATTGTTTCTAATTTTTTAAAAAACCTCAGTTGAGTTTTTACTAAGACTGAAGGTCAGCAATGTTGGTAAATTTGACTAGTAATCTTTATTTCATTTTTTTCATTATCATTTATTCCCCTTACAACTCCCTCCCTTACAATCACACCACTGTTGTCCATGTCTATGAGCCCTTTTTCCTTTTTGCTCCAGCCCTTCATGCCCTAGCCCTACCTGCCCCGCATAGCTGTCATCCTGCTCTCCATGTATGAGTCTGCCTCTATTTCACTTGTTAGTTGTTTGTTAGATTCCACACTTGAGTGAAATCACATGGCATTTGTCTTTCTCCGACTGGCTTATTTCACTTGGGATGGTGTTCTCCAGGTCCATGCATGCTGTTGCAAAGGATAAAATTATCTTCTTTTTTACAGCTGAGTAGTATTCTATCATGTCAATCTTCCATAGTTTTATCCGCTCATCTACTGGTGAGCGGATAAAACATTAGTAGATGAGCGGATAAAACAACTTGGGCTGTTTCCGTATCTTGGAGATTGTAAATAATGCTGAAATAGAAATAGAGAGGTGCTTACATTCTTTCAAATTAGTGTTTTTGGTTCCTTTGAATAAATTCCCACAAATAGGATCACTGGGTCAAGAGGCAGATCCACTTTTAATTTTCTGAGGTATCTACTACAGCTTCCCACAGTGGCTATACCTGTCTGCATTCCCATCACCTGTGCAAAAGAGTTCCCCTTTCTCCATATCCTCACCAGCACTTGTTATTTGTTGAAAATTTTATAAAGAACATATAAAACTCAATACATGCACACACACACACAAAAAAAACCCCACCAAACAATCTAATTAAAAAATGTGCAAATGACCCAAATAGAGACTTCTCCAAAGAGGACACACAGATGAGCAATAGACATATGAAAAGATGCTCAATATCACTAATCATAAAAAATGTGAATTAAAACCACAATGAGATATCACCTCACAGCAGTCAGAATGACTAGTAATCTTTGAAAAAGAATTCTTACCAAATTACTACCATGTAGTATGGTAGATTCACCTTAGGTAGACTCCCATAGAATCACATCCTTGTGGAAAAAGCCATTCCCTTGATAGGTTGCATTGTATTGCAAAAAAAGATAGAATGGTTCTTGTATGGTTATATTACATTAAGTAAGATTCTGTGTTACCAAGATGGAGTCAGAGTGTTTTCTGTAGGCTTTGAAGAAGCATACAGCTAGGTTGTGAACTGCCTATGGAGAGGGCCATATGGCAGGTAGCTATGGACATGAAGGTATCTTTCAACAGCCACAAAAAATGTATTCTTGTAAACAACTAAAATGAGAGTTTTGGCCAAGATGAAGACATAGGTATATACGGTTTACTTCCTTGCAAAAACACAAGAGGGATAAAAACAAATTTAAAAACAAAAAACAACCAGAACTGCCAGAAAATCAAACTGTATGGAAGTTCAACAACCAAAGAGTCAAAGAGTTAAAGAAGAAATATTCATCCAGACTGGTAGGAGGGGTGGAGATGGGAAGCCTAGGTAGAAAGAATGTGAGACAAGGCAGGGGCTGGTAGATTGTATGGTACTACATTGGAGTGCAGATAAGCCAGGATGAACAAGTGGGGAGTAAGACAAACTGTACAACCCAGGGTTCCAGTGCAGGGAAATAAAGCCTCAAAATCTCTGGCTGTGAAAACCTGTGAGGATTGCAGCTCCCAGTCTCACAAGACAGTCCCTTGGAGAGGCCCACAGTATCCTAGAACATACAAAAGCCCAACTACCGGGGAATAAGCACCTGAAAGGGCACAATTCACTTGTGGGAAGTGAGAGAAAGTGATGGAAAGTGGGGTGAGAGCTATGCCAAGCTAGCAAGTGGCATTATTCCCTCTCTGACCCCCTGGCCCACAAGACAGCATAAAAACATGGCCATCTGGGTAGCCCCACCCTGGTGAATACCGAAGGCTCCATCCTGTAAGCAACATATGTAAGCAACACAACAGGTGCACTACGACAAAGAAATATGATCTGTTCCTTCATATCAGGACAGAACAGATCAAAACTCCAGAGAAAGAACTAAATGATGAGGAGATAGCCAACCTATCAGATGCAGAGTTCAAAACACTGGTAGTCAGGATGCTCACAAAAATGACTGAGTGTGGCTTCAAAATAAAGGAAGGACTAAAGGCTATGCAAAGTGAAATAAAGTAAAATATACAGGGAACCAACTGTGAAGGGAAGGAAACTGGGACACAAATCAATGATTTGGAACAAAAGGAAGAAATAAACATCCAACTGGAACAGAATGAGGAAACAGGAATTCAAAAAAAATGAAGAGAGGCTGAGGAACTTCTGGGACAACTTTAACTGTTCCAACATTTGAATCATAGGGGTGTCAAAAAGATAAGAGGAAGAGCAAAAGCAGGAAATTGAAAGCTTACTTGAGCAAATAATGAAGAAAAATGTCTCCAATGTGGTGAAGGTAATAGATATAGACATGTAAGGGCAGGATACTCAGAGATTCCCACAGAAGTTGGTTCCAAAAAGAAACACACCAAAGCACATCATAATTAAGTTACCCAAGATTGAAATGAAGGAGAGAATCTTAAAAGCTACAAGAGAAAAGGAGAGAGTTACCTACAAAGGAGTTTCTATTAGATTATCAGCTGGTTTCTCAAGGAATCTTACAGGCAAGAAGGGGCTGAAAAGAAGTATTTGAAGTCCTGAAAGGCAAGGACCCACATCCAAGATTACTTTATGCAACAAAGCTACCATTTAGAATTGCTGGGCAGATAAAATACTTCCCAGATAAGGTAAAGTTAAGGGAGTTATCATTACTAAGCCCTTATTATGTGAAATATTAAAGGGATTTATCAAATAATAAGACCCAAGACTATGAACAGTAAAATTACAACAAACTATAACTATTAATAACCTAACCTAGGATTTTTGTCCAAGATGGAGGCACAGGTAGACACACTCTGCCTCCTTGCACAACCAAAAGGACAACAATTTAAAAACAAAAAACAATCAGAACTGCCAGAAAATCGAACTGTATGGAAGTCCGACAACCAAGGATTTGAAGAAGAAACATTCATCCACACCAGTAGAAGGGGCAGAGTTGGGTAGCCAGGGTGGAGAGGACTCATGGCATGGTGGCAGCTGGAGGACCCAGCACCAGATTGTGGATTAGGGTGCACAAGGCCGCAGCTGGCCAGCAAGGCAACAGTGGTAGCTGGTGAAGTGGGTGGTCCATTTTCATGCAGATAAACCAGAAGAAACAGTTGGGGAGCAAGACAGACCACACAACCCACAGCTCTAGAGAGCAGAAATAAAGCCTCAAACCACTGATTGAAAACACCTGTGGGGGTTGAGGTGGCAGTGGGAGAAACTCCCATCCACACAAGACAGTTTGTTGGAGAGACCCACAGGGCCCTAGAATTTACACAAACCCACCCACATGTTAATCAGCACCAGAAGGGCCCAATTTGCTTGTGGGAAGTGGGGGAAGTGACTGAAAGCTGGCAGAGAGCAGAGCAAGTACCATTGTTTTCTCTCGGACACTATCCCACATACAGCATCACGATCCAGTGATGTGTGTTACCCAGCCCTGGTGAACACCTAAGGCTCCACCCCTCACTATGTAACAGGTGCATCAAGACAAAAAATATGGCCCAAATGAAAGAACAGATCAAAGCTCCAGAAAAATACAATTAAGTAACAAAGAGATAGCCAACCTATCAGATGCACAGTTCAAAACACTGGTGATCAGAATGCTCACAGAATTGGTTAAATTTGTTCACAAATTAGATGGAAAAATGAAGGCTATGCTAAGTGAAATAAAAATGTACAGAGAAACAATAGTGATGGGAAGAAAACTGGGACTGAAATCAATGGTGTGGACGAGAAAGAAGAAAGAAACATCCAACCAGAAAAGAATGAAGAAACAAGAATTCAAAAAAATGAGGAGAGGCTTAGGAACCTCCAGGACATCTTTAAACACTCCAACATTTAAATTATAGGGGTACCAGAAGGGGAAGAGGAAGAGCAACAAGTGAAACATTTATTTGAACAAATAATAAAGGAGAACATCCCTAATCTGGCAAAGGAGATAGACTTCCAGGAAGTCCAAGAAGATCAGAGAGTCCCAAAGAAGTTGGACCCAAGAAGGGGCACACAAAGGCACATCAATTACATTACCCAAGATGAAAATGGAGAGAATTCTAGAAGCAGCAAGAGAAAAGGAGGCAGTTACCTACAAAGGAGTTCCCATCAGACTGTCAGCTGATTTCTCAAAGACCTTACAGGCAAGAAGGGGCTGGAAAGAAGTATTCCAAGTCATAAAAGGCAAGGACCTATATCCAAGATTGCTTTATCCAGCAAAGCTTTCATTTAGTATGGAAGGTCAGATAAAGTGCTTCTCAGATAAGGTCAAGTTAAAGGAGCTCATCATCACCAAGCCCTTTTTGTATGAAATGTTAAAGAGATTTATCTAAGAAAAAGAAGATAAAAAATATGAACAGTAAAAAATTACAGCAAACTCACAATTATTAACAACCATACCTAAAGCAAAACCAAAAGCAAGCTAAGCAAACAACTAGAACAGAAACAGAACCACAGAGAGATCACATGGAGGGTTATCAAGAGGGGAGGAGGAGGGGGAGAGAAGGGGGAAGTTACAGAGAATAAGTAGTATAGGTGGCAGGTAGAAAATGGACAGGGGGAGAATAAAAATACTATGGGAAATGTAGAAGCCAATGAACTTATATGTATGACCCATGGACATGAAATAAAGGGGAGAGTGTGGGTGGGAGGGGGTGTACAATGTGGCAAGGAGTGAAAGGGGGGAAATGGGACAACTGTAATAGTGTAATCAATAGAATATATTTAAAAAATAACCTAACCTAAAAAAACCCAAAAAGTAAGCAAACACCTAGAACAGGAAGATAATTACAGAAATGGAGATCACATGGAGGCTTATTAGTGGGGAAGGAGAGAGAGGGGAAATGAGGGAAGGGGACAGGGAATAAAGTGCATAAACAGTAGGCACAAAATAGGCAGGGGGAGGTTAAGAATACTATAGGAAATGGAGAAGCCAAAGATCTTATATGTACAGCCCGTGGACATGAACTAAGAGAGGGATGCTGGAAGAAGAGGGGTACAGGACAGATGAGAATAAAGGGGGTAAACAAATGGGACAATTATAGTAGCATAATCAATAAAATATAGTTAAAAATAAAAGCCAAAATCAGCCTGGATGCAGAATATTACCAGGTTGAGTTTTTAGATGAGAGCCTGGGAAAACCCGAGCAGAGGACCCATCTAAGCTCTTTCATCTGACTCGTACCTCATAGAAGCTATGAGATAATAGATGTGTGCTGTTTTGAGCTGGTAAACTTTTGGTAATTTATTGTGCATCAACAGAGAACAAATACATATAACATTATAAAATGACAAAGTGGAGGAAGGGAACAAGGAAAGCAAAGTGGAGACAGGGACACACTGAGGTGGGTTCCTTTTGATTTCAGTAACTGCTGGAACCTCATAGATTTAGTGGCTTTTCCCCAAACTTATTAGAAAATGACAGTGAACTTTTCAAATGAACATCAGTTACTAAGTGGATTATTTTTCTTCGTGGTTGGCAGATTTTGGGGGGATTTTATCTTTTTGCTTCCAGATTATTTTTTGGCAAGGCTGAAGACCTTAAAATTGTGTATGTGTATAGATTACAGCATGCACTTCTATCTCTATAATATATAAGTATACTTTATTAAACTAAATATAATTATAATACACAGGGTAGGGAAAAGATAGGTTTACATTTGTGTGAAAAAACACTTCAATAATAAATAATAGTACAAGAATAAACTCTGTTTTGCATACTCACAACTGTAAATCTACTTTTGCCTAGCTCTGTATTATTGCATATAATATATGATAACATATTATATCTTTCCAATATATCTTATGCATATATAAGTGTACCCATACACACCTTCACACACCTATACCTCTATAATATGCACAGAGGTAATTTAATCTGAAGTTATTGGACATTCAATTTTTGATGGCTTATTGACTATATAAATATACTCATTTATTTAACTACATGGCAAACATAAATATAAGGAAAATTTAAATTCAATATAAAGACTGCTAGGTAAAAAATGTATAGTGAAATACATGCAGCTCTATGTGCTATATTCATGCTTTTGATGTAGTTATATTTTTTTAAAAGATTTTATTTATTTATTTTTACAGAGAGGCAAAGGCAGGGAGAAAGAAAGGGAGAGAAATATCAATTGGTTGCCTCTGACACATGAGCCAACCAAGGACTGCCCTGGAAACCCAGGCATGTGCCCTGACTGGAATCCAACTGGTAACCCTTTGCTTTGCTGGACAATGCTCAACCTATTGAGTCATGCTAGTCAGGGCAATGTAGTTGTATTTTTCCCTTTTTTATTCCCCTTAATTATATGGTATCAAAGGTAATAAAATACATCTTTAATAATAAACTATTTCTTGTTATTTTAAATAAAATTATTGAATCTGCCTGGCAGAAAATCATGGTGAATCTAAAATGCAAAATGTGATGATAATGTTTTAAAATAGAATCTTTTTTGAAAAAATCTGTTTTATTATAAGATTGAGTTGTGGAGTTCTTATGATAAGTCTTGGTGCTGAAATGTAGTACAGTAAGATTCAGCTACTATGGAGCCCCACAAATATTTAGACTTCAAAAAAAATAACAGCTATGGTAATTATAGTATTTTAAAATTAGAAGATACCTTAAAACTTTTATTCTAATTATATTTTATAGATGAAGAATTGCCAGGGTAAGTCACTCAATCAAGATATCCCAGTGGCCACGTGACCAAAGAAGAATTTGAAAGTCTGCCCATAGATTTATTTGTACTTCACTGTTCTTTCCATTATCCTACAGTCATGGACCAGTACATCTCATTTAAATATTTACACTGGTAAATGTTGAGTACTTTTTCTGTTCTATGTATTGCATCATAACATCCCTGTAGGGGGTCAGTCCTGTTATCATTCATTTTCATGGAAGAGGAAGGTAGGGCTACGTGGACCTATGTAATTGCCCAGTGTCACGTCATGCATAAATGGGGAAGTAAGGGTTCAAACTCCAGTTTTTCTGGCTCTGGAACCAGGAGTATTTGCCATGATTCTAGCAGTCAGCCCTTTGTTCTTCACTTCATTTCAACTAAGTCAGAGACATACCCCCATTATCCTCATGATCCTTGTGATTTTAGCAAATAAAAGGAATTTACCCCCCACCCACCAATGTAGAACAGTCCTGATTGAATCCAAAGAACTTTTTAAAATGAGGCAACCAACTAGAATTAGTGGTGTTTCCACATTCATTTGGTTTGTTGTGAGGGTAAGTCAAAGTCTAGAATGACTAAATCCTTCTCTTCCTAGCTTTAAAAAAAAGGAAAAAATGAATGAACACATATTGACCAATACAATAGGGCAGTGACAGAATAAGCAAAGAAAATGGCCATGGTGCTAATGTGTTCTGCAAAGGACATTTAAAAGTGACTGATGAATGAGAAACAGTATTGCACAAATAGCTCTGAAAGTTTCTTCCTTTCTTCTCACATTCTTCTCTTCATTTCCAGACCCTTGGGCTTTTCTCAATTTTTCCTATTGATATATTTTAGTTCCATTTCAGTGCCTTGGTGCAGCCTGGTTGGGCAGGATTTGGTAAACATTGTCAAGGATGGAGAATTTTAGGCTGATTCTTGTCTTGTTGCATCCAGAGCCTATTTGAGTCAAAAATAAAATAAATACAAATTTTGACAAGAAGGTATCCAGCCATGTGATATGGAAAATAGAGGCATTTATTGAAGATGATACAAGATATAGGCAACCTTGTAAATAGGACAATGATGCCTCAGTCCCCTTCAAAGTAGGCACCTTGTGACCTCACACAGTTTCCCCAATTGCCCTCCACTGCCCTGTTCTATTTTCCTGAATCTCATCAATGGTCTGAAATCTCGTCCCTTTCCAAGGTGATTGTAGTTTTGGGAAAAAACAGAAATTGCAGGGTGCTGAATCTGTACTGTAGAGGGACTGAGTCACCTGGGAGATTCGATGTTTCACCAAAAAACTCTGCATGAGGTGTGATGCATGAGTGAACTCATCGTGATGAAATTGCCAATCACCAGTTGTCCATAGCTGAGGCCTTCTGAGTCATCCAAATGGTTTCCACAGAGGAATGTTCAAGCTTCATACAAAATTTGATGCAGATTTGTTGCTCTAGTAGCTCAGTAACTTGGAATGTGACAGCACAGTACACATACTCACTCAATAGGTGTCCACCGCCCCCACTGACTAGTATAGTGAAGTTGTCATTGTTCATGCATGCATGTTCTAGTCTACTCTTCTTGGCTGCCAGGTTACACTGATGTTGTGTAAACCATTGTTATATTAACAATGGCTAGACTTTCTCCAGACAGACCTCATATATTTATAATCCTACACATATATATTCATACATAATCACATATAAAGATCTTTCATTCATTGAGCTTATAATCAAAATGTATGCCCACATATATTTATGTATAATTTTATACATATTCATATTTTTTAAGTACTGTGTTGTTTGAATCTGTTATAATATTTTAAACTCTAAAGTCCTAAAGAGACCTGGCTTTAAAATAGGTCTCTTTGTACCTTCACCACTGTGCCAACGTATGTCATGAGTGATTTTTTATGTCAATTCTGGAGGTTAAGCCTCAAGGTTAGGTCTATAACTGAGCCAATAGAACATTTTACATCTCTACCAGGTGGTTGAACTTTAATTTTATCTGAAGGAATATAGCATATGCAAAACTAATTTTAATCTTAAATCTTATTTCACTAAATGACTTAAAATTTAATGTCATAAGCTATCATATCAACTCTAAGATAACATATTTGATCCAGAGCCATGGTAATAGCAATGTAGGACAGTTGATATTAGATCACAGAAAGTCAAATTACACAAAGTAGAAGATAATGCATTACTTGTTAAATTAAACCTCTTCTGTAAGCTGAGAATTTGTGAAGGGAAATAGAGTATGAAGAAGCCTGATTAGCAATAACCTTGACTGTATGCCTGTCAGAGTGGAAATAAAGACAAGATCCTAAGATTCCGAAGTCACAGAGCCATTAACGTTAGCTGTTTAAGCCTAGAAAGAAGACACAGATGAGAGCAAAAGGTGACTGTGATTCCATCTCAGAGGATGAGAACCATTGCACCTAGGGGACAGTCATGGTCCAGGGGCTGCAATCAGCAGAGCAGGGTGACTGTCGTGTGGTCTATAGCAATCAGCAGGCAGTAAGCAATATTTTATGGAGTTAATCTCCATAAAATGCTAAGATTGATCAGGTGTTTGAAAGACATTGGCCTTATTCCTGGAATTGTTTGTAGTTAACTGCAACTTAAAAGTTACATAGGGGGTCATAAAAATAAAATAAGTGCTATAACCACTTACATGATATAGTTTTCCTTGATTACATAATTAAATGAGACAATGAGTAAAAGTATTCTTGGCTAAACTAGATATTTGGTTAATAAATTCTAGTTAATTACAAGTGACAACTTAATCTTTCGAAGTGTGTAATGTCTCCTAGAGTTTCCTAGGTGTGTTGATTCAGGGAGGAGGGAAAACTGTAGCTTTCCCAGAGGTTTTAGCTCATAGCATAGGAAAACCTAATATTCCTGTTATTAGGTGATGGACTTTTGTGTTATTTTCTCCAATCTAGGGGTTAAGAACTATCTAGAGTATTGTTGAGCCTAGATTTATTGAAAGACTTACCAGGACATCATAGGTCTAGGAGACTTCTGGCTTAAAGATAAGATTTTTTTCTAACATAGTATTCCAAGTTTTCATTTGCTAATATAGGCTTCTAAGTCCTGTGGCTTTTTTTTTCTTTACAATTTTTTTTTACTGTTGTTCCATTACAGTTGTCCCCATTTATCCCAGGTTACTCTCTGTGGGGGCTACTTTTCCCTCACATCCCCCTGACCACCACGGATGAAAGTAAACACTATCAAGACAAGATGTGATCTGGTTGAGGTGAAGGAGGAGGTTCCGAATTCATTGGGTCCCTTTTCGGGCTCCAGATGTGGGGGTGACTTTCCTCAAAAGTCCCCTGGTGTGCCACGGATGAGAGTAAACATGACTGAGACATGATGTGATCTGCTTGGAGAGGAGAGGTGGCCAGTTTCCCAGAGGAAAAAGTCTTGAGCAGTGGCCAATTTCTCAGGGGGAAAAAGGCATTGAGCCCCGTCCTCCAGGGGCTTTTATTGGTTGCAATACACAGGAATACAGGGCAGCAAACAGTAGATAACATTTCAAAGAAATCTGAGGGCTTAGTCTGAGTCAGAGTCTGTCAGGAACAGAGTTTTAGAGTTTCCTGCTTGAACCCTTAATATATGAATGAAAGCACTCTTAGCAAAGCAGATTTAACAGGTTTATCAGGAAGTCTTTGTGATGCCAGATTTTCCCCCAGGACATGCTCTAGCAAGACAAGGAGCTGCACCCGTCCCCATCAGGTATTCAGGCTTAAGGGGATTAGAGCCAGGAAGCGCTTCTCCCAGAGGACATGGGGACTTGGCTATGTCAAAGCCAAGGGGCGAGAGTCCATTGCTCTTTGTTGCAGTCCCCTGAGTCCTTCTATGATGGCCTCCCAAGTGATCATGTCTGGCCTAGGTTGCCCCTCCTCTGAGGGGTCTACCCGTCAAGGACTTCCGACCATGCTTTGGGGGCAGGGAGGAAACTGAGGCAACATTTGCTACCAGAGACAAACTTTGTCTCCTGTGGCTCGCATTCCAGGGGTCGTCGCTGGCTCATCCTTAGCCACAGGGAGTAGAGTTACAAAATTCCTAGAACCAGGCAGAGTGGTCTACAACAGCTCTTCCTGTGCTGCCCAACCCCTGCTCACAAAGACAATCCCCTCCCTATCGTCCTTGTCTATGGGTCCTTTGTACATGTTACTCTTCTTTCGCCTGTTATCCTTCCCCCTTTCCTCTGGTCCCTGTCAGGTTGTTCTTTATTTCCATGTCTCTAGTTATTTTTTGCTCTCTTATTTATTTAATTCATTAGGTTCTACTTATAGGTGAGATCATATGATATTTTTCTTTAGCTATTTGGCTTATTTCACTTAGCATAATACTCTCCAGTTCCATCCTTGCTGTTGTGAAGGGTAGGAGTTCTTTCTTTCTTCTGCATAGTATTCCATTGTGTGAATGTATCAAAGTTTTTTGATCCACTCATTTATTGATGGGTACTTAGGCTGTTTCTAGCAGATGACTATTGTAAAGAACACTGCTATGAATATTGGGGGGCATAGATTCTTTTGCATTGGTGTTTCAGGGTTCTTAGGGTATAATCCCAGCAGTGGAATTGCCAGGTCAATAGGCAGATCTATTTTTAGTGTCCTGAGGAAATTTCGTACCATTTTCCACAGTGGCTGTACCAGTCTGCACTCCCACCAACAGAGCAACAGGGTTCCCTTTCCTCCACAACTTCACTGGCACTTGCTATTTGTTGATTTGTTAGTGATGGTCAATCTGACTGATTCGAGGTGATAATCTCATTGTGGTTTTAATCTGCATCTCTCTGGTGGCTAGTAATGTTGAGCATCCTTTCATATGCCTATGGGTCCTCTGTGTCCTCCTTAGAGAAGTATCTGTTCAGGTCCTTAGCCCTTTTTTTGAAGAATATTTTGTTGATTGTACTATTACAGTTGTCCCATTTGTTTCCATCTTTTATCCCCCTCTGTTCTGCACCCCCCTTTACCTAGCATTCCCTCTTCTTAGTTCATATCCATGGGTTGTACATACAAGGTCTCTGGGTTTTCCATTTCCTATCTATTCTTAACCTCACCTTGTCTATATTGTGCCTACCAATTATGCTTCTTATTTACTGTACCTTTTCCCCCCACTTCCCCCCCTCCTTTTTCCACTGATAACCCTCCATGTGATCTCCATTTTTGTGATGCTGTTCCTATTTTAGTTGTTTCCTTAGTTTTTGTTTTTTAGGCTCAGTTGTTAATAGTTGTGAGTTTGTTATCCTTTTATTGTTCATAGTTTTTGATCTTCTTCTTTTAGATAAGTCCCTTTAATATTTTATATAATGACTTGGTGATGATGAACTCCTTGAACTTATCTGGGAAGCACTTTATCTGACCTTGCTTTCTAAATGGTAGCTTTGCTGGTTAAAGTAATCTTGGACGTAGTTCCTTGCCTTTCATGACTTTGAATAGTTCTTTCCAACCCCTTCTTGCCTGTAAGGTTTCTTTTGAGAAATCAGCTGATCATCTTATGGGAACTCCTTTGTAGGTAACTCTCTCTTTTTCTCTTGCTGCTTTTAAGATTCCTTCCTTACCTATAGTCTTGGGTAAATTAATTATAATGTGCCTTGGTGTGTTCCTCCTTGGGTCTAATTTCCTTTGCCAGTTTTTTAATTGGATTGTTTGTCTTCCTGGTGTGGACTCATGAGTTCTTTATATATTTTGGCGATAAAACCCTTGTCCAAGGCAAATCATTGGTGAATATGTTTTTCCATACAGTTGGTTCCCTTTTCATTTTGCTACTGTTTTCTTTAGCCATGCATAAGTTTTTAAATTTGGTTTGGTCCTGTTTGTTTGTTCTTTCCTTTATGTCCCTTGCAGTAGGAGACATATTGGTGAAAATATTTTTGCATGGGATATCTGAAATTTTCCTGCCTATGTTCTCACCTAGGACTTTTATGGTGTGACAATTTATATTCAAGTCTTTTATCAATCTTGATTTTATTTTT
Organism: Sturnira hondurensis; assembly: GCF_014824575.4. NCBI lineage: Eukaryota > Metazoa > Chordata > Mammalia > Chiroptera > Phyllostomidae > Sturnira > Sturnira hondurensis. Next base: position 9,840,565 of record NW_028092059.1, read on the forward strand.
GTGTGTGTTGTAAGTTGGTGCTCTAATTTATTTAAGTTGGTGCTACAATATATTGCTGGATTCAGTTTGCCACTATTTTGTTGAGGATTTTAGCATCTATGTTCATCAGCAATATTATTAGCCTATGCTTGTCTTTCTCTGTTGTGTGTTTAGCTGGCTTTGGAATTAGGATGAAGCTGACCTCATAAAAGGAGTTTGAGAGTCTTCCTTCTTCTTGGATATTTTGGAATAGTTTGAGGAGGATAGGAGTTAGCTTTTCCCTAAATCTTTTGTTAAATTCACCCGTGAAGCCATCTGGTCCAAGGCTTTTGTGTGCCAGGAGTTTTTTTATTTCTGCTTCAATTTCACTAGCTGTTACTCACCTATTCAGGCTTTCTGCTTCTTCCTGATTCAGTTTTTGAAGATTATATTATTCTAGAAATTTGTCCATTTTGCCCAGGTTTTTTAATTTCTTGGCATATAGTTGTTCATAATAATTTCTTATGATCCTTTATATTTCTGTAGTATCAGTTGTAATTTCTCCCCTTTAATTTTGGATTTTCTTTATTTGGTCCCTCTCTCTTTTTTTCTTAATGAGTCTGGTTAAAGGCTTGTCAATTTAGTTTATCTTTTCAAAGAACTCCTTGATTTATTGGTCCTTTGAATTGTGCTTTTAGTTTCTATGTTATTTAATTCTGCTCTGACCTTGATTATTTCCATCTTTCTGCTTGCTCTGGGTTTTGTTTATTGTTGTTCCTCCAGTTCTTGTAGTTGTAGGGTTAGGTTGTTTATTTAAAATGTTTCTGTCTTTTTTAAGTAGGTTTGTATTGCTATGAATTTTTCTTTCAGGATTTCCTTCTCTATGTTTCACAGGTTTTAGGCTGTTGTATGTTCATTTTCATTTGTTTCTACACATTATTTTGATTTATTCCTTGATTTCATTGTTAACCCATTCACTGTTTAATAATATGCTATTCAGTCTCCATGAGTTTGAATGTTTTTGAGTTTTTTCATTCAGGTTGGTTTCTAGTTTCAAGCCATTGTGATCTGAGGAAATGCTTGATATGATTTTAATTTTCTTGAATTTGTTGAGGCTTGTTTTGTGTCCCATCATGTAGTCTATCTTTGAAAATGTTCCATGTGCATTTGAAAACTATGTATTTTTTGCTTCTTTGTAACGAAAGGCTCTACATACATCAGTTAAGTCCATTAGATCTAGTTTGTTGTTCAGTACCACAATATCTTTGCTATTTGTTTGGAAGATCTGTCCATTTTTGACAGTGTGGTGTTAAAATCCCCTACTATAATTGTGTTGCTGTCAATATCTTTCTTGAAGTTCTCCAAGATTTTCCTTATGTATTTGGGTGCTCCTATGTTGGGTGTATATATATTAACAATATTTATATCTTCTTGATGGATTCTTCTCTTGAGTTTATGAAGTGTACTTCGGTGTCTCCTGTTATGGGTTTTGTTTTGAAGTCTATTTTGTCTGATATAAGTATTGCTACTCCAGCTTTCTTTTCCCTGTCCATTTGCTTGGAATATTTTTTCCAACCCTTTACTTGCGGCAGTACATGTAGGTCCTTTGTTCTGAGGTGGGTCTCTTATAGGCAATATGTGTGGGTCATGTTTTCTTATCCATGGAGCTACCTTATGTCTTTTGATTGGAACATTTAATCCATTTACATTTAAGGTTATTATTGATAGGTACTTATTCATTGCCATTTTTCCCTTTTGTACTTGTGTTACTCTCTTTCTTCATCTTATTAAAGCAGTCCCTTTAATATATCTTGCAATACTGGTTTGATGGAGGTATATTCTTTCAGCCTTCTTTTGTCCAGGAAGCTCCTTATTTGGCCTTCCATCTTAATTGAGAGTCTGGCTGGATAGAGTAATCTCAGTTGCAGGCCTTTGCTTTTCATCACTTGGAATACTTCTTGTCATTTACAACTGACTTGTAATATATATATATATATATATATATATATATATATAGTCAGAAATCAGCTACTAGCCTTATCAGAACTCCCTTGTATGTTACTTTTTGTTTCTACCTTGCTGCCTTTAAGATCCTCTCTTTGGAATTTCAGGGGAAAAGGGGAAGGATTAACAGAAACTAGTGTAAAGGATACATGGAGAACAACTAAGGGGGGTGGAAACAGGAGGGAGGTGGGCTGGGATGGAAAACTGTACTTGAACAAGAATTAAATTTTTAAAAAGAAATTAATAAATTCAATGTGAAAAAAAAGATTCTCTCTTTGTATTCGAATTTTGCCATTTTAATTATGATGTATCTTGGAGTGGGCCTCTTTGACTTCATCTTGATTGGGACCCTCTGTGCTACCTGGATTTGTGTGAGTTCTCTCATCAAGTTAGGAAGTTTTCTACCATTCCTTTTTCCAACAGTTTTCTGTTTATTTTTCCTCTTCTCTCCTTTTGATATCGCTATTATACAGATATTGTTATGTTTCATATTGTCCTGCAGCTCCATTAACCCCTCTTTATTCTTTTTGAGTCTTTTAAAATTATTTTTGCTCTGTCTAGGATTTTTTTTGTACCTTGTCCTCCAACTTGCTGGTTTTATCCTCTGCTTCATTTTACCTGCTTTTAATTCTTTCTACTGTATTGTACTTTTCATCTCCTGCTGTCTCTTATTGATAATTTCTGTGTCCTTTCTCATGATGGTATAGTTCACAGAAAGTTCCTTTAAGCTTCCCTGGAGTTTTTTTGAAGTTCTCCCTGAGCTCCTTGAGCATCCTCATAACCATTATTTTGAACTTGATGTCTGATAGTTTGGTTGCCTCAATTTCATTTAGCAGTCTTTCTGGGGATTCCTTCTTTCCTTTTGATTTGGTGGTGTTTCTTTGTCCGCCCTCCCCCTTTAGATGACTTTTCTTGTTTTTTTTCTGCCTGTTAGATTTATCTGTTTTGACTCTTTGTGTTTGTGGTGTGATAGTCTCTGGTTGGTGACTCTGTTGGTGCAGTCTCCTTGATCAGTTGTGCTTGATGCTCTTGTGTTGCCCTTTGTGCCTTTTATGGGAATGTAATTAGATTTTGGTTGTTGTTGGGTCATTCTTTGGTGGGTTCTACCCTCTGGCTGGCTGGCTGAGAGTCACTCCACTCTCCATGTCTTGTATGCTGTTGTACAGGTGCTGCCAGAACAAAAAGCAAGCATCCCAGGAAACAGACCCACTGCTGCAAAGATGTACCCCACCCATAATTACACTATCAACAGCCAATGTGCCAATATTAGTAAAGGTGTAAAGAGATTAAGACTATTGTAAGAAAGGAAAAACAAATATGAGATGACTAACTGAAAGAAAAGTGATTTTGCAAGGGTAGAGGGAAGGGCAATAAGAGTAGGGAATAGTGATAAGGAAAAGCAGGAAAGTAAGTAAAATTTACTTTGTAACTGAAAAAGAAAGGAGGATAATGGGGGGAAAGGGTGAAGTGTTTGCAGGAACAATGATAAAGGACATATGGACAATAACAAGGGAGGGGTGGAAATGGGGGAGAGAGGCAGGGCGGGCTGGGGTGAAGGGGAGGGGTGGGAAGAAAAGACAGAGAGAAAGAAAAATAAGAAAAATAAAAATAAAATATACATCTGTATTAAGAAAAGTTATAGTGAAATAAAAGCAACAAAAGAATTAAAAATATGAGAAACAGCAAAAGCAAAAAAAAAAAGGAAAAAGAAAAAGTAAGGAGGGATGTTGGAATGGAGTAAGAGAGGAGAAGCATGTAGTATTCAGTAAAAACTGAAATTTAAAGAAAATACATATATTTGTATATATCTAGTGAGAGAAAAAAACAGACCATTACCATTACCACAACCACTACCACAATAACAACAAATTATATATATTTACATATATACATATATACACACATACACACATATATATGTATAAATAAAATCTCAAATAATATAGCACTAATTGCAGAAAAATCTCTACCATAGAGATATCAACAAAAAATGAGCTAAGACTTATACAGGTGGAATAAGAGGGCACAAAGAAAGAAGGCAAGAGCTTAAGAGATGTCTAGAGGAAATAGAAGTTATTTTGAGAGGATAGAGGGAGAAGGAATACTAAGAGTGTGGGATGAAAACCCAGCTAAGAGATGGAAAAATTAACTTTTAAAACAAAAAAAAAAGGAAAGGGAAGGAGTAAGGCAAAATAGAGTATGGGTTGGGGACAGTGAAATTTGAGATTTGAAATGCAAAGATAGTCACTATCCAAAAGTAAGATTGCAGAAATATAATAACAACCTTATCCACTACTTATGAGCAAAGACTGGTAAAGGTAGAAAGAGAATAACGGTATTTTAGAATAGGAGAAGGAATGTGAGATGACTAATGACAATCACAAATGGTTTTGAGAGGCTGGTGGGGGAAGCAATAGTAATAGTATGGAATAGAAACAAGTCACAGCAAGAGAGGAAATAGAATTTAAAACAAAAACACAAAGTAGGGGGAAGAGGGTAATATGAAACAAGAGAAGGGAAGAGAAGGGAACATTATTTATTTAATGTTAAATAAACATTAAACAGCTTTGCCGGAGAGAAGATAGTGTCTTGTTGTGCCTGTCTCTATTTTCTCTGCTCTGCTGGGTTTAGTAAATCAGAGCCTGAGGAGCTGTGTGGAACATAGTGTCTGGTGCAGGAGCTTTTTTCTTCTTCCCCCTGAGGAAATGTGCACATCACCAGGAAACTGCTGGGCCTGATCTTGCTGCCCTACTGAGCCTGGAATACTGCAGGTGGGGGTTAGGTTCACCTGTCTGTGAAAGGCTCTGGCTAACTGGATCGGATCTCAGGCATTCAGCTCCTGCCTTCCAGACCCATGCCTGCTGCTTCCTCACTGGAATTTTAGCTTGAATTCTCCACTCTGTTTGGCCCACTGTTTGTGAGCCGTATTGGGTTGAGTCTTCCTGCTCCTTCTGTGTATTCTCTGACTGAGTTTTTGGTTAGCAAAACTGCTGTGACCTGCCCCCATGCACAGGCTTATGCACCTGGGTCCCTGACAAGTCTTGGGTATGTCTCAGCTCCCTTTTAAAAGGGTTTCTCTTGAACCCCCATGCTGTAGTATGGGTCCCTGGGGAGCATGTTCTCCACATGCCCCCTCTCCCTCAAAATCACATAATCTCTCACTATTAGGTCTGGCCATCTTATGGAATTACCTACAGTTTTAGACAAAGTTTCTCTCTGAATCTTTCCCAGATGGCATTGGGAAGATCCCCTTAGCTGTACTATTCTCCACATCTCCCAGGCTTCTCTTGCCATTCTGGTAGCTCACAGGTCCTGAGCCGATCTACAGCCTCCCCAACTCTGTGCTGCCAGCATGCTGGGGTGGGCAGCGGTAGTGATCTGTCTAGAAAGCCCAGGTCATGTGCTCCTGGTGTGCCAGAAAGCTGGAGCAGTCTACCCCTGGGCACCCCACAGGCTGGCCCATTCCTGTGTACTCCTGCACACTCCCCATGCTCTCCTCCCCCAAGTCTTATGGGTTTTGCATTCACAATTAAGATGATTATGAAACATATTGTTAAATCATCCATAGAAGTGAAGCCAATCATCTAGGGAAAGCTGTATGTTCTTCACTGGAACATTTTGGAGAAGGAAAATGCTACTATTCTGATTATGTTATTTTATATATTTTTATTTGTCATCTATAAAATAACCATATATTAAAAATGATCTGTAAGGCATAATAAAATGATGATTAAGCATAATTTGAGACAAGAGGTAGAATGGCACAAATGTTTCCCTGTTTATTCCTTATAAAAATTTTCATAATTCATTGGCTTTTCAAGGGAATTGTAAAGTACTTTACTCCTTTGTGATTTTATAAGATAGAGAAAGCATACCATCTAGAGCACCCAGGAAAGGCTCCCATGAGTTTTAGTTTAGCTCACACACTCAAACCTAATTTCTGGTATTTTCTTATCTCCTCAAGGAAGCAAAGTGTCATAGTTATGTGAGGCGCAGAATGGGAGGTAAAATGAACAATTTCTGTGGATCCCAGTAGTTTTCTGCAAGGTCAGGCATCTTTCATGCACTTCAGTCTTCTGTAAGTTAATTTATTCTGTAAAAAATTTCATGGTTATTGAGCACTTTCTTCAATAGCTAGTTTTAACAAATGCCTTCTAGAATCCCTTTGACCAAAATTGATACTGGTACAGATAAGCCATGCATCTTGTTTCCAGCTCTTTTTCCAGAACTGAATGAGTAATCAGTAGACATCAGACAATTTTAACTTAGAGAATCCAGATAACTGATTAGAACCAGGTGAAAAAAATCATAAAATGCATATAGGGAATGAGATTTTTGCTGGAATATATCTACACTTAAGTGGAAAAATTGATGCAGGAGAATTGACAGGAAACAGGAGAAACCATAATTTTAAAAAGACAATACAGAAAAGGAAATACATTTTTTAGTTTTATTTGAATTGACATATAATATTGTATTAGTTTAAGGTGTACAAAATAACAATTTGATATTTCTAAATGATTACCACAATAAGTTCACTTAAATCCATCACCTCATATAAAGTTACATTTATTTTCTTGTAATGAGACCTTTTAAGATCTAGTCTTAGAAACTTTCAAATATGCAAAACAGTATTATTAACTACAGTCACCAATCTATATACATCTCCAGAACTTATCTTGAAAATGAATTTTGTACATTTCTATAACCTTCATTCATTTTCTCTACCCACATCCCTGCCTCTGATGACCACCAATCTCTTCTCTGTTTAAGTTGAATTTTTTAGATTCTACAAAGGAATAAAGCCATATAGTCATTTTTTCTCTGCTTGATTTATTTCCTTCATTTGTCCTTTTTGTAGTCTCTTGACATATAAAGTTAAGTTGATTGTTTGAACTTCTCCCCCCTTTTTTTGAGGGAAAAAGTTGGATTAAAATATAGAATTAGATTCAAATTTCCACTCTTCTGCTCACTAGCTGTTTTACTTTTGGAAAGTTACTTAACCACTTTGAGGCTTAACTTTTGTGTTTGTGAGGTAAAGATAATAAAACCCTGCAATTTGTGGGTATTAGAGAAAATATAGTTAATAAATTTTTCTGACATATACTATGTGTTAAACACTTTTTTAAAATTTTGGGACTATATTATGAATATAGCACAGATTCCAAGCTCTTGTGAAGTTTGTATTTCAAAAATATTCTCTGCCACTGTTCAATGGTAATAGCTATAGTCATCAGTGTTATAATATATTTAACAAATGTAATTTAGAGGATTTCCAAGAAAAAAGTTTACCCTCTCAGATTTTATAATAAAAAATTAATGAGATAAGAACAGTTGGGAAATAGGACAACTGAAAATACAAAACACAGAGCAAGCAATGCATTAAGTCTGAAATGTGTCTTTCTTTTTCTCAGAGTAGGCCTTTATTGCCATAAACTTTCTTCTTAGAGCTGCTTTTGGTGCATCCCATCATTTTTGGTATATGTTTTTAAATTATACTTTATTGATTATGCTATTAAAGTTGTACCATTTTTTCTCCCCTTTGTCCCCCTCTGTTCTGCATCTCCCCTCCCACAAGCATTCTTCCCCCTTAGTTCATGCCCATGCCTCATACAAATAAGTTCTTTGCAATCTCCATCTCCTATACTATTCTTAACCTCCCCCTGTGTATTTGTACCTGCCAGTTATGCTTCTTATTCCCTGTACCTTTTCCCTCATTTTCTCTCCTCCCCCTCCCCACTGATAACCCTCCATCTAATCTCCATTTCTGTGATTCTGTTCCTGTTCCAGTTGTTTGCTTAGGGTTTTTTTTTTTTTAGGCTTAGTTGTTGATAGTTGTGAGTTTGTTGTCATTTTACTGTTCATAGTCCTACCCCTTTTTTCTGAGATAAGTCTCTTTAACATTTCATAATTTTCATTTGCCTCAAGCTATTTCTTGATTTCTCTTTTGATATATTCTTTGGTCCATTGGTTGTTTAGTAGCATGTTGTTTAATCTCTACATATTTGTGAATTTTTCTGTTTTCTTCTTGTAATCGATTTCTAGTTTAGTACCATTGTGATTGGACTAGGTGCTTTATATTATTTCAGTTTTCTTAAATTTATTGACTTGTTTTTGGCCTAATGTATGATGCCATGGAGAATTTTTTATACATGTTTGAGAAAATGTGTGCACTGCTAATGTTGGATGAAGTGTTTTATAAGTATATGTTAAATCCATCTTGTCTAAGAAGTAGTTTAAATCTAGTGTTTTGTTACGGTTTTTTTCCTGGATGATCTACCCATCACTGAAAGTGAGGTATTGAAGTTCTCCACTTTTATTGTATTGCCATGTGTTTCTCTGTTTCAGTCTGTTAGTATTTGCTTTGTATATATGGGTACAAAAACATTTACAAATGGCACGTCCTTTTGGTGGATCGATCAAAGTGCATCATTATATAACTACCTTTTTTGTCTCTTTTCAGTTTTTGGATTAGAGCCTATTTTCTTTTTTATAAGTATAGCTACTCCTGCTTCTGTTTGGTTTCCATTTGGAGGACTGTTATTTTCCATCACTGAACTTTCAGTTTGTGTGTGTCCTTAATGTGAAGTGAGTCTCCTGTAGGCAGCATATATGTGAGATTTTTTCAGTTATTCAATTTGAAATATTTACATTTAAAATAATTATCAATACATATGTATTTGTTGCCATTTTGTTAACTGTTCTCCAGTTGTTTTGAATTTTTTTGGTTTTTATTTTTCTGCTCTCTTCCCTTGTGATTTGATGATTTTCTGTAGTGGTATGACTGGATTCCTTCCTCTTTATTTTTTGCATATCTACTATAAGTTTTTGCTTTGTAATCATGGGGCTTATTTATTTAGCCCTGGCTGGCGTGACCCAGTGGATTGAGCGCCAGCCTGGGAACCAAAGGGTCGCCAATTAAATTCCCAGGCAGGGCACAGGCCTGGGTTGTGGGCCAGGTCCCCAGTAGGGGGCATGTGAGAGGCAAACACACGTTGATGTTTCTCTCCCTCTCTTTCTCCCTTCTTTCCTCTCTATCTAAAAATAAATAAATAAAATCTTTAAAAAATTTATTTAAAAAATAAAACATATTTATAACAATCTATTTTAAGCTAATAACTTAACTTTGAATACCTACACAAAGTCTCTGTTTCTATACCCCTTTGTACATTTTATGTTTTGATGTCACCACTTACAATTAATGTAACCCAAATATTTGTACTATCAATATTGAATTTATTAACAAATTATTGTAGTCATAGTTATTCTTAATACTTTTGTCTTTGAACCTTCATACTAGATTTATAATTAATTTCCCCACCACCATAACTACTTTAGAGTATTTTGAATTCAACTACATATTTAGCTTTACCTGTCAGATTTATACTTTCATGTGTTTTTTCTATTACTAATTAACATCCTTTCACTTCAGCTTGAAAAACTTCCTCTAACACTTCTTGTAAGACCAGTCTCTTGGTGATGAGCTCCTTCGGATTTCGCTTGTCTGAATGACTCTTTATGTCTATTTTAATTCTGAAAGACAACTTTTATGAGTAGAGATTTTTATGGTTGGCAGTTTGTGTTTTCTTTCAGCACTCTGAATATATCACATCACTTCCTTATGGCCTGCAAAGCTTGTGCTGAAACATGTGCTGATAGTCTTTTGGAGGTTCCCTTATACACGGCGAGTTGCTGCTTTTTCTCTTGCTGCTTTTAAGATTCCCTCCTTATCTTTAACTTCTGACAATTTAATTATAATGTATCTCCCTGTGGGGTTTTTGGTGTCTTATTTGGAACTCTGGGCTTCCTACATCTTGATGTCTGTTTTTTTTTTCTCACTCTCCAAGTTGGGGAAGTTTTTAGCTGTTATTACTTTGCATAATTTTTCTGTCCCTTTCTTTCTCTCTTTTCCTTCTATTACCCCTATGTTGTAAATATAACATTGGTCCACTTGATGTTACCCCTTAAGCTGCCTTCATTCTTTTATCATTCTTTTTTCTTTTTACTCCATTTATTGGATGAATTCAACTGCCCTGTCTTTCATGCACTGATTCTTCTCCTAATCTAGTCTACTTTTCAATTTCTCTTTTGAATTTTTAGTTAATACTGCTTTGGTGTATATTTCATCTTTTTGATTTCTGTTTGGCTTATATTCTTTTTTTTAAGATTTTATTTATTTATCTCTAGAGGGGAAGGGAAGGAGAGAGAAGGAGAGAAATGTCAATGTATGGTTGCCTCTCATGCGTCCACTGCAGGGAACTGGCCTGCAACCGAGGCATGTGCCCTGGCTGGGAATCGAACCACGATCGTGTGGTTCACAGGCCCACATTCAATCCACTGAGCTACACCAGCCAGGTGGCTTATATTCTTGTGTGTTCCGCCATCTCTTTGTTGAAATTCTCGTTTTGTTCATGAGGTGTTCCCCTGACCTCAATGAGCATTTTTATCAACATTATTTTTACCTCTTTATGAGATACAACACTTATCTCTTTTCATTAAGGTCTGTTTCTAGAGTTTTATCTTGTTCTTTTGTTTGGAACACCTTCCTTTGTTTCTTTCTTTTTCTTGACTCTCTGTGTTGATTTATGTACGTTAGATAAAACAGTCACTGCTCGCAGTCTTGGTAAAGTGGTTTCCTGTAGGAGATGAACTTTATCATTCACCCTAATCCAAACTCTTGGTTATCTCTCAAACCTTAGTCATTGTCCAAGCTGCCTTTGTTGTCAGGGGCTCCCAGTAGTTGAGGATGTGCCAACACCTGTCAGTGTCCCAGTGGAGATGATCTCTGTCAGCATCTAGATACTGGCTGACTGGGTATCAGGCCCTCAGGCAACAGCTTTTAAAGCACAAAAATGAGCACGTTCCTGGGAAAGACTGGGAGATAGTCTTTCTCTCTGCTTCCTATGGGCTGAGCCTGGGGGTGGGAATTGGGGTGGATAGCCTCAGTGAGTCCTTGTGAGCTCACCAAGAATCGTTTCTATGGTGTTTGCTATGGTGTTGTGGACCTCATGGTTGCAAACCTTGTTGGCTTTCAGAACTAGATGAACTGGGGCCCATCCTTCTGGAAGTTTTAGTGGTTGAAGTACTAGATGTTGAGTCCAAATCCTTTACTCCTGGGGAGCATCTGGAAGTTGGGATGGGTGTAGTTTATGGCAAGAGTGTGTTTCAGCCTGTCCCATTCATTTTTGAGTGGGTGTTTCCTTGTTCATCCAATGAGTGTGGACATCTCCACTAGTTTCTTGGTTTCTTTCCAAAGGAATTGCTCCCTGGGTGGCTGTAGATTTGGAGTGTCTGTGGGAGGAGGAAAGGTCAGGAGCCCTCCTATCTCACTATCTTGGACCAGAACTCTAAAATTTATGGACATAGAAGAAAGAAGTTTTGCAAGATCTTCTTAGGGAAATAAAATGGATATATAACCTTTTAGTAAGAATGCTTTTTAAATTAAATCCATTATACGGACTTCTTGTAACAAATGCTTGAAAAGAAACAAGTATTGACACAGAATTATTAACAGAAGAACTAACAGTAAAATGTACCTTTAGTGATAATAGTTACAACAGCAGTATATATACATACCTCTGTCACCTTGCTTAGGTACAGACTTAGGTGAGTATGCAGGAATTATCTTGGTTGTCTTCTCTTCTGAAGTAGTAGATATTGGTGTTCCTATATGAAATTCCTATTGATCATTCAGGGCCTAAATTCGAATGATACCTTCTCCCTTGCCTTCATTGACCTAGTCCAGGTAGAGTTCATTGTGTATCCTCACATATAGTGCTCAACTTTTTGTGTTATAAGTAACTATTTTATATCTTTGTCTTTTTCATATCTTATTTTTTATTTTTTTATATTTGTGACATATAATGACATGTGTTCATATTTTATTTTCATCCTCAGTATTTGGGTAGTGTGTGGGACATTGAGTTGCCTAAGAAATGGTTACTGGATTACTAAACACACTGAAGAAAGACTCTTCTTTAGACTGGCACTTAATTTTTAAAATGGTTCTTTTGTCAACTCATTTATCTTTACTATTTATTTAGTAAATAAATATTAAGTACCTAGAATTTTCAAGTACTCTGCTATGCTGTATGTTCACCATGAGTATCTTAGATTGTTTTTTTCATCTCTTCCTTGGTTATTTTATTAGCAAATATTGTTGTGTTCATTTTACTTTTTTAATATTCTCTATATTAGTTTGAGATAAATTAATCTCCAAAAGAAAAATAAAAGTTAACACTTGTTTTCAAAAATAAGTATTGGTACCTAAGTTTTCTTACTATTATTGTGTGTGTGTTTGTGTGTATGTGTCTATTTTATTTTGTAATATAATTAATGACTGAATGTGCAATAATTGGAAGTAAGATTCTGCATCTTCTTTAGCTAAAAGTAAAGCTTGATGTGTAAGAATTCATTAATGCATTCATTAATTAATTCATTCAACAAAGACCTATTGATGCCTTACTATCTCTAATTGGCAAGAGACTGTAAGCCTGTGAAGACCTGGGTTATGCTGTCAGAGACCACTCTGATTCCCATCTCTCCCTCTGTGTGTCATACGGAATATACAAAAATTTTGGTTACATTTATATCTCATTTCTTTGGCCTTTAACTCATCTCTTTATAAATGGATAATATTTAAAATATGTTGTTTCCACAGGCTGACAGGGTCCAGAGGGGAGAGGGGAGAGAATCATAGGGGAAAAGGGAATGGACTCACATGAACAAGTATAAAGGACACATGGACAATAACTAAAGGTGGGGGGTGGAAAGGGGAGGGAGGTGGGGAGCATGGGGCGGGGGGTGGGCAGGGTTGGGAATATAAGACAGAAACCTGTACTTGAACAAGAATTAAATAAAAATTATATTAAAAATAAATAAATAAAATATGTTGTTTCCAAAACTGAGTTCTGGAAGGAACTTTGATTCTTCTTTTCAGCTGTCACAAGGCAAAGCAGAGCCAGCCTCCGTTCCTGGGAGCAGAGGGAGGTTTATTCTATGCACCTTTTAGTGTCTGCATGTCTATTTGGTGGGAACCGCTAGCATACCTGGGTATATAAACATACCTCCAAGTTTCCCGGATATTTGCCAAAATATTTCCAATTTTGTTCAATACTTGCCACACAATACTGGTTCAGCCATTTTTTCAGTTTAATTGTAAAAATATTTATAGTTCCTAAGTCATTAATTGCATTCAATTTTCACTTGTTTTGATTAATGTTCTATGTTGACAACTATCTCAACAATAAACACAGACTTTATTTATCCATGTAAATACATATTTTACTTATTCATGTAAATATCTTGTTATGTATATTAATTAATTTTGAGCCATTTGAATAAATGAGTGTTTTTAAATTAGCCAATTAGAATTGATTATAGCTTAGTAATGAGTAAAACTCTGATTATACAGCAATTTAACAACTTCATGTGCTCCAAAACATTTAGTTTTTGGCCAAAATAAATGTATTTATATCATTTAATAGAAATAAAAACTTATTTGAAAAACTAAAATTTATTAAAGTAGTCTTAGCAGTCTTTTCCCACCCTTGTAGTTATCTGAAATATACTTATAAGAATATGGTCGTGTGTTATAAAAATTACTTATGCCTGTAGAATTTCTATCTTTGATAACAAGATCTATAAGTCAATTACCACCCTTTAAATGAGTCAGATTCTCTATCTCCTTGAAGTAAAAAATAACAGACTAGGAAAATAAATATCCATTTTCCAAATACTGAGACTTGTGAGTATTAAGATGCATTTAGCTTTTCGGATGCTGTATTGTTATTTTATTGGGTATGCATTTCTAAGGGCAGAGTAACTTCATTGAAAGCAAAAATAAACATTTTATTTTTAAGGTGATTTTGCACATACTGAATGGTACTTATAGTGTTAGTTGCTGGAGATAAAATAATAAATAAAACCAGACATGGTTTCTACTTTGACATTGCTAAAAGTCTGAGGGACAAGCCAGACAATCAGATAATCACAAACGTAATTATAAAATTATAGGTGTGACACATAGTATAAAGAAAATGTTCATGGCTGCCCACTGTAGAGAGATTTAAATTAGCGTGGAGTTGCCATGGTCTGAATGTTTATATTCTCCCTAAATTCGTATGTTAAAACCTAATCCCCATTTTGATGATATTTTGAGCAGGGCCTTTAGGAGGTGATTATATCATGGTGTCAGAGCTCCCATGAGTCCAATTAATGCCCTTTGAAAGAGGGCCTTCAGGAAGGACCTTTGAACTTAAAAGGGATCACTTGCCTTTTTCCCTGTGGGAACACAATCAGAAGATGCATGTTGAAAAGGCAACAGTATCTCACTAGACACTGGATCTGCCAGTGCCATGAACTTGGACTTCCCAGCTTTCAGACTGTGAGAAATAAATATTTATTGTTTATACGCCACCAGTTTATGAATTTTTAAAATATTTTATTTATTTTCATTTAGTGAGAGGGGAAGGGAGGGAGAAAGAGAGGGAGAGGAACATCAATGTATAGTTGGCCATACATGCTCCTCACTGGGAACCTGGCTCACAACCCAGGCATGTGCCCTGAATGGGAATCGAACTGGAGACCCTTTAGTTTGCAGCCTGTACCCAGCCCACTGAGCTACACCACCCAGAGCCAGTTTATGGAATTTTTGTTATAACAGCCTGAATGATGTAAGACAGAAGTCAAGGAAAGCTTTTTGGAGAAAGCATCACTAACACTGAAATCCCAAGAATTAATAAAACTTAACCCATAAAAAAGGAAGAAAGAGAACTTCTGGCTTAGGTATAGATGGTATAAATTGTGTAATGAGAGATCATGGCAATGAAATTACAATAGTTTATTAATGAAGTATATAAAATTACTGATATTTGACCATTTTTGACACAAAATGGCAATTTCAACCAAATCTTAGTGTAATAAATATTGAAGAATTAACATCTAAAATCATATTTAGGAAAACAGTTGCTCTGTTGTTATTCTCAGGCCTCTCAATTACTTTCTCTAGAATATGGGGGGTGGTGGAAAAAGCAAAGTGATTAAGTAATCATGTTAAACCCATGGGTGTTATTATAACAAGAATAATTTTTAAACCAGTTTTTAACTTTTCTTTTTTAATTAATGACAGAATCAACCAACCAATCTTTAGACTACTCACAGTGGGCATAGTCCAGATATAAGCAGAAATGCTTTTAAGGACCTTGCAAATTTGTAACTACAAAATTCATAGAAGTTCTGAACTGAAAGTAGAAAGATACATGTCTCAGATTAAATGAAGTCAGGGGGCTGGGAGATGGGTTATGCAATCATATAATTAGATAATCCTTTATGCTTATTGTCACAATAGCATCATTTCCCTTTTTAGATAATTTAAGGGTTCTGTTGCTTTTGTTTAGATTCTTTGCCAAGTGCCTCCTGTCTCCACAAAATGTTACTTACTTGCCATGCTTGTGAACAATTTGTGCTTGGTGAAATGAAGTGGTGGGGTGAGTGTGAGGGTAGGGAGCTAGGTGGCCATGTGGTGGGGAAGAGACTAGGCTTTTTATGTTCTTCTTTTCCCCTCACAGCACAGATTCCCAGAAATATTATACTTCCATAATTTAATATGCAGTGCTCTACACCAACTGTTTACACTAGAATATAGCATAACATACAGTTACTGAACTTGAGACACCACTGACCCATTCTCTGAGGCAACAGGAATTCTCCCTAGAGCTTGTAGCCTTTCTATTCCTTTAAAATCTTGTGCACAGTAATGTTCCATGAGTCTACAAAGACTGAGGCTTCATGAAAAGATTTAGTTTCAACTAAATAACTTTCCACAAAATAATTTGACCCATATGGACAATATGTATCATAAATCCTCTATAGTTGGTAATTATTCATTAATGATAGCCAATTTATATTAATGAAGGTAAGTAATACTAATTTTATACAGCCAAACCAAGCCTTTAGTTTAGATTCTTTGGAATCTAAAAGTCAAATGAATGAAAAAAAATTTTTTTCCT
The DNA here is from genome assembly GCF_014824575.4 of Sturnira hondurensis. Classification (NCBI taxonomy): domain Eukaryota; kingdom Metazoa; phylum Chordata; class Mammalia; order Chiroptera; family Phyllostomidae; genus Sturnira; species Sturnira hondurensis. Next base: position 9,856,536 of record NW_028092059.1, read on the forward strand.
AGTGTTTACATATTCAATTCTTTCTCATTCTCACACTCAGTGTACTAGATATTGATTCCCATTACAATAACCATTACAATCTTTTGCCATTCACATGCTACTAAACTGTTCTAATGAAGGTTACAGATAACTAAAGGTGATAATTTAAGGTTTAACTTTGGGCTAAAAATTCTAGAACTCACTGTTGGACTTTCTTATCCCTTAGGTATAGTATTTGTCCTGGGTCACTATATGTTGGTTTTGGAATTTTTGTCTACTTGACGTTCATGAAACTGGTTTCTCCTGAATTTCTTTGTATCTTTGGCTATTTTCTAATCTTTCTTGTTTAAATTCTCTCTCTCTCCCACTTCTCTTCTAAATAATCATATTATAGGAAATCTATCAATTATCTAAAGTTCCTTTTGGTGATATCTTTTCTAAATCAGTTCCTCCCTAAATGCTAACAACTCCAGTCCTTTTACCTTCCAAAGCTGAATTTTCTATTGAACTACAGATCTATATTTTCTATTGTAAATATCATCTACATGCTGTAGGTAAAAATATCAGTTCAAAATTTATCTTTTTCTTCACTATTTATCTAAGTGAAAATTGTAAACACAATTGTTTTATAAGCTAGAAGCAATAGGGAATCTTTATTACCCCTTTTGCTAATTGCTCTTGCCCTCATCCAGCTAAAAACAGATTCCTTCTCAAGTGTGCAAAAATCCAGGCTTAAGCATCAATGAGTCCTTGGAAAATAAAACTATATAACTACAAAGCCACCGAACCATGAAGCAAATGAAAATTGGGGTCTCAGGTATGATGAAGCTGTATTAAAGAATACTAAAATTCTATCTAAGACTAAATCATAATGAAAATTAAATTTTGGATTCATACTAAATATATATATTATCAATCTAGACAAAATAGCAAATGTCTAAATAATCTATTGGGGGATTGAGAGACAATGAGAAAGTGGGAGAAAATAGATTTTCATATCTTTATAGTTTTATATTAAAATGTTTTTGGAGTTGATGAATTAACAAATAAAGGTTTGCCTATATTGTTTGAAGTGTTAATAGTATGCATTAGAAAATTAAGAACATAGTATCAATCTTCTGGGTAATTTGATAGTAAAAGGTCAAACTCAAAAGAAATAACATAGACCATGTATGAAAAAAAGATTTAAAAATTTACACAAAATGATCAAATTCAACCAAATGTATTTGTTTATGACAATAAATATAAATAAGAGAAGTCATGTATTATAAAAAAGGCTCTCAGACTGAATAATAAAACAAACCAAATTATGTTATATTGAAAAAATCTATCAGAAATGATATTCCAGGATGGGTGAGCAAAATTCTTTAAAAATTTGATAATGATTAATATCTATTACTGATATTTTAAAAGGACACTTCAAACTCTAAGTAAAACAAGAATAGAAGAATATTCCTACAGTGCTTTTGTTTAAAACCAGATGGAGATACCTAGAAGCATTGTCACTAAAGTTGGCAATAAAATATAAGCCCAATATTGCCATTATATTTTAACATTGTTCTAGATGTACTGACTAACGCAATTAGGCATTTATAACACAAGTGTTATTAATGTTAAAAAAATTGAAATAGTGCTAGCATATGTGGCTCAGTTGGGTGGAGCATTGTCTGGTACACCAAAAGGTTGTGGGTTCAATTCCTTGTTAGGGCACATGCCTGGATTTCAGGTTTGATGCCTCATTGACATGTGCGTAGGAGGCACCTGACAGATGTTACTCTCTCACAGAGCTGTTGTTTTCTCCTTCTCTCTCTATCCCTCCTTCCTGCCCTCTAAAAACAATGAAAAAAAATGTCCTCAGGTGAAGATAAAAAATATGTAAATATTTTACTATTGGTATGATTTTATATATGATAAACCTAAAAATTAACTTTAAATTGATTTAAAGTATGAGAATTCAGCACAGTGGCTTCTTAAACTTTTTTTTGACATAGCCTATTTATTTTATTCTATTTATTTATTTTTAGAAGGGAAGGGAAAGAGAGAGGAAGAGAAATACCAATGTATGGTTGGTACTTCCCGTGTGTTCCCTGCTGGGAACTGGCCTGCAACCCAGGCATGTGCCCTGATGGGGAATTGAACCATGATCTTTTGGTTCGCAGGCCCATGCTCAATCTACCGGCCAGGGCTGGTTTCTTAAAATTTTAATGTGAAACATAAATGTTGATATATGAGGGGGCAAAAGTAGGCTTATAATTGTTCATATGAAAAATAATACAATAATTAATGAACAATAATAAATGAATAAAGTCTGTGTTTTGTGTACTCACTGCTCTAAACCTATTTTTCCCTACTTGTATAAATAAGTAATATAAAGTGATAGTCTTCTTGTATATACACAAGAAAGGAAATTAAATGGAATTTAGAAAGGGGGAATATTTTATTTACATTATTATCAAATAGACAAATATTTAGTGTTCCATTTACCCATTGAAACTTAACAGAGCACAAAAATTAGTGGCTTAAAACGATACATTTCTTATTATATTTTGTGATTTTATGTTTGCCCGGGCACATCTGGGCAACTCTTATTCTCATCTAAATAATTGCTTCACAAGCAGCACTTCCAGCGCCCTGTAAAAAGCTCAGGCTTCTGTGGGCTCAGCAGTCCAAAAACACTGAGGTGCAAGTCAACATAACTGTAATAATAATTTTAACAAACAGTAATTAACAGTGTGCCAGGCACTGTGTTAAGTCTCTAACATTGAAAATCATTTTGACTGTAAAAGGAAAGTCCTGCCATCTCCATTGTACTGATTGACCCAAGGGTACCTATGTATTTAGTAAATGGCGGAGCTGGGATTTGAACCCATAGTCAGACCTCTTAACTACTGTCTTTCATGTTTCATTTCTGTTCCAAATACTCATTATTAGATTTGGGAAGAGGAAGTAAGATCAAGCTGTGCAACCCCCCAGGAGATATCCAGATATAACTAGGGCAGGCTTTGAGGATAGCTGGACACCTTAGAATATGATATGAGTTTACACTATTGTTCTCTATTCTATTTAGTTCCTAGACGGGTACAGCTAAGAAAGTATAATTTATACATCTCCACATGTAAACAGGTTCTCTAATGGGACATTTTTCCCTCTTCTCAGAGCAGCAGTAAAGCACCAAAGCTTTGCCAAGAACCTTTGTGTTGGAAAGGTGGCTATTAGGCGCATTATAAGTCTTAACGAGGTGGTTAATCGGCTTTATGTAAATATTCACCTCCCCCCACCCCCAACATACCACCATCATCCCAACGAACTAGAGAAATTCAACCCCAGTTATTTAAAAATATGTTTGCCCTTCAGCTAACACCAGAGAAGCCAGAAATAGAAAGGCAAGGGGGCAGAGTAGAGATGTGCGATATATTTGTTTAGTTTATGCCGTAAACATGCAGCCTCTCTGTATTGCTTTCCCAATTTCTTATCTATTTATAATAAACTGTGGTGTAGAACATTTTCTTATTTCTCACTATCTAAAAATAATACTTTATAATTGCAATATCGAATGCCATTTTATTTTTTCCAAAGTCCAACTGAAATATAAAAATGTATTAATGTGGTCTTCCGTTGCAAGTACCAGAAATCCAATTCATCTGCACACAAGCCAAAAGGAAGTGTGTATTTGCACACCTGAATACATAGGTGCAGTGCCAGATCAGAAACGACATGATCTATATGCTCACGCAGTGGTTCTTTGCTTAGTTCTTGACTCTGCTCTATTGTGTTTCTATTGTGTTTCTATTGTGTTTGTGCTTTTTCCTGCTCCGTGAGATTCTAGTATCTCCAACTTTATGTTTTTCTAATCTCATACTCCCCAATAAGGTGGCCTTTCTCAACTGGAATTTAAGATTTCATTTATTTATTTTTAGAGAGAGGGAAAGTGGGAGAGAAAGAGAGGGAGAGAAACATTGATTGGTTACCTCTTGCAAGTGCCTGACTAGGGACCAGACCCATAACCCAGGCATCTGTCCTAACCAGGAATCAAACTGGAAAACTTCCACTTTGCAGGATGATGCCCAATCAACTGAGCCACACCAGTCAGGATGCGAACTGGAATTTAAAATGAGAGGTTTAAACCCTCAGTTAACTTTCTTCCTTGGCATCTTAAATGTTGATGGTAGGGTACTGGCTTTGGGAAAATCGAGAAAGTAGTCACTGAAACCACTTAAGATTCAGATGAGGTACTCTAGCTGAGAAAGGCTGAGGGAATTCTAAAAATATCCTGATCTAACTTTTAATGGTTTAAGTTATGACCAATATCTTCCATGATTTAGTCATTATGGCAAAAAGAATGAAATAAACAGGTTAGACCCAACTCATAATGTGCATGAAAGTCATAGACTGAATGACTTAAACTACAGAGATTTATTTCCTCACAGTCTCAGATCTGGGTGCTGGTGTGGTTGGGTTCTGGTGGGCGCTCTCTTTCTGGCTTGTAGACACACGTTCTCAGTTCTCATGTGCCAGAGGGAGAGAGCTCTCTCTCTTCCCTTTTCTTAGTTATAAAAATTCTAATCATGCAATACACATGACCTCTCTGTCATGACCCCATCTAGACTGAATTACCTCCCAAAGGCTTCACTTCCAGGTACCACCACACCAGGGATTTAGGGCTTCAACATGTCGATTTCGGAGCATGCACTCAGTCCATAACAGTCAGGAAAGCAAAGGAATAAAATTAGTCTTCACACAGATACTGTGAATGGAGAAATAATGGTTCTGGGGAAGAAATACAGGGTGTTCTTAGCCAGAGAAAGAAATGAGATGTTGGCAGCTAAATAGAACAATAGCTCTCTGCTACACTATGTGTATAAATACATATAAATACATATGAAGACACTCACTGTCTTCAAATTTACTTCTTTTGTAGGCTTTTATATTCTTTCATGTTTTAGTTCAGTATTGGTTAGAAATTTATTTCTAAATCAAGAGTCGTGTTAGGTGCCTGGCCTACTCATGAGATTTCCTGCCATGATTTTAATATTACATATTCTTAAAATGGAACTTACATTAGTAATGATTGCAAAATATTGTCTTTAGTGATTTCAGACTATATAAATAAATTATATAAAAAGTAAACTATAGTAAGATATAACTTGCAATTACTGCTGACACTTCTAATTTGTAAAATAAAAAAACATGACATATATTTTTTTCTTGAGGAGATGGGCAAAGAATGACATTTTTTTCTTTGACAACTTTTCCTGTTTTCCTTTTGGTTTCAGCACTCCCACACATTTCCTTTCACTTCATGTCAGATGCAATTTCTCAAGCTGAATAGGAGTAAACTCTATTCATTTCCACCTTGTCACTCCTATTCAGTTTGGTTATAAATGCAATGAAAGTGTGTGATACAATAGATTTCCGCATGTGTTGCAATGCCAGAAAATGATTTCAATGCACAGGAGTAAATGTTACATGTATTCAGGCCTTCTCTGACTTTTCAGTTTCATATGGGCACCCACAAGATGTTTCTTATTCTAAGGAAAAATACAAAGAAAGACTCCACAAAAAAGCAAAAGACAGAATGTAAGCTGAAAGAGAATGTGTACCAAATGATCTTATTAAACATGTAGGCAAAAAAGTGCAAGCATGCTGCATTATTCCTGTATAATCCAAAGAGACTTAATCATGATGAATCGCTTGATTCATTCAACCATGTGTAATAGGTCAATTAAAATTTAAACACTGGAAAGTTCTGAAAAGAGCAAATGTTTAGTCCAGTGTTGATTCTTATCAAAGTGCTCTGTCACTACCGCATAAATAAAACAAAAATCGGGAAAGGCAAAGACCAAACTGTGGGGATCTATAGATCAGCAATCTCCATTAATTATGAATCTGACTTAGCAAACCCAACAGTAGATATGAGGAGTTCACACAATTTGTTTTATGCTTTTTAACCTCTAAGGTATAATGTTTTAAGTTCTTTGACAAATGTTTATTGCACATTTTCTATATTCTAAGTACTGTTCTAGACACTAAAGTTGTAGTGAGCAAAAGTGTCCCAAATCCCAGATTTCATGGTGCTTAATTCTAGTTTGGGGCGGCAGAAAATAAACTAAATACATCATGTCAATAGCAGTTAGTTGGTGAAAAGGGCTTTGAAGAAAAAATAAAGCAGGAAAGGGGACTTAGATTGATAAGTGGGTGAGGGGTTACCTGGAAAGTGACATTGGAGAAAGACATGAGGGAGGTGAGCCTCGGTTAGCCATGCAGACATATGGGGCAAGAAGTTTTGAGGAAGAGAAATCAGCAAGTGCAAAATCTTTGATGTATGAGCATACGTGATGTGAATATGATTTAGCAGGAGAACAATTGTGGCTGGCATGAGCGAGCAATGGAAGAGTAGTAGGAGATGAGAAGTGATGACACTTGATCAGGTTATATAAGGCTTTGGAGACAGTCAACAAATAAAATGTCCAAACCTGTAAGAATTTATATGCATTTACTTGACCCAAATTAACAAAATTACCAGTAATCAAAATGTCAATAGGTAGAAGAAATTCCCCAGAGAATGGCAGTTTTGCACCTTTTTTTATAGATTACAATCAGAGGAGGAGGCATAAGGGGACTACATGAAATTCACTGATGGTAGATTTGAGAGGTGGGAGAAAGCAAAGTGGGAAAATCTCTAGGATTGGATAAAAAGTAAAACTAATAGACACATATTTCTTTTACTAAGATGGTTAACAGTTAACAATTAGCATAGTGACAACAGTGAGGGAATCTGTGGTTCCTGCTGCGGTACCCTGCTTTGATGGATCAGGAAGAAAGGAAATCGCTTGGATATTCCTAAATTATATATTACCAAGTACGTTATCATAGATGAAAAAAAGACAACAGGTTTAGTAAAGATATAGATTGACTTTTGTTAAGGAAAAATACTGGCCTAGCACAAAACTACTTTCCATGAACAGCTTTTCATTAGAAATTTTAATTTCAGATCATCTTTTATAGTTACTTTAAGTCTCTGAGTTTGTAAGGCTGACATATAGGTCTCCCCTGAGCTTGTTCTGTTTAGTATGTGGCCTTTTTTGTCTTTTTTGTCCACAAGATTACAGTAGAGACTAAGTCTCCAAGAGACAGGAGGGGGCATTAGAAAGTTTTCAGAACAGGATTGAAATGAGTTAGTTATGCTTTAATAAGATAGGTCTGGCTGCCTTGTGGAGATAAACTGTAGGGCCAATGATGGAAAAATAGGGAAAGGCAAAGAGTAAGCTGTGGGATTTAAAGATCAGCAAGTCTCTCTTAACTTTGTAATAAACCACACTAGACGTGATAATGACTTGAAAGATTGTGGTAGCAGGGGAGCCAATGAAAAGCAACCAGTCTCTGATGTTTTGGGTGGAAAATCTGAATAATTTGGTATTTTATTGGGTGTGTAAGTGAAAAAAGAAGGAATCAAGTATAATGCCAATATTTCTTGACCTAAGATACTGAAAGATAGAGTTACATTCATATAAATTGAGAAAACTATAGAGAAGTAGTTTGAGAGGAGGAGAACCAGGAGTCTTCAATTGGACTTGTGTGTCTGAGATGCCCATTTGACATCCAGCAGGGATACTGAGAGGACAGATGGATATAGAAGTCTGGAATTTAGGAGAGAGCTGGGCTGCAGATATTAATTTTAGAGTCACTAGTCGGTTGATTTTAAAGTCATGAAACTAGATGGTATAATGAAGGGAATGAGTATATGTATTAAGATAGCCAGGATTCACTTCAGTATTTTGTGGTCAGAGAGGCAAACTATAACCAACAAAGGAAAGGAAAAATTAGAAACCGATGAGCAAAATCAACGAACAGGAGAATGTGGAGTCTTAGCAAATAAGTGAAGAATGGTTTTTTAGAAGGAAAAAATAATCAACTGTATTATACTGCTGATGTATTTTTCTATGATAGAATTTGACACATATTCACCCTTTGAATATAATAGACTTACTGATTCTTTGTTCGAGGAATATTAATTTTGACATGGTTGATTTTGTGGTCATGCTAAATTTGAAATTCTGACCTGGTTTTCTTTATGATTAATGGGATATATTTATGAGATGGATCTTGGAGAGCATCTGCTTTTGAAACTAAAACCAAAGTCACTGACCCTTAAAGACATATAATACCTAAGTGACATTAGTGTTATTAATCAAGGAATTTAAGAATGGGTTCAACTGTTGATGATTAAAAGATAGGTATGATTTCAACACAACTTGATTGTAACAGCTACGAGGTTTTTATGACTTATGTAGCTTAAATAACAGATATATTGACCATTCATCTAAAAACTAAAAGTTTTTTTTGTAGTCTTCTAGTTTTCTTCCTAAATCTACATATTTATTTACAAGGACATACAGCAGCTTTTCATAAAGCTGTATTTTGCACCTATGGGTGCTGTCAGGAATAATCTTATAATTAAGTTCTGTCCAGTGAAACACAATGAATGTTGTACACATCTTCTGGGAAGTATCTTCTAAGGAACAGGCACATTCTTTTCTCTGTACTTCATACAGACCTAATAACTGGAACAAAAGAAGATATTTGGAACATCACGTAACCTTAGGAATAGAAGCCACTCATGATATAGGAACAGGAGAAAAGCTGGGATCCTGAGGAATTAATGATTCAGAGCTGCCATATGTTGACAGCCCACATCAGGACTAATTGTAATTGAATTAGGATGGATACCCAGATGTCACCATATGTTAGTGTATGTAATGTGTTTAGAAACTAATTGGTGATTTGACCCAAGGTGATAATAACCCTATTCTCTTCATGTTGGCATAGATGAGGGCATAATATTATCTACAGAGTAAACATTTTAAAATTTCATTTATTTTCAGCCTTTTCTAGTAAAAGCTGCCATAAGTTTTACTATGAAAAGAAAATATTTACTCTTCAACTTTTCCTGTTAGTAAAGAAAAAAATGTTGGGTTGGCCAAAAGGTTTATTTGTTATTTTCTGTAAGATGGTCCTAGTAGCACTTAGTAACCTTTAGCTTCATTTGAAACAATTTTGTTACATCGTATTGTGACAGCTGTCATATTAGTCTGCATTTAAGGAACAAACTACTTACCAAAACTGGTGAGTTTTTGTGTAGCCATTTTAATATTGAAAGTGGAAAAGAATACACAATATTTTTGCATATTATGCTGCATTATTTCAAGAAAGGTAAAAACGCAGCTGAAACACGCACACACAAAAAAAACATTTGTGCAGTGTATAGAGAAGGTGATGTGACTGATCGACTGTGTCAAAAGTGGTTTGTGGTTACATGCTGGAGATTTCTCGCTGGATGGTGCTTTATACTTAGGTAGAATAGTTGAAGTTGGTAGCTATCAAATCAAGACATTAATTGAGAACAATCAATGTTATACTTAACAGGAGGTAGTCAATGTACTCAAACTGTCCAAATCAACAAAGTTATTGGTGAAAATGAAAATATATATTTTATTTTTATTTTTATCTTAAGTATATTTTATTGATTATTCTATTACAGTTGTTCCAATTTTTTCTCCCTTTTACCCTCCTCAGCCCTATAGCCCCCAACCATCCAACATTCCCTCCTCACCCTCAACCTTAGTTCATGTCCCTGGATTGTACATATAAGTTCTTTGGCTTCTCCCTTTCCTATACTATTGTTAACCTCCCCTGTCTATTTTGTGTCTACCAATTATGCTTCTTATTCCCTGTACATTTTGCACCTATACCCCCCTCCCCATTGATAACCCTCCTTGTGATCTCCATTTCTGTGATTCTGTTCCTGTTCTTGTTGTTTGCTTGGTTTTTGTTTTTTAGGTTTAGTTGTTCATAGTTGTGAGTTTGTTGTCATTTTGCTGTCCATAGGTTTTGATATTCTTTTTCTTAGATAAGTCCCTTTAACATTTTATATACTAAGGGCTTGGTGATGATGAATACCTTTAACTTTACCTTCTCCGAAAGTACTTTATTTGCTCTTCCATTCTAAATGGTAGCTTTGCTGGATAGAGTAATCTTGGATGTAGGTCCTTGACTTACATGATTTTTGACTACTTTTTCATAGACCCTTCTTGCCTGTAGGGTTTCTTTTGAGAAATCAGCTGATAGTCTTAGGGGAACTTCTTTGTAGGTAACTTTCTCCTTTTCTCTTGCTGCTCTCAAGATGTTCTCCTTATGTTTAATCTTGGGAAACTTAACTATGTTGTGTCTTGGTGTGTTTCTTGTTGAATCCTATTTCTTTGGGACTCTGAGCATCCTAGACTAATATGCCTAGTTTTTGCCATATTGGAGACATTATCCTTCATTATTTTTTGAAATAAGTTTTCAATTTCTTGCTCTTCCTCCTCTCCTTCTGCCACTCCTATGATTTAGATGTTGAAATATTTAAAGTTGTCCCAGAGGTTCCTCAGCCTCTCCTCATTTTTCAAATCTTTATTTCTTCATTCTGTTCCAGTTGGATGTTTATTTCTTCCTTTTGTTCCAAATCATAGATTTGAATCCCAGTTTCCTTCCCTTCACTGTTGGTTCCCTGCATATTTTTCTCTATTTCACTTTGCATAGCCTTCACTTTTTCCTCTATTTTGTGATTGATCTCAGTCATTTCTGTGAGCATCCTGATTACCAGTGTTTTGAACTCTGCATGTGATAGGTTGGCTATCTCACTGTCACTTAGATGTTTTTCTGGAGTTTTGATCTGTTCTTACATTTAGGCCATATTTCTTTGTCTTGGCACCCCTGTTATGATATAAGGGGCAGAGCTTCAGGTGTTCAGCAGGGCAGGGCTACCCACATCACTGCATTGTGGCACTATATGTGGGAGAGGGGTCTGAGAGGGAACAATGCCACTTGCTGCTCTGCTCTTGGCCTCCTTTCAGTCTTTCCCTCAGCTAGCTTTCAGTTACTTCCCCTGCTACTCATAGGCAAATTGGGCCCTTTTGTTGCTGATTTCCAGGTGGGTGTGTTTGTATACATTCTAGGACCCTGTGGTTCTCTCTGAAGAACTCTCCTGTCAGGCAGGGAGTTTCTATCACTGCCACAACCACAACATGTTTTTACAGCCAGAAGATTTGAGGCTTTCACTTCCAGTGCTGGAACCTGGGTTGCATGGTCTATCTGACTCCCCAGTTATTTTTCCTGGTTTACTCACATGCCTGGCCCACCAGCTGCCACCTTGCTGCATGTCCTCTTGGCCCCAGCTACCTGTCTCTGCCTCTCCTACCAGTCTGGATGAATGTTTCTTCTTTAAGTCTTTGGTTGTTGGACTTCCATACCGTTCTATTCTCTGGCAATTCTGGTTGTTTTTTGTTTTTAAATTTGTTTTTGTCATTCTTTTGGTTGTATGAAGAGACAGAGTGTATCTACCTATGCCTCCATTTTGGTCAGAAGTCTCCTGTCTTTTATTTTTAAAGGGAGAAAATCACAAGGACTTTTTGGCCAACCCAATATGTCCCCTCTTGACTTTTCTTGAATCATTACAGAACAATTTGTATCTCTAGACTAATTTAATATTTTTAAAACAAAAAGCTTGAGGTGAGATTATACCTAATGTGGAAATAGTAAAACTCCATGTAAAAGATCTCAGGCTTAATTCTCAAGAAGGTTATCATGTGAGTTAAAGAAACTTGTTTCAAGTATATTTAAACAAGTTTTCTATGTTTAAATCTCTGGATATAGGAAAATTCAAAGGCAATCCATAGTTTTCTGTGCATACATTATCATCTGCTGTGTATTTTTAAAGAAAGGTTCCTCTTCCTCACAGATGTTTTATGTTTGTTTTTGTTTATTTTTAATTTTTTAAATTTTTATTGTTATATTCTACGTATATTTTATTGTTTATGCTATTGATACAGGGTGCAGCCAAGATGGGGGGGGGGCAAAAAAGGAATTTGGAATGGGTCCACAACTCAAGATATCTAGGTAATATTAAAAAGACATATAAGATGTCCTCACCCTTTCCCCCTCAGGTGTGAGTTGGGCGAAGGGACACATGGAGCAGGAACATGTAGAGCTGTTTTGTATAGCAATAGCTTTGCAGCTAACCTCAGGCATGGTCATTTAACATATCTATAACCTTTAGCTGGCTGCATAGATATTTTAAATAGCTGTGGCCATGCTCTGAGCCAGGGGGATGGAAAGGGACTTTCCCCCAAGATATAACTGGGGGGCAGGTCCCCCAAGTGACAGTGCCTGTGTGAAAGCTTGGAGAAGATTGGTTCCATGACATGGGGCCATACCTGCTCAGACTCATGATGGCAGCCCAGTAAACTTGGAATAATACAGGAATGCTGGCAGGTGTAAGTGCCACAATCAACTACCAAGTGATTGTAGGAGGAGTCAGAAATGGGGGTACAGAGGAAGATTGGCACAGGGATTTAAACCCAGACACGGCAGCCATTGAGGGAGAGCCATGTGCTTTTGGCCAGAGTGGGGACTCCTGCAGCTTTGGTAGAAGAGGACCATGCGACTTTGGGGGTGCTCCCCTTGGCAGTGTGGCCTGGCAAGCAGAAGAGACTTTGCCTGGAAGAAGAGTGAAAGAACTCTTTCCAGTAGGCCATGAGAAGGTGCCCCATGGCTTTGAATTCATTGGAGATCCTGCCTGGATGGTGACACAGCTGATGGTGCCAGTAGCCTGAAACACAGATGTATGCTTCTTTTCCTGAGATACGGTACCCTGAATTAGGGCAGGGGAGAAGGAAGCACTGTGGGTGTCTGTGGGTATCCAAAAAGGACTTTGATGTTTTAATGAAGACTTTAGGTCACTACTTTAAGTCTGTATAGCATTAAATAAACCTTTCCTTTCCTTTTCACAAATCTCTGACATTGAGAGACATCTTTCCTATCTGGTGGTGGACATTGGAGTCCAGTAGAAGGTCATTTTGGTAATAGTATACCATGACCCCCTTAGCCCTGTATGTGTGCCCTTTGTTCTGTAACACTATTACAGTTGCCCCATTTTCTCCTCCTTTGCCCACTTCCACCCAGTACCATCCTTGCCTCCATCGATGCCCCTCTTAGTTTATGTCCATGGGTCATGCACATAAGTTCTTTGGTTTCTCCATTTCCTATACTGTTCTTAACATATCACTGTCTATTGTGTACCTACACAGTTATGCTTCTAAATCCCTATACCTTTTCCACTATCCTCCCACCCTTCCCAGCTGATAAAACTCCATGTTTTCTCCATATGTATGATTCTGTTCCTGTTCCAGTTGTCTGGTTAGTTTGTTTTTGTTTGTTAGATTCAGTTGCTGATAGTTGTGAGTTTATGGTCATTTTAGTGTTTATAGTTTTGGTCTTTATTTTTTTCTTAAATAAGACCCTTTAACATTTCATATAAGGGCTCAGTGATGATGAACTCCTTTAGCTTTGCCTTGTCTGGGAAGCACTCCCAGACAAGCACTTTATCTGCCCTCCCAGTCTAAATGTCAGCTTTGCTAGATAGAGTAATCTAGGTTGTAGGTCCTTGCCTTTCATCATTTTGAATACTTCTTGCCAGTCCCTTCTTGCCAGCAGAATTTCTTTTAAGCAATCAGCTGATAGTCTTATGGTAACTCCTTTGTATGTAACTATCTGCTTTTCTCTTGCTGATTTTAAGATTCCTTCTTAATCTTTAACCTTTGACATTTTAATTATGATGCTTCTTGTTGCAGTCCTCTTTGGGTCCACTTGTTTGGGACTTTCTGTACTTCTTGACTTATATCTCTATTTCCTTCACCAAATTGAGGAAGTTTTCTTTCCTTATTTTTCAAAATAAGTTTTTAATTCCTTGCTCTTTCTTTTCTCCTTTTGGGATCCCTGTGATTCAGATGTTGGCACATTTGGAGATGTCCCAAAGTCTTTTCATTTTTTGAATTTTTGCTTCTTCATTTTGTTCTGGTTGAATATTTCTTTCTTCCTTAAGTTCCAAATTGTTGATTTGAATCATGTCCTCCTTTCACCCTTGGTTTCTTATGACTCTTTTAATATCACTTAGTGTAGCCTCATTTTTTTCTTTCTTATGCTTTTGCCATATTCAGTGACATCTCTGAGCATTCTGATCCCTAGCGCTTTGAACTGTGTGTCCGATAGGTTGGCTGTCTTTGCAACACTTAGTTCTTTTTCTGGGCTTCTGTTCTATTCTTTCGTTTGGGCCACATTTCTTTGTCTCCTCAATTGGGAAGCTTCCCTGTGCCTGTGTACTAGGTAGAGCCACTTTGACTCTCTGTCTTAGCACACCTGTTAAGTTGTATGTAATGGAGCCTCGGGTATTCACCAGGGCGGGCAGTCTGCTTCACTTCTTTATGGCTCCATGTGTGGGTGAGGGATCATAGAGGGGACAATACCACTGCTGACTGATTTCTGGGGGCTGGCCTGGCACACAACCCCATTTCCAGTCCCTTTGCCCACTTCCTGTGTGCAACTGGTGCCCCAAGCTGCTGTCCTTGTGGTTCTCAGAGTAGATGGGTTTGTGTGCATTCCAGGCTCTCCTGAAACCAGCAGTTTCTTCCACTGCCCCAATCCTCACTGGTCTTTGCAGCCAGAAGTTATTAGGCTTTATTTTGCTAGTGCTGGAACTGTGGGCCACATGGTCAGGCCTGAGGCTGAGACCGCTTTCTCACGAGGTGTCCCCCTGATATTTATCCACCGCACATTAATGTGGGACTTCCCATTCTGCCGACCACTGCCACCTTGCTGCCACTGGCTCGCCATTGCCACCCCCCATCCTCTCCACCAGGGCTCCCTGTCTCCATCTCTCGTACCTGTCTGGATCAATATAGCTTCTTTAACTCCTTGTTGTCAGACTTCCATACAGTTCAATTATCTGGTAGTTCTGGGTGATTTTTTGAAATTAGTTGTGATCTTTCTTATGATTGTGCAAGGAGGCAAAGGGTGTTTATATGTGTCTCCCTCTTGACCAGAAGTGTACAAAAAACCCTTTAATTTTATTTTATTGATTGTGCTATCATAGTTGTTTTGTTTTTACCCTTTTGTTCTCCTCCACCCAGCACCCCCACTCCCTCAAGCAATTCCTGAGCCATTGTTCTTGTCCATGAGTCATGCATATAATTTCTTTGGCTACACCATTACCTATACTGTACTTTACATCCCATGGATGTAATAGGTAGCTATTTTGTAACTACCTATTTGTACTTCTTAGTCCTGTCACTTCTTTCCCCGTTCCACAACACCCACTTCCTATCTGGTAACCATCAAAATATTCTCAGTATCCATGATTCTGTCTCTGTTCTTTTTGTTTACTTAATTTGATTTTTTAGATTCAATTGTTAAAAGATATATATTTCATGCCACTTTATTGTTCATAGTTTTGATATACTTTTTCTTAAATAAGTTCCTGTAATATTTCATATAATAATAGTCTGGTGATGATGCATTCCTTTAGTTTTTTCTATTCTGGGAAGCTGTTTGTCTACTCTTCAATTTTAAATTATAGCTTTTCCATGTTCAAATCAGATGCAGAGTTCAAAATACTGTTTGTAAGGATGCTCAAGGAATGTAGTGAGGACCTCAGCAGTATAAAAATGATCCAGTCAGAAATAAAGGATACACTAATTGAAATAAAGAATAATTTATAGGGAAATGAGAGTAGAGTAAATGAAGTGGAGAATCAAATCAATGATTTGGAACATAAGGAAGCAAAAAACAACCACCCAGATCAACAAGAAGAAAAAAGAATCAAAAAAATGAGGATAGTATAAGCAGCCTCTAGGACAACTGTAAGAGGTACAACATTCAAATCACAGGGGTACCAGAGGGAGAAGAGAAAGAACAAGAAGTTGGAAATCTATTTAAAAAATAATGAAAGAAAACTTCTCTAATTTGTTGAAGAAAATAGACATGCAAGTCCAGGAAGCACAGAGAGTACCAAATAAGAGCTGCAAATTAGCCCACTTCAAGACATATCATAATTAAAATTCCAAAGGCTAAAGATAAAGAGAAAATCTTAAAAGCAGCAAGAGAAGGACAGTTACCTACAGGGGAGTTCCCATGACACTGTCAGGTGATATCTCAAAAGAAACTTTGCAGGCTAGGAGGGATTGGCAAGAAATATTCAAAGTTTTATGTTTCTTTTTTAGTAAACTCTTTCACTGATAGAATAACTGTATCACCATCCACATCAAATGAGTTATTTACAATGTAAGGATTTCTGGAAGTACAGATGTTAACCAGAAGCTATAGCATTTCCAAAGAATTTTTTCCATTTCTTTTTTTTAAATTTTATTTATTTATCTTTAGAGGGGAATGGAAGGAGAGAAGGAGAGAAATATCAGTGTCTGGTTGCTTCTTATCCATCCCCTGCTGGGAACTGGCCTGCAACCCAGAAATGTGCCCTGACTGGGAATTGAACCGCGATTGTGTGGTTCACAGGCCCACGCTCAATCCACTGAGCTACACCTGCCAGGGCAATTTTTTCTATTTCTTCTGTCATTGTTTCCCCTGACATTTTGTGCTCTGACTGCATCTAGAGCCATCACCCTATGTCTATAGCCTTTTGGTTTTTATTAAGTGTCATAAATGACTCAGCACCATACTTAATCTTTTTGATAGGAAGACTGGTGTAATCTGAAATTTCATGGAAAATAAATTACATGCTTATTATAGGTATAAGGAAATTTTATACAAATATAACTTTTACCAATTGCTTTCATTCTCTTTCCTATATCTGGATGGGACCTTCCGAAATATTTGCTATTAGCCTTCCCTGTAACCAATAATGTGATCTTACTTTTAGTTAATTGACTTTTGACCATTTTTATCATTAAAGTCTCAGCTGAAACAGATATCACCTCCTGAATAAGATGCCTATCTAAATTGATGTCCAGGATAATCTGTTGGTAAATATTGATCATACTTATTATCTGGATTCTATGTCAAAGGGCTATCTCAATTAAGCTTAGTATTTTAAATTATGAGAGGTTCTCTTAGTTATGTAACTTGATATTCTAATCATTCAATGTTAATTATCAGTAACTTTTTAAAATCCTCACTTGAGGATATGTTTATTGATTTTAGAGGGAAAGAAAGGGGGAGAGAAAGAGGGGGATGTAAGAGAGAGAAATACTGATGTGAGAGAGAAACACTGATTGGTTGTGTCCTAAATACACCTGACCAGGGACATGCTCAGACTAACTGAGTCACTCATCCAGGACATTATCGGTGTCTTTTATTAATTATTTTAATCACTATGCAAATACATGAATAAGTTGAAATTCTATTAATAAAGTCCTAGTCACATAAGGAATATTTATTGGATGCCTACTGTGTGCAGGCCCTCTGCTTACTGAGCCTAAGAAGAAACACATAGTTCTTATTTTCCGGAAGCTTATAGAATAGAGCATGGAAGCTATCCAGTTCAATTATCCATTTTTATTCAGGAAGAATATAAGGCCCGGGTAAGTTATGGTAAATGCCTTTCTTAGTGTCATGCAGTTAGAGTCCAAGTCAAAACCTAAAGTCAGGTCTTCTGCAGTCTGTCTGCTCAGTGTGATTTCTACTTCTACAACTCTCTGACACCCCCTGACTCCAACCTAGGTACTTTAAAGCATGGGAAAAGAATAACTCTATGTGCCCAGTACATATTCCTCCATTCTTGGGATTCCAAATAGTTTTTGGCAGTCTTCTATTCTGCTATAAATTCTCTTTTTCTCACTCTCAGGTAGCAAGTAATAGATAGGCTCTTTACACAGAGCTGGTAATTACATCTTGATTGACTCCAGACCAAAATTAAACTCTTTCTTGCTAAGCAAGCTCATCTATCTTTATGGGCAGAAGATTTTCAATTATCCAAGACCATCACACTTGGTCCTAAAACAGTCTTGTTTTCTCTATTATGAACTGCTGCAGTACAATGCAGTTTTAGCTTCTTATGTATATAATGATGTTCTTTGAGAGACCATGGCATGTTCAGTGAAAGTTTTTTAGCAGAATTTTTTTTCCTTGACTGGTCCAGATTTAAACTGTCTAAAATCAGTTCCTCTGGAGCCACTTGTCATTTCTTGTCTTCATTTTAGCAATGTGGGTGAACACATGTCAGACTTCACTTTTTTACCCAGAATAAAGAAGAAATTGATTACCAGTTCTTGGCCTTGCTTCTACTGCTGTATAAAAATAAACTGGCTTCTTTCTACATATTTAAGAGAAACTATCTCCAAGATAGGTTGGTCAGAATTTTGAGGGTCAGGTAATCAAATATTATTTCTTTGTTGGAAGAATTTAGAAAATTTCAGGTGTCCAAAGTTAACCCATTTGAAATAAGAAGCCCAGAGGAGAAGGAGCCAAATTTGTACTTGTGCTGAGATTTTCATTTCAGTTGTACTTGTGTCTGATCTTTATATATCATAATCTTTATTAATTCTGGCAGTAGAGGGTCCTTGAAATGCTGTGAGGATCCTCATGATTAAACGATACTGAGGAGGAGAAGGGAAAAGAAGAGGAAGAAGAGGAGAAGGAGAGGAAGCCAGAAGGCTGGGTTGTAAATGGGGTAGTATTGAGTTCTCCATATTTACACTCTTACATTCATCTGTAGAGGGCAACAATAGTGAGGCAGTTTCATGCGAAGGCAGTGGACAGCCATCATATCCAAAGCAAGATGAGGTTTAAAAATATATATCATCAAATACTGCACTGCATGCAGTCAAAGCCTTGAAACTCTAGTGAAGACATTGTTTCCATAGGTTAATTCTGGCTATTAGAAACACAGACTCGAAGAGAGCTCTGCTGCACCAGTCAATACACCCTAATATAAGATGATATTTTGGAGGCCAACAAGAAAATCTTGAACTCCCAAGCCAAACTGTTTGCCCCTAATAGCTTTCCCTGCCTAGTGACCTTCAAAGGGGTGTGACTAGCCGACTAGCCACATGGCCGGCCCAATGTCAAGTGTTCTGTCTGTTCTGAAAGCTGGAGATCTGGCCCCTGTTTGTTCCTCATCTTCCCCTCTCACTTCTCTCCTCTTCACATTCCGTTCTTCAGATTTACGAACTACTTAAAATACTCTAACAATTCTGTGCAGTATCTTTCTGCAGGTTTTTTTTTCACACATTCTTTTCTTTGCCTATTGCATTCTACCTCCATGCCCTCCATTGACAGCTTCTATTCTCCATCTCTCCTCACCTGAATAATACCTAGTTATGCTTCAGCTTTCATTATATACGGTATATCTGTATTCTCTGGCCAACCCAGTGTGGGATGCCCTTCAGCACGCTCTGTCTTGTAGCACTCAGTGCTATCTTTGTGTGAACAGTTATTGGAGTTGAAATTTTGTCCACTAGGACCCTATGTTACATAAAGGAGCCATGACTGTTTGCCATAAAAGTCTCAGAATTGACACAGTGTAGGTGTTCAGTACTTATTTGACAAGTGATACTGGGTATAAGGCAACCTCCCTAAAATAAATTTAAGGGTGGCTCCATTTCTTTATTCCTTTATCATTGGTGCCTTCTGCATGTAAAGAACCATTCTGGGCACTGGGTGAACAAGGATGAGTGGGGGGAAGAGTCATACAGATAACAAAGCAGACTGGCTTCATGTTATGCATAATCTTGTTTTCTAAATACATCACCAGAGAAAATTCATATCAAATAAATTATTCAATGGCTTAAGACAATAATAATAAAAAATGTACAGAAAAGTTGTGAGTATGACTAAAGGCAGAAAGTATCCAATGAAGTATCTTTTCTAATCATAACTCTTAGGACCACCAAGAGAAAACTAATGAAATTATCTTTTCTTTCAACTGAAATAACATCTGATGTTATATAAATTTTTAAAAGAACAAATTTTCCTGAAAGTACAAAATTGGACTCAGCCTAAGTTGACTACACACACACACATGTATGTATATGTATATATGTATATATGTAAGTATATAAATATATACATGCTTTGAAATAGACAATGCTCTGCTTTTGCTTCTTTTAACTCAACAAACTGAGCTACATGGTTCTTTTAGTATAAAAGGTGATGGTGTTTTCTATTAATAAAACTTTCAAACAGTTGTTTGTAAGTTTTGTGGTTGTGGTCTCCACAGCTCTTAGACATACTCAAAAATTTTTTTGGGAACATTCATAAAAATTTCCATCACAATTTAGAATATCATATTGTAGAGTGAGGACCTGGATATGAAATGAATGCCCCTAGAAGCATCTTCTAGAAAAAGACTGTCATGTACACTTACCAGAAAGGGGAGACAACTAAAATTTAATGTCATTATCTAATTTTGAACAAGTTAAAACAGATTTTTTTCAGCTCACATGAGTTCTTGTTTAAATTAAAGATGCTGAGTATGTCACTAAAGTAAATAACTAGATACGCTTTAAAGTATAGCTGTTATTTAAAGGAATAGCCACAAATATTTAGCTAGATTCCTGAAAACATTCTTTTATTTTTATCTAATATGTAGTTTTCTCTTTTAAAAATGTTTTCATTCAGTTGCTCACGATCAACTTCTCTCCTTTTTTCAAAGTGGAGAAGCAGCCACTGGGGGGATTAATGACTTTTCTGAACAAGCACCAGGGACTTTAGTCTGAAATGTTTACGGCAGAGGTGTCAGATTCTAAAGCTTTCTAAATTATTCCCTGTTCGGTGGCAATGTGCTGCAGAGGAGGTTTAGAGATTAATAGCAGATGAATCACATTTTAAATGCCTTCTAACAAACTGTGTTTAGGTGTATACTCAGTTCTCTAACATATTTAAAGGTGTTTCATTTCTCTGAGGGCTTAATAAAGTCATAAGGACAAGTTACTTTTTTAAATCCACAGTTTTTCTCTCCTCTATCCCATCCAGGGTGACAGAATGTATTGAACATAAACTGAGAACAAAATAAAATTAGGTGGCAATTTCAAAACAGATAGAAGATTGTAAAGAAGATATTTTGTTGCTTTTGTTCTTTTAAAGACATATCATTCACATACATATTTGGTTTTGTTGCTTCAGAAATTTTAAAATGGTACCTGAGTCACCATCACAATTTTAATGCTTTATGTTTTATTGGCAGCTTTTGTCTAATAAGTTTCAAGGGATTTGAGAAGGATTATTTTAGTAACATATATACATGTCAGTATATACAAGATCCATCTGGAAAAAGTCCAGCTATTGTTACTATAATGACAATGGTTTGCACGCCATCCATGTAACCTGGCAGTGGACAGTGGACCAGAATGCACATGTGTGAACAATGACAACTTCACTGTACTAGTCAGTGGGGGAGGTAGACACACCCACTGAGTGAGCATGTGACTGCATGGCCATCACATTCAAAAGGACTGAGCAAGTAGAACAGTGGATGTACATTGAATTTTGCAATAAGCTTGAACATTCCTCTGCAGAAACTATTTGGATGATTGGCCACACCTATGGGCAACTGGTGATTGGCAGCTTCATCACCACAACACACGTGCTCATGCATCACGTGTCATGCAGAGTTTTTTGGTAGAAACATCAAATTACCCAGGTGACTCAGTCCCCATACAGCCCAGATAAGGCACCCTATGACTTCTGACTTTCCCCAAACTATAATCACCTTTGAAAGGGAGGAAATTTCAAAATGTCTATGAGATTCTGGAAAACACAATGCACAGCTAAGGTGACTGGGAGAACCGTGTGAGGTCTCAGGGTGCTTACTTTGAAGGAAACTGAGGTGTCATTGTCCAGTACAATGTTTCTTGTATCTTATATCTTCAATAAATGTCTCCGTTTCTCATATTACACGGCTGGATACCTTCTGAACAGATGTTAATATATTCTTTGAAATAGACAAGGCTCTGTTTCCTGCTTGTTTCATATATATATATATGTGTGTGTGTGTGTGTGTGTGTTCATATACACACACAATATATATATTTATATATGTATGTATGTCCATATACACAATATATACATTTATATATGTATATGCACATGTGTGTGTATTTATATATAAAATCCCAGAGGTGATTATAATTGTAATAAAGTGTCCTTTAAATACAGATTTCTGGGTCTGGAGTCACTATTCCTCACTAAGGGAAAAGTGTTGGGTGAACAAGGTAAAGGAGAGTGAGTCAGATAAATAATCAGAGATACTGCCTATACCTGTATAGATGCTCCGTGCTTCAGTTTAGGAGTGTGGCCAATCTTCTGCTCTGCTGTCTATCATTGACTGGTGGGAGTAAGATCAAAGTCCCAGAGAGTTTGCCCATGTTTCATCGTTCATACTGAAGATTTGTTAATGAATGTGGCCAAAGTTGATGGATAAGTAAACAGGACTTTGAATATGTTATATGAAATGTGCGACACAGCTAGTAGAACTGAGACCAGATGGGAGCTATGCAAAGCATCTCACTAACATACACATACAGAAACACGCAGAAAACAAAGCAAAACAAAGCTTAATTTGTTAAAAGAAAGATAATGAAGGTTTAGGAACAGAAAAGATAATATAGTAGAAAACACTTTAATATTTGTAAATAAACAGATTGGATCACAAACCAAAACCTAGCTATAGGCTGTGCATGATAAATGTAGCTAAGTAAAATCTTTCAGACATGAGGAAATTAAAAATTTGAGTGAGGAAAAGACAAATAAAGAAAATGCCAGTAAGAAAATATGAATTGTATCATTAATAAAACAATGTTGATGCCAAGACAGACCTTTCTGTTAAGAAAAAGGGGAAAAGAAACTTTATAATAGATCACATCCACATTCAGATTCAAGAATTATTTTGGACCAAGAAATATAATCTTAAAATAAAGTTAAAACTACAGGAAACACAGGGAAGTGTGACAAAATGGAAAGCTCAGAACTGCATAAATCTCATAAGGAATGTAGTTATGATGAAGTCCACATTTCAAATCAGCAGAAAAATAATTATCATTTGACTTAAATGGTTTTGAGAGAACAGGGTAAACATTTAAAAATATAAGGTTAAATCCTTAAGTTGCACTGTGTATCAAGTTAAATCTAAATGGGTTGAAACTTCACCTCTAGAATATAAAATAAAAGTGCTAGAAGAATAGTCAAATGTTGTGAGTTCTAAGTGACTCACAATAAGTCAAAATAATTGAGTTGCCCAAACTAACACACCTAATATTTGGCTGACAAGAATTTTAATGTAGAAAACTGGTTCGAGGGTCAAAGGATTTAAAACATGCTATGGGTAAAAAAGATAAACAAAAAACATGTATTTATGATAGAAAGTGCATTTTAAGAGTAACATGTAGGATTGGCTTTACATAGAAAACTTGATGGATTTGACTATGTGAAAATTACAATCCTTTCTATGCGAAGTAATCCTGCATGACAAAATCAGAAGTCAATGGAGAAAATAGTTGCTATATATGACATAAAAGTTAGTATCCTTAGTACACTAGAGATCTTGCATCAACAAGAAAAGAAGCTTGAAAACTATGCAAAGATCACACATGAAAATATATAAATGGTTAATAATTGTGGCAGTCACAAAATTGCCAATTAGTCAGCAAAATCAGTCTTGTGGGATTATTCATTTGCATGAAAACAATTACTGCTGTTAGAAGGAAAATGGCAGATGAGAGGACAATTTGGTATTTATGCATTAATATTTTCCATGATACGTATACATGTATAGCATAGAAAACTAATGTTTAATTTCAACTTTATCTTTCCTAGTCTCTTGTGGATTTTGTTTGCTTGCAGGATCTTTTCGTAGGGCTGATTGAGAATAATGAGCTGTGGGATGTTGCACGGGTGAGAGATAAGCTAAATAGAAAGGGCAGGTAGTATTGGTTTCTTGCTCAAATATATGTCTCCTCTTCTTTCTAAGCAAATAACATGTTATCATGTACAATATGGACTTCTCTTCAGCCTAATACCCTGAGTCTGGACTAGACCAAATCAGCTAGTGACAACTATTTTATTCCTGTCCCTGCGGTTGATATGCACAGGCACGTGACAAAGTGCTAAACAACAAGACATTAGAATATGAATGGGTATTTCTGAGAAAATGTTCTTCATTTTTTAAAAAATGTTATCCTCATCCAAGGACATTTTTTTTCCATTGCTTTTAAAGAGAGAGAAAGGAGGAGGGAGGGAGGGAGTGGGGAGGAAGGAGGAGAGAGAGAGAAAGAGAGAGAAACATTGATGTGAGAGGGAAACATCAATTGGTTCCCTTCTCATACGCAGCTCAACCAGGGATCAAATCCACAATCTGGGTATGTGCCCTGACCAGAATCGAGCCCATGACATTTTGGTCTTTGGAACAAGGCTCCAACTAACTGGACCACACTGCCCAGGACAAAATGCTCTTCATTTTTTTTTTTAAAGATTTTATTTATTTATCTTTAGAGGGGAAGGGAAGGAGAGAGGGAGAGAAACATCAATGTATGGTTGCCTTTCGTGCATCCCCTGCTGGGAGTTGGCCTGCAGGGAACCAGCCTGCAACCCAGGCATGTGCCCTGACTGGGAATCGAACCGCAATCCTCTGATTCGCAGGCCCGCACTCAATCCATTGAGCTACACCAGCCAGGGCTGCTCTTCATTTTTAAAAAAGGGACATGAGTAAAGGGGCTTCCTCTTCTTGCCTTTGGATGTTTTGGAGTGAGAATGTGCTGTTAGGATTGGTTGCAACCATTTCATTACCATGAAAATAAAAAAAAATAGGTGCAGAGCAGCCAAATGGAAGGCTTCACATTGTTGGGCTGCTAAATAACTATCTCAAACTCACCTGGCCTTTAATCTTCTTATGTAGGAGGATAAGTTCCTCACTATCCATGTGACTTGTTTGAATGTGTATTTATTTACTTGCAGCTGAAAACGTCCAATCTGATCCAGAAAGGGAGATACTCATGAAAAAATTAGTTTGTAAGCTGACAGGATAGAGAAATAGAAGAAAGACATAGATTCAGTACAAGGTTAAGATGTTTCTAGAGCATTTTGAAGGCAAAAGAGCAAGCAGATCTTTTAGTTGAGGGCGTGGGGATTTGAGAGAGTGGAGACTTTACCAAAAAGCTCTGCTCTGTGTACATTCCATGTAACTACTCTTCTGCGGCCTAGTTTAGAGAGTTCCATAAAGATGTTTATTACTTTCTGGGTATTAAGTTTGGATTGTTTTTCTGTTGGATGTAACACCATGCAAAGAGTGGCAGTTGGATATGCAGCTTCATTAGGGTTTGGTATGTAATAAGAATGGAAAGTGTTTTCCTTTAAATAATACCCTAAAATATTTTCTAGGGGGACAGAATCCACAGTCTAAATCAGTTCAGAAAATTACATATACTGTTGACTTCTTAGAACTTTAAGTTGCCCATATTTTAGAAAAAGTAAGAAATACTAATAGAAGAAGAGTGTTTAACCAAGTGTTTTCCAAACTGAGAAATTATTAACACTGAAGGAATTCCAGGAACTATTACATAAGTGAGTTCTAGGTAGGGGTGAGAAATGGGACAATTATCCACTGAGAGTGAGTTGTAAATATTCATGGTCTAGGACCACTCTATGGAAGACCAATGCCAACTCAATCATAGTGTTAGAGTGAAATCCCATTCATCTGTAAAGACATTACATGTAAAATGGGATTCATACAGTATAGTGCTTACTTTACAGGATTGTTGGAAGAATTAAATTGGATTATTTTGAAAATTAAAGGAAACATTCCATTTAGAAAGTCCTTGACTCATTATAAATATGCATTTTAGTTATTAATAATATCATTATTACTATTATTATCACCGTTTCCTAAAAAGAACAGCAGAAGAATATGGGTTTCTCTAGCAGGGATGTCCAACCCGGGGCCTGCGGGCCGCATGTGGCTCAGGGTGCCTATGAATGTGGCCCAACATAAAATTGTAAATTTACTTAAAACATTATGAGATTCTTTTTGGTGATTATGTGTCACAATGTATTTAATGTGTGGCCCTAGAAAACTCTTCTTCCAATGTGGCCCAGAGACACCAAAAGGTTGTGCATCCCTGGGGGATGTGGTTCAACATCCCTAGAGCCCTAGGGGAAGTGGTTCAACATTCTCAGGGGAATGTAATTCATGAGTCAGAGGAAGGGGTTCAGCTTCCTACCTTGAGCTGAAGCAGAGGGACAAGTACTGGAATGGTGCCTGGGTGCTAAGGACTATTTAGAACTTCATTTCCAAACATTTTATACTAATTATATTATTATTTTCTAAAAATGCTCTTTGACTTTCTGTTTTGGAATTGCTGTCAATGCTTGACCACATTGATTTTGAATGTTAATAGAGAGTGAAAATTTCAGGGCAATCTTAATTTTTAGAAGCAGCTTATCATCAATTAAAAGCTAGTCTGGTAAAATGTGGGTGATGGATTAGATCATGCCATTTTTTTATTAAAGGTAAGATATGACTATAAAGGAAGCACAATAGAGATGACTGTTTGTCCTGATACCTGTGGTATCTTGAAAAGGATATATCATTGGAATTCACTTAAGGTGTCCAAGGTAACAACTTCTGAAGAACAGTATTTCATGAATATGTAAATTCTAGGTATGTTAACTACAAATAAATATTACTAGTTTAACATTCTCTTTCCCCCACAAACATACTGTGGATTTCATACTGATATAAAATATAAGATATATGATATGAATTGTATAGAGAGCAGAAGTTCTTATTTACAAAATTTTGTGATTTTGACAGGGAAGTGAGTTATATTAATGTATAACTGTGATGTAAGAATAAGGTTACATTTTAAGATATTGCTGAGATCTGCCAAAGTGGTTATTTGAATCTTTAAAATAGCTATGAAAGCACAATTTATGGCATTTCTTTAGAAATTGACTGAGCTTGTCCTCTCATGGTTGAGGTAAAGAACAGGTGATTTGTGTATTTAATTTATGGCCTCGCCAGAGGGCCAAAGCGCTGTGATGTGTGGGTGTCACAGACACACAGGACAGATATGGACATGGACATCCCATAATTTGTTTTAGAAAAGGAGCCTAAATGTCTCAGGAAAATCAAGCACAGTGTCCTTTACAACCATTTAGGTGGTTATATTCACTATTTATTATGTATGTTCAGAATTGTACACAAAATAAAAAACCAAGTTTTTATTAATAAAAGTCCCATCTGTAGTAGTGCCCAGTGGTTTCTTCCTTCACAAGCTTCCACACTGAGCTCATGGATAAACTACATTTTGATTTTATCTTTAGCTTCAATATTAAAGTAACATTAAATGGCAGATAAATAAAAGTAGAAATTTTAATTTCATGTATTAAAGTAACATACACGTACTCTGGACTCCGAACAACTTGTTGGTGAATAAATGAATGACATGGTGAAATAAATGAATTTCTTCCCCTGTTGAAATTTGCAGAGCTTAGGGAAGTCCTGCAAAGTGCTATGATAACATAAATTTTCTGGCCTTGATATTCAATATGGACATTGAAGTCATGTGGGTTTTGTGGCTATTCTTTCTTAATTCTGATGCTGAGTTACTGAAATTTGTGTTCCCCACTGAAATGCTTTCTCATGACAGAGGCTATTTATCCCTGCAGCAGAAATGCTGTTCTATGAGTGAGTGGTTTGTAATTTCTGTAATTCTCTTTCTCCCTCTAACCTATTAGAGCCTTAGTCTAAGGTCTACTTTGACTCCTTTGACCTTGGGCGAATTACTTTATTCTCCTCCTCAACCTTGTGTTCCCTCATTGGTTGAATGAGAATGCTTAGCTCTACTTATCTCAACAGGAAATGTGTTTCATTAAAGGCCTATTAGCTTCTTGAAGTATAAAATTGTAGTTTCGGTGGAGTTTGCTGCACTATTGGCACTTGGCACCAAATCTTCTTTTGAAATCTTTGTAAATGCTTCTCTCTGTGAATGTGCTTTCCAAGGACAAATGAAATATACAAAACTTATTCTGCTACAAGAGAAGAAATGGTCTTTATTCTAACAAACAGCTCGACCTAAGCAGGTTCTTTTTAAGTAATGGCAAGTATTTGTTAGGCCTTTAAAATAAAATTAAAAGGTCATGATTATACATACAGAACAGGGCTGAATATAATTATTATGGAAATATATAACCTATTTGATAAAGAATAATATGCTTCAGTTTATTGACAATGTTCTTTAACTTGGAGAATTCATATTAATTCAGAACACCTGAATTTCTATGGTATATATAAAGGACTATTTAAAGATCAGAGATAAAATTTTATGTATCATAAAAGTAAATTTTGTACTTTTTAATATTTTCACCAATATAATTTTTATTTAAGATCTAGTAAATTGGATATTTGTTTTATAAGTGAGGAATTATAGAGAGATCTTTAGGGATGGCACAACCATGGAATCAATAAGCAGATTGGCTTGGATATATTGCCTTCTGCCAATCTTTTGTGGAAGTCACTTAAGGATGCTCTTTCCATCAGAGTTCCCAATCTGTTTTAATTAGGAAATGTTTTTACCTGTTCTAATGAAAGTCATATAGAGCTGTTGGTTGAGGGTATCGGTTAGGAGGGTGGAAGGAGAACATGAGATATCTAACTTAATTCAGAGTCTTATGTTCATTATTTTAACATATTATCCCTAAGGATTCCAAAGTTGAAAACTGGATAGGCTGGTTGTGATTATTTAATATTCTATTTGAGGGCTTTTCTTATGATTCAAGGGGTAATTCATTCATGAAATGTAATCTCAGAAGGAGCCTCCTACAGCAAAGCATTTGTCTTCAACTAGATGACTGATACAACCACCCACCTCTTAACCTCCCCATCCTTTGCCCTGGGACCTGGAGTCTCCCTCTGGTGGAAGATAGATCCTTGTCCTCAGACTTTGGCCAATGGATACAAGCAAATGGGACATATGCTTTGAGAGAGATCTCATCGCAGGCTCTTGCTTTTGCCCCCTGCCGTGGGACACCGCGTGGGGCAAACGGAGTTCAGCAATGAGAGGCACAGTGGAGCCAAGCAGAGTTGAACACGAACACAACAGCTATAGCCAAAGCACAGTTTGCATGCAATCTGAAAGAAATAAAGTGCTTTCTGAGGCAATCCACTGAGCTTTGGGGATTATTGATTAGCAGCAAAAATGTCCAGTTGAGAAAATAACTGCTAAAGTGTGTGGGCTGCTGTAACAAAGATGCCTAATATGTGTGACAAAGATTTTGCTGGACACCTGGAGGAAGAGAAACTTGTTTTAGAAACTTAAAAAGTGTTATACAGTGGCAAAATATTGTGTAGCATTTTTGTTTGAGACAGGTTGAGAGGCAGTTGATGTACAATCAAAACTGTAGCTTTGGGTACAAGATTTTTAGAACAGTACACTACACAGTACACGAATTGTTGGTAGGTGCAACAAGAAAGCTGGGCTCAGAAAAGAACTGGTGTGTTTGAAAGTAGGGGTGACAGTACGAAGATCCCAGCTACTGTGGACCTTGCAGAATTGAGCGTGGGAACATAAAATTAGAAAATCTACTCTCTCGGGGTAAACACCATACATGGTCACGTCATATTCCATGTTAGATTTCTGAGGGGATAAAAATGAAACGTTGGACAAAATGGCTGCAGTAAAAGGAAGGGAATAATGCCACAATAATCTGATAGGCTGAAAGTGCCTGAAGTTAAGTGAGGAGAAATCTACATTCAAATGAAATTGTGAGGGAATGATTGTGTATGAAGCTGACTTTCTTAAGTAGAATTTAAAAATATACTATGTTTGACAAACTTGTAACTAAAGAGTAACAAGAGTTTGGAACAAAGACAATATGGACTGTTCCAGATATCAGTAAACCCTTGCCCTGGACAGGTGGCTCAATTGATAGGGGCATTGTCCCATGTACCACAAGGTGGAGGGTTCCATTCCCGGTCAGGGCCTAAGCCTAGGTTGTGGGCTCGATCCTCAGTCAGGGTACATATAGGAGGCTTCTCTTTCTCTCTCTCTTTCTTCCCCTTCTTCTCTCTCTAAAATCAATTAAAACATATCCTTGGATGAGGACGATGAACAAGAAAAAGAGAGCAGTAAACCCTGATCCTCCAACACTTATCTTCCGGAAGGAGGCTGAGGAAGCTGCTCCATCCAGGGAGAATTTGAAGCCAGAGTGACACAGTAGCTCTGAAATTTGGGCAAACGTGGTGAAAACCCCTCATGCTGCGGTAGGCAATTATCTCCAATTGGGGTCCCAGTTCTGCTCTCCTGTTCACTGTTCTCCATGGACTTTAGCTTTATGTTCTGGGAAGTTCTCCCTTCCCTGTGGCCCTTCTTGGCTGCATTTGGAGAGAGCAATAAAGAATCTTTAACTATGATTGCTGGATTCATCTTGGTCTGTGTTTACACCTCTGCCATAGGCACAAATGTCCCAGGTAGGAGTTTCTTCTTCAGTCTGAGTTCCGGAATGAAATATTAGGGTTTCAACGCAGCTGTAGGCTAACTACAGGCGGCATGTCAGAAATGTAGAAGTAAATGACGGTTGATGAAAGCCACCCACTGCAATATTGGAGTCTTCTGTTATCCACCAAAACTGATTACGGCAGCATTTATTTTTCCTTTTTGTTCACAAACTTGTTACTTCATTTCTAACATACTTCCACTGGCAAATTAGAAAACATACTTTATAGGAAAAACATCTTTCAAGTGTGTGAGACCTGCACCTTCATGAAGGATATATACTGAGAGGACCAAAAGGGCCCTTTCAGGCCCTCTTCGCCATTACTAGCTGTTTCTCTTCCCTTGAGTCTGTTGGGCAAAATTAACTGTTGTTTCTCTGAGCCTTTGTTCTCAGGACTGGAGAGTTTACTGGACGCATCCCCCCATGCAGGTGTTTTAAAACGTGTACAAATATGGCATGTTAGACCAGAGTGTCCAGACCCTGAACTCAAAGATAATAGCAGAACAAACTGAAGCCTGCACAATTGGCCTAAAACCTCCTGATTTACAACTGACTGCCCTGACTACCCAGCTGCATCCCCTCCCCCTTTATCACCCAATAAAAACTCACAGCCCCAACTTTTCTCTACTGGTGCATCTCCCTGCACTGAGCCATTTCCCTCTCTTGGGAGGGTAGAAACAAAACTTTCCTCTGCATTTTCTTCCCTTTATGAATTCTTTCACAGCCCGTGTCACTGGCCACCCTAACATACACCATAGAGATACCATCCCAACTGCTCCCTGTAATCACCAGCTTCCTGTCCGTATATGACAGGTTGGTTCCCAGCTGCTGACATAGAAATTTCTCCAGCTCATTCAGGGAAGAAATACAAACGTACTCATCAGATGCATAGAGGGGGAAGAGTGCAAAGAGGAAGAATTCAACATAAATATAAATGTTATTGTAATAGGAGCACATAAGTCTACACACAGCCTTCTACATGAAGGCAATCAAGGAACACATTGTAAATGAAACGAAGAGATACAAAAGAAAATTCTTTTGAATAATGGCTTTTAAAAAATCAGGATTTCTGGATGCTGTGTCCTTTTTATAAGGGAGCCTATGGAATCTAAAAATTTGCTGAATGTAGTGGTTTTTCTCTGATTACATGCATTTTTTTCTCAGGTTGACACTTCTTGTCCCAGTAGGAATCTGCCTCGCTCACTCAGGGTTGCGTTCTTCATGCCAGGCTATAGGATGTGCTCAGCAAACACTGTGGAACAGAACTGTAGTCATGATAAAAACATTGAATAGTTTTGAATAATTATTGTTGAAATCCAGTTTTTACACAGCCTCAAGCTAAGAATGGTTTTTAAATTTTCAAAGAGTTGTAAATAACCCCCACCCACAAAACACAAGAATATGTAGTAGAGCATCTTTGTGGCCAGTGAAGCCTAAACTATCTGCTATTTGGCCCTCTACAGAAAAAGTTTGTCCCCCCTCCCTGTTCTAAATTCAAAGAATATTTCCCAGACTTAATCCCACACATTGGGAATTTAGGCAGTGACACGTGCAATGACACCTTAGACCACAGGTGGCAAACACAAGGCCCACGGGCCAAATCTGGCCCTCCACCTAGTTTTATCCAGCCCCATACCTTGTTTTTACCCAGCAGCAGCACCAAGTGCCTTGCTCCTAGTTAAGGAGTAGTTATATTTACACAGTTCTAACATTACATTCGGCCCTATGAAAGAAACTGCGAGGCTGATGTGGCCCCCCGTGAAAATAAGTTTGACACTCCTGCTTTGGACTGAGGAACAACAGTACAAGTAGAGGAAGATGCATATGGGAGGAAGTTGCTTGAAAGTTATTTTCTGTCTCAAAAAGAGACAAAGGCAGAAGTTTAATCTGTTTCTCCTTTACAGTCTTTGAGTTTTGTTGTGTGAAGATGTTGTGGTTGAAGGTACTTGAAGCTGTCTTGGGACCACGAGGGACATGCCTGTTGATTAAAACCAACATACTGAGCATTGTAGAATGAACAGATAAGGAGAACCTGGGTCCTTTTCTTAATGATGTCATTAAACCTCGCAATTTTGCAAACCTTGAAGTATCATGATTATATGTATTTCTATGTGTGATAAAATGGTGTCTATTGTTTAAGTCAGTTGATTCAAATTTTATATTCCTTGCATCTAAATGCATTCTAAGTGATGCTGTAACTGGAATCTGGTTGTAAAGTAGAATAAGACAGCCAGATATTCTTTGAAATTGTATCTACCTGGGGGTTGTGAGCTGCTTGGTTAAGAGAGGACAGCTAGATAAATGGGCATCTCGACTACTGTAGTTCCAGATCAGGAAACACAACATGATTTATTTAATTGTTGTCATGTTAAACAAATAAAAAATCTTAGTAACATGTAAGTCATTTGTTCCCAACGACCATAAATGATCATAAAATATGAGCAACACTCAGACAAGTCCATTCTGTAACCATGTTTGGGAAGACAGACACAGGCCTTTCCACAGTCACAAAAATTACTTAACCAACACTCCCCTGGACTCACACTTAAGTGGCCAGTGCTTCTTTATCAATGATATCTGCAGACTAGCTTTAATCACCCATATATTGGAATAAAAACTATTAAGATACCCATTATTCCCACCTCTCACAGCCTTCATGCCAGAAAGATACCGTGTTTCCCTAGTCACTCTTTAAAATTATCAAGGTCAAATCCAAATTCTGTAAGGAGCTTTCCCAATAACTGATAATCTCTGAGTTTTTCTGGTTTATGTTTCTCCCCCCTGTAAAATGCATAGTAGTTCTAACATTTTGAGATACAGGTATTTTCCTGGTGGTTTGTTTGTTTGTTTGTTTGTTTATAATGAATAGACTTAATTTTTTTAGAGCAGTTTTAGGTTTACAGAAAAAATGAGTTAAAAGAATAGAGTTCCCATATTCTCTTCCCACACTCAATTTCTTCATTATTAGCATCTTGTATTGGTGTGGTGCATCTGTTACAATCAATGAACCAACATTGATGGATATTATTATTAACTGACGTCCACAGTTACACTGGGTTCGCTCTTTTTGTTGCACAATACTATGGATTTTACTAAATGCATAATGTCATGTATCCACCATTACAGTATCATACTGAATAGTTTCACTGCCGTATAAGTGCCCTGTAACCTACCTATTTATCCCCTGCCCCCACCCCACACCCTGGAAACCCCTGATCTTTTTTAAAAATATTTTATTTATTTATTTTTAGAGAGGGGAAGGGAAGGAGAAAGTGAGAGAGAAACATCAATGTGTGGTTGCTTCTCATGTGTCCCCACTGGGGACCTAGCCCGCATGTGCCCTGACTGCGAATCAAACTGGTGACCCCTTGCTTCACAGGCCCACACTCCATCCACTGAGCCACACCAGCCAGGGCTGATCTTTTTTAATATGTATATATTTTTGCCTTTCCCAAGAGCCCATTCAGTTGGAATCATAGAGCATGCAGCCTTTCCGGCTGGCTTTTTTCACTTGGTAATATGCACTTAGAAATCATGTGTTTTCATGACCTAATAACTTATTTCATTTTATCACTGAACAACATCCCATTGTCTGGATATAACACAGTTTATCTATCCATTCATCTCCTGAAGGGCACCTTGGTTGCTTCAAGTTTGGCCAGTTATGAATAAAGAAGTTGTAAATATTCTTGTGTAGGTTTTTTGTGAGCATAAGAGTTCAACTTATTTGGGTAGAGACCAAAAAGGGGGATTGATGAGTATGATAAGACTACTCTAGCCTTGTTAAAAACGGTCAGACTGTCTTCTAAGGCGGCTATACCATTTGGCATTCCACCAGCGATCCCAGTACCAATGAATGGAGGTTCCTGTGGCTCCACATCCTTGCCAGCATTCCACGGTATGCGTGTCCTGGAATTTTGTCACTCTAGTATATGCAGAGTGGCATATCTTTGTGTTTTAGTTCACAGTTCCCTAATGGAATGTCATCCTGAGCACCTTTTCATAGCACCACATCTGGGTATCATTCTGGTGAGGTTCATGTTCAGATCCTTTGCCCACTTTTTCATTGGGTTGTTTGTTTTCTTGCTGTTGTTGCATTTTAAGAGTTCTTTGTATGTTTTAGATGCAAGTCTCTTGCCAGATATGTGCTTCGTACCTGGTGGTCTCTGGTTGTTGGGCCTTAACAACAAAAAGGAGACATACTTTCTGAACAAGGCTGATGTCTCAGATGCAACCAAAACTGAGAAATTGTGAGAGAGGTTTAAATGATGGTGAAAGATGAAGGATGTTTTTCAATATTAAATCATCACAGTAACAAATTTAAAAAGATCTCACTTTATTATTTCTGTATTTCATATGAGGATCTGCTAAAGTTCTTCCCAGGTGTTAGCTTCGTGCTTAATGAAACCTCTTACAAGGGCTTTTGATTATATCGCTAATAATACTCTCTGCATCTATTACAGAATTGCAAGAAAATCAGCAGGTAATAGAAGCTGTGTGTAATAGGTTTGAGAGAGGTTATGCCTTTTGCTTTTAATTCTGCCATTTAAGGAAATGTCTAAGTATACTTTTAATTTCCAGCATACATAAGGAAACATAAGCTATGGCTTCTTCCCCCATGAGGTTGAAATTGTGTACAGTTTAATTCATATTTTTAAATAGCACAGCTGAGAATATACAATCTTCTTCTTAGGAGAAATACATCTGCTCAAGCTAGAGGAAAATGAGACATTATCTCACTAAGTGGCCTTTTATTATTATTATCATTCAATTTACTGTCTTTCAGCACTGTATATGATAATAAACTTCAGTAAATATCAGGCCTTTCTCCCTTCAAGATTTTAAGAATGTTCCAATTATAGAGAGACTAGAAATATAGTTGGAGACTTCTTGTTATTTTTAGACACTCTGAAACCATAGCCTCTTCCAAAAAATATCTTCTCTTTGTTTACCTACCATAATATCTCCCCACCCCTCAGCACTCACTTAAGAAACATTAATGATCTGTTAGTTATCTGCTGTATTTTCTTAAGAAGCTGTTCCTCTTTTCTGTGTTTCTAAGGGGTGTCTAACAAATTGGTCTGGGGGTAATCTATTTGTAATTATGGCATTCATTGCTTATTTCTAACATACTCCAATCATTGAAATTCTGGTGCTAAAATCTATGAAAGCCTCTAATATTTCCTTGACATCCTACATACCTCCCTGCTGAATTTCTCATAGCAAAATATTTACAGTATTTTTTCTCTAGTGTTGTGGTTGTATAAATATTATATTGTAATCGATAATGTCTGTGGACAGAACTGTCAATCTCTCTTCTTTTAATAATTCTCAGTGTCTGACTTTTAAATTGTACAAATTCTAAAGACTTAAAAATCTAATTAACTACCTTTTGAGTGCTGTTGACTTAAGGATCATGATTTTCCATCATCTTGCTGAAATACATCAGATGCAATGTAGAAAAGATTTCCATAACTTTGTGTGATATATTGGTAAATTGTAAGGAAAATAAACAGAAGTTATAATAGGACTCAGTAATCCAGAACCACTGGGAAAAATATTCAATAAAATACCCATACATAATTTTGAGTTTTATGATTTTATACAGAAAAAAAACACATGTTAAATATAAATAAGCATAAATAATTAACTAAACCAGAACTGTTATCTGTATGTTACCTACAGTTATATATTGAAAAGAACATTTTTTGGAAGTAGTATGAATGTTGAAAGTTGTAGAATGTAGTAACTGTTCATACAACTCATTCTGTTCTTTCTTAATACATTGTTGGGGCATTTTGCAATTGTTTTTTATGGTATCTACTCCAAGAAGTAAATACATGAAACTCCTACTTCTTTAAGCATCCGTACATCCTAGGAAAAGTGACACATCATGTCACTAACCTATGAGTATGATTTAATGATGAGAAAACAAAAATAAGGATCCTTATTGAACACAAATTACATACTAAGCACCATGATAAGTTTTTCACATGCATTATCTCATTGTACTTTTCTATCATACCTCTGGGAAGCAGGTATTTTTTATTCTGATTTGGAAATGTGAAAATTGAAGTTGAGAAATATTAGGTGTTAAAACAAAATTATTTTTTAAAAAAAGGTTTTCTAGGAAACCTGAAACTGACAGTTACTTTGGAAATTGGATGTTGAAAGAAAAAAGAACTTTCCAAGAAATGGAATGGAAGTGAGACTCTTGAAAAAAAGATATGTGCTTTATTATTTCCTTTCAGTAGACCCAGTTCTGGGTATCTGCCCAGTTGAAAATTTTTTTTTTCGGAGAATTTTTAGCACTCCTCAAGTAGTAGTCATAACAGAGCACAATATTCTTCCACAATATATCTCTTTTGCTTCAGGTAGTTTGAAGTGAGTTCCTGGTATTAGCAATTAAATAATCTTACACAGAGAAATTTTTCTGTAACTTTTTATCCAAAACATAATAGAAAAATTTTGTCTTCAATGTTAAAATAATTTATGACTGTAAGAAATTTCATGACTCTAGAAATAAATAGAGCAAGGAGTTGTAAGTGTAGACTTTAAAAAATTTATACCAAGATAGTTAATCTAAGAATGAATTTTGCAGATTTGAAGGGGTACCTCTCACTTCCTTAGGAGTCATTTATGTATTTTTTAGAAGTCATGCTTATATGAGAATTTCTGGTGGTTCTGCCTACTAACTTAATGCTACAAACTAGAGATTTGTGAATACTGTGCATTTGTCGTTTCCATATAATTTAAGTCAATAAATTTCTATATCCTCACAGATTACTTTGGAACTTTTTTTTTAGTATTCTTTTTCCCTAGTATCCCCACAGTTTAGAAAATAAGTTTTTACATTTTAGGTGCCTTTGAAAAAGAGAAGAAAAAGAACCATAAGAAAAAATGTTTCATTTGAATAACATATTAAACAGAATCTAAATGTATAAACATGCGGTGTATGTATATGTTGTGTATGCATGTGTTGATATGTGATAGGGAGAACCGTGAGGAGGAATTTCCAGAGTCCATGCATTTCTCTATCACATATGGTGATTACATATTTAGCATGCTGAGAAGGAAATCAGATGCAAAATACCAAAAACATAAAAAAATTGTTTCTTGTCTAATTCCCTCTGTACTTGCTGAACACATATGCTTTTATGTTTAATTCTACACAATCCAAATGCAGTCACATTTTCAATGGTAAAAGAGTTTAATCCAAGACCTGAACTTACCTAGGTTTTTTTTTATTCTCCTTGATTCTATACTACAGTCTCTAATGAAAACATGAACAGCACATTTAATTATAAAATTATATATGTCTCAGGAGAGCCAACATGGCAGTGAAGGCAGTGGAAGTTACACTCACCTCTTCCAAGGACAAAACTGGCATTGAAAATAAAATATAAAATAAGCAATCTGAATAAGCAATAAGCAATAGCAGCAAGGCTCAATTAGAACAGAGGAGCTTACATAACGTATACAAGGGACAACCCTGGAGCAGCTGGCTCAGGTGAACAAAGAAATTGTGCTATTAGGTCCCACGGGACACCTACTGCATAAGAACACCCTACCTAGGAGACATAGCAAATCTACCTAATACATAGAAACAAACACAGAGAGACAGTTAAAATCAGGAGACAAAGAAACATGCTCCAAATGAAAGGACAGAAGAAATCTCCATAAATATAGCTAAATGAAATTGAGACAAGCATTTTACCTGATAAAACAGTTAAAAAATGGTTATATGGATGCTCAAGAGAGTTAGTGAGAACTTCAACAAAGAGATAGAAAATATAAAAAACCCATAGAAACCATAAAAAAACAGTCAAACATGAAGAATATCATTTATGAAATGAAGAATACAGTGAAGAAATATACATTAGGATGTATGAAGCAGAGGACTGAATGGCTATTTGGAACACAAGTTAACAGAAAACACCCCATCAGAGCATCAGAGACAAAAATGAGTTCAAAGGAATAAGAATAGTTGAAGGCACCTTCAGGGCAACATGAACAGTAACAACATTCATATAATACAGTATCAGAAGGAGAAGAGAGAGCACAAGGAATCAAGAAACTGTTTCAAGAAATAATGACTGAAAGCATTTCTAACTGGTAAAGAAAAAACAACAATAACACAAATCCAGGAAAGGCAGGGAATCTCAAACAATATGAACTTAAAAAGGTGTATACCAAGGCAAGGTGTAAAACAAAGAGAGAATCTTAAAAGCCATAAGAGAAAGACAGTTACCTACAAGGGAGCTCCCATAAGACTGTCAGCCGATTGGTGCATGGAAGCATTTCAGGCCAGAAGAGGTGGACATGAAATATTCAAAGCAATGAAAAGCAAGTTATACAACCAAGGCTACTTTACCCAGTAAAGCCATCATTTAAAATTGAAGGAGAAATAAAAAACTTCCTAGACAAGAAAAAGCTAAAGGAGTTAATTATCACCTAACAGTATTGCAAGAAATGTTAAGGAATCCTTTTTAAGAAGAAGGAGAAAAAGGAGAGGGAGAAGGAAAAGGGAGAGGAGAAGGAGGAGGAAGAGGAGGAGAAGAAGAAGAAAAACATAGTTATGAAGAATAAAATGACAATAAATACATACCTATTAATAATTATTTTAAATATAAATGGCTTAAATGTTCCAATCAAAGGGTAGTGACCAGATTTAAAAAACACAAGACCCATATATAGACTGTCTACAAGAGAAACAATTCAGAGTAAAAGTAAAGAAATTGAAAAAGTTACATCATGCAAACAAAAAGAACAAAAGGCTAGGGTAGCAATTTTATATACAACAAAATACTTTAAACAAAGGCTATATCAAAAGACAAAAAGGGTACTACATAATGATAAAGGGAACAATCCATCAAAAGATATAAGCCTTGTAAATGTTTATACACTTAACATAGAAGCACCTGAATATGTAAAGCAAATCTTGATGGACATAAAGGGACAGATTGACAGAAATATGATCATAATAGGGGATTTAATATTACACTGACATCAATGGAAAGATCTTCCAGGCAGAAATTCAACAAGAAAACAGTATCCTTAAATGACATACCAGATCAGATAGATTTAATTATCTTCAGAGCATTTCACCCCAAGAAGCAAAATATACATTCTTCTTAAGTGCATGTGGTACATTTTCAAAGATACACCATGTTAGGATACAAAAGAAATCTCAATAAATTCAGGAAATTTGAAATCATATCAAGCATCTTCTCTGACCATAATGGTATGAAACTGGTATGATACATAATGGTATCAATCACAAGAAAAAAAAAAACCGAACACACAAAGAAATGGAAGCTAAATAACATCTTAGTAAAAAAAATGAACAGGTTTATACAGTGATATTAAGGAAGAAATCAAAAGATACCTTGAAACAAATGAAAATAAAAACACAACCCAACATCTATTGGGCATGGTGAAAGCAGTTCTAAGGTGGAAATTTATAGTATTTCAATATTATAGGCCTAACAACAACAACAACAACAAAACAAAAAACAAGAAAACTCAAATAAATAAATCTAACTTTCCCCTTAAAAGAATAGAAAAAGAACAACAAATAAAGCCCAAAGTGAGTAGAAGAAAGGAGATGATAAACATTGGAGCAGAAATAAATGAAACAGCATCTAAAAAATACAAAAGTTCAGCCCTGGCTGGTGTAGCTCAGTGGACTGAGCACTTGTCTGTGAACCAAAGGGTCATGGGTTCAATTACCAGTCAGGGCACATGCCTGGGTTGCAGGCCAAGTCCCCAGTAGGGGGCACATGAGAGGCAATCACACATTGATGTTTCTCTCCCTTTCTTTCTCCTTCCTTTCCCCTCTCTCTAAAAAGAAATAAAATAAAAAAAATTTAGAAAAATAAAAAAATATACAAAAGATCAATGAAACTGAGAGCTGGTTCTTTGAAAAGGTAAACAGGATGGATAAACTTTTAACCAGACTGACTCATCAAGAAAAAAAGAGGGAGGACCCGAATAAGTATAATCAGAAATGAAAGAAGGCAAGTAACAACTGACACAAAAGAAATAAAAAGGATTGTAAGAAAATACTATAAACAAGTATATGCTAAGAAACTGGACAATCTGGATGGAATGGATACATTTCTAGAAAAAAAATTTCCAAAACTGAATTAGGAAGAATCATAAAATAGGAATAAACCAATTACAACTAGTACAACTGAAGCAGTAATAAAAAAACTCTCAACAAATAAAAGTCTTGCACCAGATGCCTTCACTGGTGAATTCTACCAAATATTTAAAGAAGAACTGATACCTACCATTTCAAACTATTACAAAAATTTAGGAGGAGGGAAGACCCCCATGCTCATTTTATGAGGCTGGAATTGTTCCAATTCCAAAACAGATAAAGACACTCCAAAGACAGAAAATTATAGGCAAATAGCCCTGATGTACATACTGTATTTTTGGACCATAAGTCGCACCTAGGTTTTAGAGGAGGAAAATAGAAAAAAAATGAAGCAAGAAATGTGGTAAAATATTTAATAACATAAATAACATAATATTTCACCAATGTAAATGTAAAGCTACATTTGGACTATAAGACACACCCTCAGTTACCTCCCAAATTTTGGGGAAAAAAGTATGTCATACAGTCTGAAAAATATGGTAGATACTCAAATCCTCAACAAAATAGAATAATATGTGTCTCAGTAAATAGGTTCAAAAAGTCATATTTTACTTAATAATTTTCAACTGTGGCCTGACTGGTGTGACTCAGCTGTGTGGGCATTGTCCCACAAGGTAAAGGTCACCCATATGATTCCCAGTTAGAGTACATGCACAGAAAAAAAAGCAGGATAGGCAACACAAGGAGTAAAACTTTTTCTTACATTGAAATAAAAAGAATAAACTCTTATGATACTTTTTACCTGATTATATTATGACATTATTTGTAGTTTTTTCAAGCTTGTAATATTATGTCTTTGGGCATGTACTAAATTGTTGAATTTATAAAATGTTCAAACTTATGTATAAAGATATCTCTGCATTAATTCCCTCTGAAGTGTGCATTGCCTCATACAATTTGAATCAAATGTTCTAACTGGAAGGAAGTTTGGGAGATTGCAATCTATCATGTGATGTTTAATTAAGCGATAATACCACAGGGTCAATGCAGTAGGCATTCCAATTCCCTCTCATCCTTCTCTGTCTTTTTTCTTATTTTGCTTCACTTTTCTTTCCCACGTCCTCACTGGTAAGCTCCTCTCTGGATGAGCTCAGTAGAAGTGAGAATCCAATAATTCCTAATGTGATCACTTCTGAGCTAACTTTGTTTAAAAAATAGCAGAGGAAGGAGAGGGAAGTGTATATTACAGGAAATATATTGCATTTTCTTGGAACATTTAAAGGATGTTATTAATGAATATTTAAATCTAGATACAAGTTTGAATGAGTGCCTGCCAGTAATTAAGCAGTAATTAAAGTGTTGTAGAGAATGTAGAAAAAATTATCAATTTATTTTTTAGCAAAAAATTGAAAGTAATGTTTATTAAAAAATGGCAAAAGAAGTCTGCTATACAAGATGTATATCTGTATACATCTTGTACACATCTTGTATACAGATATATCTATCCTGTATACAGCTATATCTGCTATACAAGATGTACATACAAATTAATAACAGTAAGACCTTCAGCTAAGTAAATCAGCAAAGGCTATTCACAAAAGAAATGATTTATTGAGAAATATGTAGCAAAATGTTTAATTTTAATTTTTTTAATTTAAAAATATTTTATTGTATTTTCCTTTATTTATTTATTTATTTTTACATTCACACAATAGAATCTTCTTTTTAAATTGAATTTACTGGGGTGACATTGACTAACAAAGTTATGCAGGTTTCAGGTGTACAATTTATAATACATCATCGGCATATTACGTATTTACCGCCCCAAGTCTTCTTCCTTCACCATATGTTCCCCTAGTCCCCTCTTCTACCTCCCTCACCCCACTTCCTTCTGGCAGTCACCATACTATTGTCTATGTTCGAGTTTTTTCTCTTTTTTTAATTTGCTTAATCTCTTCTCTCTTCTCACCCAGCCCTGAAACACATCCCCTCTGATAGTTTGTCAGTCTGTCCTCTGTATCCACGAGTCTGTCTCCACTTTGTCAGTTTATTTTGTACATTAGA
Source organism: Sturnira hondurensis (assembly GCF_014824575.4). Taxonomy (NCBI): domain Eukaryota; kingdom Metazoa; phylum Chordata; class Mammalia; order Chiroptera; family Phyllostomidae; genus Sturnira; species Sturnira hondurensis. Next base: position 9,898,996 of record NW_028092059.1, read on the forward strand.
CTTCACATATAGATGAAATCATGGTGGAAATGCAGATTGATGCAGCCAAAGTGTAACACACTGTCAAGTTACATCAAAAAATTTAAAATGGAGCTGCCTTATGATCCAGTGACTCCACTTCTGGGAATATATTTAATGAAACCCAAAACACTAATTTGAAAGGATATATGCACACCTATGTTTATTGCAGATTTATTTATCAATAGCCAAGATTTGGAAGCAGCCCAAATGCCCATCAATAGATGAGAGGTTTAAAAAAATAGTGGTGCATTTACACAGTTTCTTACTACTCAGCTATAAAAAAGAAGGAAATCTCACATTTTGTGACAGCGTGGATAGATTTGGAGAGTCTTATGCTGAGTGAAATGCCCCACATTTTGCTATATATGTGTACTTTGTTGCCCAAATTTTTGAAGGAAAAATAAGGATGCACATTATATATGGGTAGTACCTGAAATACCTTGAATGTGTCCTTGTGCTTTGTAATTATTTGTTACATAAAATTTCTTGTACCATAATATGTTAAAAAATAAATGGTAAACTCCTTTATAATACAAAAATAAGTATCTAAATATAAATAAGTAAAAATTGAATTAAAAAATTAAAATAAAAGATTTTTTTTCCTGAAAGGGGTCAAAATGTGGGTGCACATTATATGAGGCAAAATATGATAAGCAAGTCAGAGAAAGACAAGTAAAATATGGTCGATCTATACACATAAGGAGTTCATTCTGAACTACTGATAAAAATAGCTTTTTATAATTAGACATTAACTGGATTGATACAGACTTTATGTGTTATAGAAGCTTATGAGAAAACAGGATTGACTGTGTCATTCAATAATGTTGAGCACATACTGTGTTTATTCATTTATTCATGCATTCAGTAAACTTTTACAGAGTATAAATGTCATGCACAAAGGACAGAGCCATGAATTCCTGCCATCACAGAGCTGTAGTTTTAATGAGGACTGGAGTGAGAAAACATAAAAAATAAACACTTAAATAAATAATCAATTGGTGGTGAGTGTGATGAAAGAAACAAAAGCAGGTTAAGGGAAACAGGGAGATTGCAGGACAGCGGGCAGGTGCTGTGTTACGTAGGTAGCCAGGGAGGTGTCACTGATTCCTCGAAGAAGCTGAGTGAACAAGTCTTTAGCTAGCTTGGCAAGGTCCTTCTAGGAAGGAGGAGGCCAAAGGCAAAGGCTCAGAGATGTTTAGGGTGACAGAAGTGGAGTGAATTTGAGACATAGTGGTAGAAGAAAAGCTCAGAGAAGCCATGAGGGGCAAATCACCTGGGGCCTTTGTGGATCACTGTAAAGACAATGGCTTGCTCTCTGAGATGGGAAGCTTTTGGAGGGATTTCAGCAGAGTGCCATGACCTGACCTGGTTGTGAAACAATAATTCTGGGTGGCCCATTCAGAATGGCTGTTCGAAGGTGAAAGGGGAAACAAAGCAGGGACACAAAGGAGTTACTGCAATAGCCAGGCTGGATATGATGGTTATTACTGTTTTCAGCACAGTTTCTTTAGGTGAATAAAAGGCATACAGGCATATTTTGTTATATTGCCCTTCACAGTTATTGCATTGTTTTTGGTTTTTTTTTTACAGATTAATGGTAAAACCCTCCACCAGCAAAAAGATTGTAATTTGCTGAAGCCTCACGTGATGTTTAGAATTTTTTAGCAATAAAGTATTTTTAATTAAGCAATGCACATTGTTTTTTAGGTATAATGCTATTGCACACTTAATAGACTACAGGATCATGTAAACATAACTTTTCCATGCATTGGGAAACCAAAAATTTTACTTTACTGTAGTAATCTAGAACCAAATCCACAATATTTCCAAGGTAGTCCTGTATAGCATGAGAAAAGTACAAATCAAATGGTGTATTTTTTCCAGTTCATTTACCAGTTTTTCCTGTTAGTATACTCCAACTATTACTTATAATATTCTAGTTATAAAATATATATTGAAAAATACTGTATTTATTTAATAACAGTGTAAAGAACTTAATATTTCACTTCAATAATGTATTAAATTCTTACACTTAGTTTTGTTTTGAAGTATCTGTTTTCAATTGATTGAATTGTTTATTTTTATGCGAGTATTAAGGTATTTAAATTATATTCTCTTCATACTATGTTTCAAAGACAGCCCTGGCTGGCATAGCTTAGTGGATTGAGCGCGGGCCTGCGAACCACACGATCGCAGTTCCATTCCCAGTTAGGGCACATGCCTGGGTTGCAGGCCAGTTCCCAGTTCCCAGCAGGGAATGCACAAGAGGCAACTATACATAGATATTTCTCTCTCTCCTTCCCTTTCCCTCTAAGATAAATAAATACAATCTTTAAAAAATATACAGAATTTTCAAGCTCTCACTCATTCTTATTATTTTCTAATGTTTTTTACTGTTTTAGCTCATTTATTCCTGGGATCACTGCCTTTTAATAATTTTTGATAAATCTTTAATGTTTTAGGTTTTTTATTAAATTTTATCTATGTATGTGTGTACACAGTAAATTATAATGATACACATTTTATTCTAACTATGTATGTTGTTTACAAGAGGCATTTTATGCACAAGAACATGGAATGATTTAAAGAAAAGGGTAAAAATATAAAGAGAGCAGGCAAATGCTATCCAAATAACATGAAGTTGCTATTTTAATCAGAAAAAAATAAATGAGAGCAAAAGTCATTTACTACAAAATTATGCAAGGTTTGGTTTTCCAGAAAGATATAGCAGTTTTAAAATTGTATGTCCGTAAGAACTTCTGCAAAAAACATATGCAACAGAATTGTATAAGACTACTGGGAAGAAAAGGTTTCTTCCTTCACCAAGGAGGAGATTTCCAGAGCATTTTGTTATTTATTGACAGGGCTCTCAACAATTACTGAGCAATGCAATAATAAGTTTACCTTAATTGACACCACATTTTATTTTATTTTATTTATTTTTTAAAAATATTTTTTATTTATTTATCTTTAGAGGGAAAGGGAAGGAGAGAGGAAGAGAAACATCAGTGTATGGTTGCTTCTTGTGCATCCCCTGCTGGGAACTGGCCCCTGCGGGGAACTGGCCTGCAACCCAGGCATGTGCCCTGACTGGGAATCGAACCTTGATCATGTGGTTCACAGGCCCGCACTCAATCCACTGAGCTACACCAGCCAGGGCGACACCACATTTTAAACATACTATTTTATTGTATAACTAAGGACCTTCTAAAAATTGTCCATGTACTAGGCAATAAAGTGATTTTCAATAAAATTCAAATGTAGATATAATCACACCAGTTCTCTAGTCAAATGCATTTATATTAGAACTTGAAAAAACACAGGTAAAAAATTGTACATTTGTTAAGAAATATCTAACTAATTGATAGAGTAAAAATTTAATAATTGAAGTGTTTTAAAATTTATTATAATTTGTTAAGAATTGAAATACTGCCTGTTGTAAGTTGCGGAGTGAAGCAGTCCTAAATTACAAAACATTAAATTTTATATTTAAAAAAAGTTAGAAATATCTGAATAAGTGCAAAGAAATTAGGAGTAAAGATATGGAAAATTTAAGAGCAGCAATTAACAAAAAATTAATAAAAGTATGATGGAGTGGATCCACCAAAAAATTGTTTCTCTGTAAAGACTCATAAAGAACTAGAGACAGCTCCAGTAACACTGATAAGAAAAAGATGGAGAAGGCAAAAATAATCAGTGCATTAGAATTCTTAAAGAGATCGTAACTACAAATACAGTAGCAACAAAATTAAGTAAAAGAAGAGTATAAACAGCTAATTAGCTGTAGTCTACATCCCCATGATGAGTATTTTGTAACAACCTACACTTCTTATCTCTTCATTTTTGCCACCCAGTCTCCCAACCACCCTTCTCTCTGGCAACCATCGGTCTGTTTTCTGTATCTGTGAGTCTGTTTGTATTTCGTTTGTTTACATTGTTCCTTAGATTCCCCATGTAAGTAAAATAATATGGTGGTTCTCTTTCTCTGACTTATTTCACTAATAATATTGTAATAGCTATGTATGGTGCCAGGTGTGTACTAGAAATATCAGGGAGACCACTTTGTAAAGTATATGATTGTCTAGCCACTACACTATACTACTGAGACTAATACAAAATAATATTGAATGTAAACTATAATTTAGAAATTAAAAACAAAAATAGAGAAATAGCAATAATATCAACACAGAATAATTGGAAATACTTTGAAAAAATGTGATTTAACAAAATTCACTCTAAATGAAAATGTGTCTAATAATTCTGTGAAAATTAGCCCTGGATGGTGTGGCTCAGTGGATTGAGCACCAGTCTTTGAACCAAAGGATCCCTGGTTCAATTCCCAGTCAGGGCACATGCCTGGGTTGTGGGCCAGGTCCCCAGTAGGGAGTCTGTGAAAGGCAACAACACACTGATGTTTCTCTCCCTCTCTTTCTCACTTCCTTCCTCTCTGTCTAAAAATAAAATAAATAAAATCTTTCAAAAAATTCTATGAAAATTAAATAAATTGAATTTATGTTTAAAAAACAGCCCAAAGAAACTACCAGATCTACATTCTATCAAATTATCAAATAACAAATAATTCCAAGCTTATACAAATTTCCATAAAAACTCTAGATATTACTCTAACCTAATGTCACCTAACAATGGATAGAAAAAAATAGAGTGGAAATTTTAGCCTAATCTCACTCAGCAATATAGGTAAAAAGTCTAAAAATATTAGCAAACTGTGTCCAGAGTATATCAAAAGATAAATACATTACAATCAATTCAGGTTTATCCTGACAATAAAATTGTGGTTTGATATAACAAAATCATGTAATGTGATTTATTGCATTAGTGTATCATTTTAGTAGATGCATCTAAAAGCTTGATAAAATATAAAATTCAATACTCATTTACTATAAAAGATTTGGCAAATTCAATAAAACTTTTGTTGTAAAAAATGTCTAACAAAAACCTAGGAGAGTTATTCTTAACCATTTTCTTTAACATTCTCTGTAACATCAGGAAAAAGATAAGAAAGTGTATTGTCATTATTTCTTTTTGGCATTTTTTTTTGCTAAGGTAGTTAGACAAGAAAAGTAAAAAACCATAAGAACTAGAAAGGAGCCCAGACCAGTGTGGCTCAGTCTTTCTCTAAAAATAAATAAATGAAATCTTAAAAAAAAACTAGAAAGGAAAGAGAGATAGTCATTATTTGAAGATGATATGCTTCTTTAAATAGCAAATCAAAGCATCTATAAATTATCGCAATCAATAGGAAACTCTAGTAAGATGCCGATATAAGAAAATGTATAAATTGATTTTATTTTTACACATAGTTAATACAAATATTTTTTAATGCTGAAAGTTTCCCATTTAATGTGTGCAATGTACAGAAAATTAACATTCTGAATAAGAATCCCTTAACATTTTTCCTTCTTGAATGAGGAGTATGCATTCTTTGGCCCTTTCACACTGAATCGGATTTTAGTAAAATTCCCTCCGCATCTCTGATATTTAAGGGTTGGATAATTGTCAGTATAAGATCAGTCCAATGATCTCTCAGACTGAGATAAGTGGGCAGGAAACTGGAGCCGTGAGCAGCACAGTGGAAGGATCTCCAGGTTTTATTTTATTTTATTTTATTTTATTTTATTTTATTTTATTTTATTTTATTTTATTTTATTTTATTTTTTATATGATTGTTGCTACCCAGATTTAGAGACACTGTATGTAATGTACTATTTGTTCTGGCCTCCACTCCAGCTATAAAGTATAATAGTCTCTGACACCCGCTCCTCCCACTACTAAACCTGGGCCACATCCTGACTCACTGGCCATACACTGAATCTTATTGGTCCTGTAAATATCTTCTGCATTAGAACCTAATGTGGTCTATAGGTATATTTTCCAGAACAAGCAAAGTGTATACACATTGTGCCTTCAGATTAGGACCAAGTCGATGATAGTACCAACTTGTTACTGTTAAGATTCTTGGGCTTTTTATATTGTTCTTTCTGTCTACTTTGCTTCATGAAGAAATGCAACCATTGGGGAAACTCTGTTGACATGACATCCTACGTATCCCTTTGCTGTGCTTACATCCCTGTTTCTACTCTTTCAACGTGACTGTGAAACATTTTGTCGGGGTGCTGCTCCTTTTAAAATATGTGTAGGAGAAAACTATCTACAAATGGCATGTTCCCAGATCCTCACTATTGAGAAACATTTTCTCTAATTAAAACCATGTATAAAAATTAACTGTAATGAGTTAAAAGAAACATTATTTCAGATTATATTCTATAGGAATATGGAGAAAAATGTGTACTCTGTGGTGCAATGCTCTCTACTGAGCAAGAGGCTGGATGTGGCTTTGCTCAAAATTTGAATTATATACTTAATTTTAAAGATTAAAATTTAATGACCTTTTAAATGTAATATGCCTTTACCAGTCACATTTTTTTTTCTTTTCCAATAGTCTAATTTCATAGTATTGCAGGAATAGTACTTTGGAGCATTTTTGATAGAGTCCTCCTGCCAGTATACATTTAAGTATTTATTTTTAATTGATCTTTAAAGGTTTTTTCTTTAATAGCATTGCAACTTTTTTCCAGTTCTGACAACATTCTGTGATAAAAAGTTTTAAAACAGAATATTGTACTTCTTCACCTTAGAGAAAATTTAAAACTATTCAAGTATGTACTTTTCATCAATGGCTTAAATTTTCATCATATGTACATACACAGCTATTTTCATTCATCAAGATTTATGGGTTTTGTAAATTAAAATGATTATGGATTAAAGAAAGCATATTTTGCAAAAAGAAATGTCTCCAGAGGTTTTTGGAGACTACAACAGGAATGGCTTTTTTAAATGTTTGTTCTTGTTTATTTGTTACTCTTAGAAAATCTTATTTTTGACTGGACTCAGACTTAGGAGTAGAAACTCTCAAAAACAATAGCTTACCCGGTCTCTTGGCTTCCTTTTCTTGGCGTTTCTCTTTGGCCTCCTTCATTCTCTTGAACAAAAGTTTAGCTTATTCTTAGTATGTTGTTTCTTCAGAGCGATAAGCCACCGTTTGTTTTGCAGGACACGTGGAGAAACAACACGCCAAGTCTTGGGTGCTTTGGTCCTACGTTTCTTACCTACTTTGTTTGGGGAATTCTCACAGCATATTGTTGGACATTATTTTCTTTAGAGAGATTTAAACGTTTGCAATATCTTCTAGCTCTTTTGGGCCCCAGGTTGACAAAGCACAGTAGTATCAATGAGAGCGGGAATGTCTTTCTCCCCCGCCACTTTTTTTTCTACAGTGACCAAGTTGAGAACACTCAGATTGACATCCACAGTGCAACCCTGAACAGATTGGCACTTTCTTTCTCCAGCCCAACTTGGCCTACAATAGATTACCCTTTACTCAGCATCAAGTACACAAGGCCATGGGTCAAAACACCCTGCTTTCTGGGGAAACCTAATCTGTCCTCCTCCCGGCTAATGATTTGAACCACGTTATCTTTTCATTCTTCACCGAGAGCATCAGCAGCAACTTCTGTGGCCTTAGGCTTCTCACAAAAGGTAAAAAAATTGTATTCATTGTCTACTTCAATGAGTTTCCTGCAGCCAGTGGCTAGGTAAGATGTTTAGCTTCAGCCTGAAGTAGCACCTGCCTTTGAGGTACCACGAAAAAGAGAAAGAAAGCATTTTTATAGGCAGAAGTGTTTGTTTCACAATATACTTATCTCCAAACGTTCCTGGCAAGACTTTCACAGGATCTTAATTTTACCTTTCTATCTCCTTGCACTTTTTTATTTTCCACTGAACAAATGAGTTAGTAAAGAAAGGTTATAGTGTGGCGGGGAGACCTGTTGTTACCCTAAGTACAGAGACAACAGCCCCCATTGCAGTATTTTACACAAAACACTACTGAAATCTTAAATTTGTGGAGAGTGTTTCACACTTACAAAACCTGTTCATATTTACATGACCTCACTTGGCCCTTGCCTTATGAAGTACAAAGAAAAAATATTTCTATTTTGTGGGTAATGCTAAATATGGAGTAGATTGAGGACATTTTTGGATATCTTAGTAAATGATGAAGATAAAATTTGACTCAGAAATTCTGATTCCATGTCTCTTCCTCTAGTTTACTGTACACAGTATACTTTCAAATAATTGTTGACTGACTAAAAATAAAATATTTCCTCATGGCTTAAAAGCACATATAAGTAATTTTAAGAAAATGTTAATGATCTTTGAAAAATATTCACTAAGACTTTAATTTTTAAATTTTGGAGGCATCTGCATTTCCAGTGAAATTATTAAATAACCCAATAATAAAGTAAAATATTCAGCAAGTAATAGTAAAAAATATATAAAATGAAGTAACTTAGAACTCTGGACAAGTATTAAAGTTAAAGTTTCTTAGCTGAGAAGCTGTGTTTAAACTATTTGAAACAAAGTGCATATTCCACTCAGGTTTAAGAATTATACAAATAAAACTTGGGTGTGGTGAACAATCCCATCTCATATAATCTGACTTGAGCTGTTGATACTAGCTGGACCAGTGTCCAGAGTGAGAGTATTTATCCAACTGATGTGAGGCAACAAAGAGTTTAAGCAAAGCAAATTAAGAGATCAGAAATGCTGTGATATAGAAAGATAAAAGAGGGGTCTAGAGAATTGATAAGGACCAGAGGTTAGAAGTAAATTAATAGGATGCAGTCTGTTTTCATTGCAAAAATAATACAATTTAATGAATATGAGTAAGGACAAAGAGGTGAAAGAAGCCAGTGAGCATACCTGATTTCAGGGAAAAATTGGCACTTATAACAGGGCCATGGTGGGTGAATGAAAAGATCTTTCAGTGGCTCAGAGCAGAAGAGACAATGCCTTTCTGGCATTCCCCCAATATCTCAGCTGTCATTCTTTTCCTGGTTAAAGATATCCTAAGGCCACCAACACACAGCTATTAAATAATTTTTATCATTCTTAAGTTAACAATTCTCTTGAAATGGAAAGTGTTTTATAGATAGAAAAGACCATCTTGACCACAGAGTAACCATGAGGTCTGGCCATGGTGCTGGTAAAATATACTATTTCTGATAATGTATCATAATGTATCTGTAATAACAGATTTGGGCAAGGATTTGGAAATGAGATGTGTGAGAAAGGTAGGATCCTGATAAGCAAAATAGATGAATGCTATTGGGTTGATAGCATTTATTACCTAACCTATATTGTGGTGATCTTATACAGTTTTTATCAAGGGGAAGATATGGTATCTGGGTATCAATTATTTGTGTATTTGCTTCAGATTACCAACATCAACAGAACTTTTGCATTAACTTTACCAATACTAGTGGGTGTCTTCCTGAGTGAATTACTTGTAAGCTTCCCAAGTATTAGCTAGCTGATAGGATTCCAAATGGTGAAAAAAATGATTACCAGAAACAAGGACAGAAATAGCAAAACTCCTCGTTTCAAAATCTTTTTGTACTTTTTTTAGTCTAGTCTATTCTGATTTAAATATAAATAAAATTTTTGTTTTATGTGTTACTTAGGTTACATATAAAGTTTGACATTTTTTTTATTTTGGTGATATTGCTGAGGGTTTAAACAAGTACATTTTGTAATAAATTGCTACATTCAAATACCTAAAACTACTGCAAAAAGGTTGTAAGAGTATTTTGTAATTAAATTGAACTTGATACATATGTAGAAATCCTTCTAGTTTTTTAACCATCTGAAGCAGAAATTCTGATGTCATTCTAAAATAATAAACAGGTATATTCATATTAATACTGTTATAAAAGAATTCATGAGGAAACAATAGAAATTTCATAAAAGGATAAAATATTCATTTCTTTTCCCCTTTTAAAAAAATTTGAGCATAGGTATTGATAGTAAACATAAGATCTGAGTTTTATGTATATATGAATTTATAGATGTAATATATGTAATGGGAGAACATAATTTTGAGGGATTATACTTGCAACTGGGTCAGATAGTCAGAAAATTTGAGGTGCAAATTCCCGGAATATCTGTGCTACAGGCTGTGCTATCTGTGCTATCTGCTTCTATGAAAGCAGATACAAAAATAACAATTGGGACGAAATATGTTCATTAGGAATCAACACATGTGTAGGGCAGGAGGGAAAAAATGACTGGATAGAGAAAAGATTGACTGATTCATGCTAAACAAAGTCTTTGTCAACCCACTGGGGAGCTTTGGAGATAGGACTGCCCTTCAAGAAGTCTCAAATGGGGACAAAATGGCTAACCCTTTATGAACCGTTTTCATTTGGTCATCAGATGTAGGTTCTCCTGAGAAAGACACGACCTTCAGTGAGGAATTACTGTGAAATTATTTGGCCATTCTAAAAATTTCATGAGCTTATGCCTGAAAAAGAATCTTTATTTTTTAGAACTGCTTATTGAAATATTTATGAATATAATTACATGTTGTGTGAGACTAAGATAAAATGGAAAAAAAACAAGAGAAGCAACAACTTTGACTTCCATTGACTAAAGATTACTCAACTTTGAGGGGAGCCATGACACCCCACAGAAAGACAGCAGGATATCAAAACACCTAAAATATATATCTATAAGTTCTCATCATACCATTTTTAAATAGCATCATATTAGTAGGGTGCTAATATGATTTGGGCACTTACTCATTATTTTTAAGATAAATAGGGGAAACACCCAGCACTTTTTCTGCCTTTCTTATACAAATGTATTTTAGAGTAAACACATAATTGAGAAAAAGTTCTTTATAAAATAATTTATGGTGCTGTAGACAAAATTATAAAATAAAAAATATCATTTAGTAAGAATAAAATACTGACTTTAATTATTATTAGTTAATGTTCAAATATTAGGAAGAAGATTGAGAAACTAATTGATGAAGCAGGTTGAAATAACTGAACCAAATGTTCAATCTTGCCCAGTTGAACAATTATATATTATACACTTCTTGATAAGAAACATTAAGATGTACATAGTACGTCCTATGAAGTATCCCCACCAATAATTAAACCTATGTCTTTTTAGGTATCTAGCTCTGAATTTACAGGAAATATGGAAGATAGAGAAACAATATAAATGACAGAAAAATCCANTTTTTTTTTTTTTTTTTTTTAAAGATTTTATTTATCTTAGAGGGGAAGGGAAGGAGAGAGAGAGAGAGAAACATCAATGTATGGTTGCCTCTCGTGCATCCTCTGCCAGGAACCAGGAACTGGCCTGCAACCCAGGCACGTGCCCTGATTGGGAATCGAACCGGGATCCTGTGGTTCACAGGCCCGCATTCAACCACTGAGCTACACCAGCCAGGGCTATATTATACACTTCTTGATAAGAAACATTAAGATGTACACAGTACGTCCTATGAAGTATCCCCACCAATAATTAAACCTATGTCTTTTTAGGTATCTAGCTCTGAATTTACAGGAAATATGGAAGATAGAGAAACAATATAAATGACAGAAAAATCCAAATCCTAAAGCAAGAATGTGGAAAACATTCTGACACAGTTTTCCAGCAAACAATTGATGTGAAAACAAAAGGGAAAAAAGAATCATCATAAAAATTTCAAAACTTATAAGACATTAAGCAGATGCAATTGCAAGGATCTTGATTTTTTTAAGGATCCTGCCTTAAACAAATCAACTGTATATAGAAATTTTATCATTGAATAAGTATTAGATAATATTAACAAAATATTATTAACTTCATAGGTATATTAACATCACTGTGGTTATATTTAAAAGATCTTGCCTGTTAGAAATGTATACTGAGCTATTTTCAACTTTATTGAAATATGATACACTGATTTATCAATGGGTAAAATGCTATATAATGGTGGTGACTAGGGGAATAAATGAAATGAAATGGGCAAAAATTTGAAATTGTTGAAACTAAGTTATAGGTGATAAGTACACAGGAACTTATTACAACAATTCCTTTTATAGATGGTTGAACATTTCTATAACTAACTTAAAATATTAAACTATTTGCATGATCACATAGAAGGAATTTTTATCAAACTAGCCTACAAAAAATGTCACAAATGACACAGCATATGTTAAATGGCAAATTTTTATTGAAAGGAATCTTGGCAGTCATCATCATAGGCTAAATCCCAGATGATAAAAAAAAATTAAGTACAAATAAGTGCCATTGCAACTTGTCAGAATGAACGTTAAGCTTACTTAACTGCATTTGGGAGGAAGAGCTCACGTTGTTTATTTGGGACGAATTACATTGTGTCTATGATTGAAGATTTTTTAGTGGTTGATGAAAAGAAGTAATTTTTGTTTTGTTCTCATTTCATTATATGTTAGCTGAGGTTGCTTAGTTCTGCAATTTTAGTTATATAATTTACAAACTTGAAAATTTTATTTTTGTTTTCCTATCATCTTTAACAGAGTATATTGGCACAATTTGCGCATTATCTTGATGCCTTATGTCATCATTGCTCATCAAATGTACTTGCTATAATATATTTGACAATGTCTGTGGATGCTGATTGGGATAGAGGAGTGTTTTACAGTTGCTGGTTCTACTATTCTTACTGCCTCCTTAGCTTATTGCTAAGTCCTCACTTCTCAGTATTTTAGCTCCACAGGCCCAGAGCTTGCTCCCTCCCAAAATGCTCAAATGATAGAGCTATCCTGCTGTACTTTTTCAAGACACAGTATAGTCTGAGGGTAGATCTGTTTCATGAGGGTAGTTAGGTTACTTGTTCTTTGAAAGGCCTCTGATTTTTGCTAGTTTCTCACCCCTCTATAATTTTACTCAGCTGGCTGAGATTGAGAAAAACAAACACCTCGTTAGACTACAAAGAACAAAGGGATTGTTATTGAATATAATAGCCATTCGAACTTTAATATCTTTTTAAAAAATTGGTTTTGAGTCTCTTAAAGTTCAGTCCTTGGCTTACAAAATCTGAGGGCTGGGGGCAACAAGTGAGGCCTGCTAATTAAGGTTTCCCAAACTTGATGCATCAGTGTAAAATCCTTCACATTTTTCTATATAAATATAATTATTTTTGTAACATATTTTATTAAATTGAATCAGTTATTTTAAATAAATATGCTCAAATAAAATTTTTATTTGAACCATAATTGTACCTTTTTTGACATTTACCAAAGAGCTTTGAAATATTTCCAAGGAGAAAAGAAAGAAATTTTCAATGGTGTGCTCTACATAAAATTATCTTGTTTTTAACTACTCTGGCACAGTGCCTAGCTACTATTAACTACTCAGTGAATGAATAAACACATCTAATTAGGGACATCATAACTTAAAAGTCCCCATTTTTATTATCTTTGATGAAATTTACAATTTAAGAAGGGATGTTACTGAAACAACTGCCTTCTACACCAAATTCTCTGAATGCTAAATTGATTATTAGTACTGCTCTGCTTTCTCTCAAGAAATAACACAGATTTAGATTGTAGAGTTGACTTATTTATCACATGTAGTTTACCCACCTCAACATACTTGAAATATTGAGCATTTTAATGCTTTTCACTTGATAGAATATAACAGTGACAGGAAACAGATAATTTCCTCATATTGAAATTATTCAATAGACTTTTAATTAAAATATCATTTCCCAGGTGCATTTTCCCTGTTTAAACTGTTTTTAAATGTTGGTATTCCCTAACACCCATTTTTGATCCTTTAAGAGATTTATAGGTTTTTTGTTGTGGAAATGCTTTAAAAGGAGAGAGATTTTTATGATGACCAATACACAGATCCAAATTAAGAATAAGAATAAGAATAAGAATTTTGGATAGCTATGAATTTGGGGTATCAGTAACTGATAGCTATGAATTTGGGGTATCAATTACATAACTGATATGCCAAATATCAGGAAAAATGGTCCAACTGAAGGGGAAAGTGGGGCATGCAAAGACATTTAGAATAATTGGTGCCTTCAAGATCTGGGAATAGAGTTATTTGTGTATTTATTTCTGGGAAAAAACTGAAATATGACACTTTATAAAAGCTGGGACATATAGAATTTGATAGCTTCTTAACCTCAGTTCATATATAAATGTTTTCTATTATATAACATATTATATATTATTTTATAAATTCTCATTTACTTGTAGTCTTATGTTGTGATTGAGTGGGGGAAGAAGAGTGACTGATTGAAAACCAGGTGCTGAGACTAAAGTAGATGCTACAAAGTGAGCAAATTTACATGCAATGAATATATACTACAATTCTCAAGATATCTAAAAGTCAGTCCTTTAATAGCTATAGTGTTTTCACATATAAACATTTTCTATCTTTGACCTGGCCATATAGCTCATTTGGTTAGAGTGTCATTCCAATATGCCAAAATTGTGGGTTCAATGACTGGTCAAGGCATATAAAAGAATCAACCAATGAATGAGTAAATCAATAGAACAACAACTTGATGCTCAATCTCTCTCTCCCTTTCTCTCTCTCCCTCTCTTTCTAAAAGTCAATCAATAATAAAATTAATTTTTTTCTATCGGTATTTCATTTAATCTTTATCATTAGAATGCCCTGTTCTCTATATCAAACAAACTATAAATGGCTAAGTCTCAGCAATTAAACATTTTAGTTGGTTTATGAATTAAATGTAAAGCATCCTAGTAGTAAGCGCTAATTTAAAAATACTGTTAATAGGGTTATTAATCTTCCATGTATTACTTTAGCACCGACTCTACAGAAAATGCTCTGCCAGATCCTGAGAGCATTGGTAAGACAGTTGGACAGTGTGTGCTCCCATTTCGGTTGCAGCAACTATCATCATACACTGTGATTGCTTTTTTGCAGGTTTGTCTGACCTTTGCATCCAGGGTGTGTGTGTGTGTGTGTGTGTGTTATCACAATATAAAAAAGTATTCTAACAAGAAATACTGCACTTAACTGTGAATTGCCTGAGAACAGAGAATTGTGGGCTACAGAGACTATTTCATCTGTTTCTCCTGTAGCCCACACTGTTTTCAGAATATTGTAGACACTCAGTGTTTGTGGAATTTTAGGCAGGAGAAGAAAGGAAATGTTGTTAGAATAGTGATAAAGTTCCTCTAATTATTAAACTTCAAGACAAATATTTTCATAAGCAGTAAGGTTAGATTGTTTTTATTAGAAATGCCATCTAAGGTAATCTTAAGGCTATTGTTCAGGGAAAGAAATGTCAAGCTAAATATTCTATGGTGATGGAGAATATTTTTTGCATGCATTATGACAATTTGGTGATTGTGTCAGAACGCGCATGGGGATTAAGTGTGTCAAATCTTGGGTTAACATTTCTTGAACAAGTGTGCCACAGTCAGACTTGGGGGCGAAGTTTAGAAAGTGAGATTAAAGCCCTAGGGTACAAATAAAAAAGGAAGTGCAACTCTGTGGCATTAGGAAGGGGGTAGCCTGGCAGCCATAGCGGCAAGAGCCCAGATCCTCAGGTAGCTAAGTGACCAAAGGATGATGAAGAAAATTGCAGAAAATGGAAAGGGGGTGAATGACCTTGCAGTGGGGCTGCGGATGACCGTGAACCTTCATATGGAGCTCCATGAAGTTATCAGCTCTGCCATAAAAAACAGAGCATTTCGAGAAAAATTTAAAATATGTTCAATTTTGCTCAAGCAATGAGGATTTCTAGAAAAATGCACAGTAAAGACAGGTTTCAGACAGAAAGTCCAGGGTAAAGAACACAGGTTATTTTTTAGGTACTGGAGGAGTTAATAAATTTTTTAATGGGAAAGTTAGAAGATCAGAACTGTGCATCATGGCGATGTCCAGAAAAAGTAGAAGAGAGAAGAGAATTAAGATTGGTGCACGGGGAAAGTAGCAAGTAAGACAGTAGAAGTACTAACTCTTGGTATGCATGGTACAAAGCATTTTATATATGCATTATCCCCATTCAGTCCCACAACAATTTGATGAAGCAGATAATGATTTTATTTTCCATTACACAGTTAAAGAATCTAAAGCACAGACAGACTATGTAATGTGCTAAGGTCAAAATGCCAGAAGATGATAGGGTAGAGTCAGGAGGCAATGTCCATTTGAGTATGAAGACTGAACTCTCAATTACCAAGTCACTTCACCTCCATGGAAAGCATTCTACATCCAGAATTATATTTATTATACCTTTTAGAACAAAATAGCTCTGTGAACCAAGTTTTTCAAGTTTAAGTTAACTTCTTTTTAAATCTTCAATTAGTGTCTTGCAGCATAAACCAATTAGGCATATGTTTGAGACCAACTTGGCAGATTTCACTGTAATTTAACAAACCTGGGCCCTTATTTTCCATTCCATGTGTGTCCCTTAGAGCCTTAGATACAGCATCTGGCTGACTTTGGGTATTGATTCCACTTTGCTGCCAACATCCTTCAACTGATATAAAAAATCCAGGCTGATCTATTAATACACCCAAGCCTACCTTCTGCAATATGAGCTTGAAGTGAATTTTAAAAGAATATGCTTTCAGACAACTGTATTTCTAGACCTCTTACATAGGATCATCAACAATGTGGCTCAAAAAATAGACACCAGCTTCAATCAAGGCCTGTCCACAGTTTTGTCTTATAAAATTTCTTTAGTCATGTTTCCCCTATTATTTTGCATAAACCCTTCATTCTTCTGTCTTGCCCAACTACCCTCTATTCTTTAAAATGCTTGAACTCTGTGCTTTTCTTTTAATATATTCATTGCTTATCTGAATCTCACTCATTCTTTCAAAATCAAGATCACATCCCACCTCTGCTGGTGGCCAACTACATAAGTGCTGGGATTCCTTTCCTGCACTTCGCTAGCTCTGATGAGGAGTAGCCCCTCTTACAGAGAGGATCCAAGATGGTGGTGGAGTAGGTGAAAGGTACACTCACCTCCTCACAGGACCGAACTGGAGTTACAGCTAAAGTATAGAACAATCAACCTGAACAACCGACTGAAGAATAGCTGAGTGGAAGTCTTATAACCAAGGAATTATGGAAAAAAGCCACATTGAGACTTAAAGGAAGGGCCAGTCCTGCTCCTGTGGAATGTGGCTGAGGTTCCAGGAGACTATCTCAGCTGCAAAGGCTCCCCCTGGTGAGTGTGAGGATCTCACCCCCACCCTGGGTCTCCCAGCTCAGAGGACCAGAGCCCTGAAGAGGTGCCCACTTCACACCTGACTATGATAATGAGTGGAAATTCTTTCCACCAGGGAGAGAAAAAGAGTGCTAGAGACTCAAGTGCTCTCTTAAAGGGCCCGTGCACAAAATCTCATTCACAGTCACTCATCTTGGGCTCCTGCAGAGTAAAGGTAAAGGGATGAGAGTCCTATGAGGAGAAATGGGGTTTGCCACTCTGGAGAGACATCTGAAGGGACACCCCCCAGGGTCCCTCACTTGAGCCCCTCTCCCACACTGCAGAGAGCAGAGCACTACCTTCCTTAGGACTTCAGCTTGGGGGATTGCTATAATCCCACCCTTTGGACTACCTGATGCCCCAAATGCAGAGCTCATGCCCTGCTGGGGAGTCAGCCTCTGGGCCAGGGTATAGACACGAGGGTGTCCAGCCTGCGGCCTGCAGACTGCATGTGGCTTAGAATGGCTATAAATATGATCCAACACAAAATGTTTTAAGTAAATTTACTTAAAACATTATGAGACTTTTTTGTGATTACATGTCACAATGTATTTAACTTGTGGCCCAAGACAACTCTTCTTCCAGTGCAGCCCAGAGACACCAAAAGTCTGGACACCCCTGGTAGAGATCTGGACAGTCTCAGGGGGCGTCAGTGACTGAGTTGTGTGGCTGAGGTGTGGGAACCATTCCCCCACCCCACCCCCTGATTTTCCCTTGAACCTGACTGGTTCCTAGCCCTCACAGGAGACCCACTAGCCCCACCCTCCCAACTCCTGGAGGCCCTGCCCTGTTGAGCTCAGGCTCCTGGCACAATCTGGGACAGAGTTGTGTGACTCTAGGGTGGGGGCCATTTTTACCTTACACACCCACTGGTGCAGAGCCTTCCTGTCACACAGCCAAATCTTGGTCTGTTTGAACCCAATAAACCTTGCTGACCCCATCCTGACAACTCCCTGAGACCCTGGCCCACCACAAAGATCTGCAGGAATCCAGCAGGGGACAATTAGATTTGCTATACCCTGGTACTTCTGCTTAGTGGCCTCAGAACCAGCACTGGTACTAACTTTAAACTCGTATTAATCTGGTGACACCACTCATACCTACCTGGTGACTCACTGACAACCTACTTCACACAACTTGAGTACATAGTCTTTTTCAGTGACTGAATGTGACAGGCAATAGCAGTCAGAGGCAGGTTGAGGCAGATCTTGGGGTGTCTTGGGCATTTTGCTGACTTGCCCTTGGGGTTGGAGCTGGTGAGAGAGCTTTGGTGTGCAGATTGGTCCTTCCCACACACACCAAGGCCCACAAAAGTTTGCCATAAACAGTGGATCACTTTGTAGCTCTAAACAGAATGACCAGGGCCAGTCACAGGCAGGGTCTGGTATTGACCTGCACCAGAGTCTCTCCCCTAAATTCGCTAAACAGATACAGTCAGTGACCAGTTTGAGAAAACATTAATACAGAATTGAATTACCTTCACAAGCCACAGATCCAAAGGGCGATCTTGGCAGGCCTGAGACCCTGCTGAAGTGAATTCTGCTTTGTATGGTTTGCACCCACACTGCAGCTCAAACACTGTGGTTAGGACCAGTCTTCACAGTGAGCCAGCCTGACAGTCAATCTCATGCATGAATGAGCCAAAAACAATAAAAATTTAACTACAACAGGAGAGTTCACGTAACCCTTAAAAGGAACATTCCCAGTACCCCCTGCTCAGGTGAACAAGGAAACTGTGCCACTGGGTCCCACAGGGCACTTACTACATAAGGCCACCCCACCAAGACTGGGAGGCATAGCAGCTCTACCTAATACACAGAAATAAACACACAGAGGCAGCTAAAATCAGGAGACAAAGATACATGCACCAAATAAAAGGACAGGAGAAGTCTCCAGGAAAAGCTAGGCAAGTAATAGAGGCAAGTAATTTGACAGATATAGAATTCGAAAATATGGTTATAAGCATGCCCAAGGAATTTAGTGAGAACTTCAAAAAACTTAGAACTTCAGCATGAAAAAAGGTATAGAAAACATGAAAATGACCAGTCAAAAAAAAAAGAATACAATATTTGAAAAGAAGAATACACTAGAAAGAATAAACAGCAGGTTGAATGAAGCAGAGGATTGAATTAGCCATTTGGAAGAAAAGATAGCAGTAAACACCCAATCAAATGGGGATTGCAGAGTCATGGCCTTAATGTTTACTTATTTTGTGTGTGTGTGTGTGTGTTCCAATAAAACTATATTGATGGACCCTGAACTTTTTAAAGTATATTTTATTGATTTTGCTATTATATTTGTCCCATTTTTTCTCTCTGTCTCCCACTGCCTGGTGTTCCAATTCCTTCCAGTAATCCTTCCTCCCATTAGTTCACGTTCATGGGTCCTACATATAAGTTATCTGGCTTCTCCATTTCCAATACTACTCCTGACGTCATCCTGTATATTTTGTACCTACCAATCATGCTTCTTATTTCCTGTACCTTTTCCCCCATTCTCTCCCTTCCCCCATCCTGCTGCTAACCCTCCATGTGATCTTCATTTCTATTTCTGTTTCTGTTGTAGTTGTTTGCTTAGTTTTTTTTTTTTAGATTCAGNACGTTCATGGGTCCTACATATAAGTTATCTGGCTTCTCCATTTCCAATACTACTCCTGACGTCATCCTGTATATTTTGTACCTACCAATCATGCTTCTTATTTCCTGTACCTTTTCCCCCATTCTCTCCCTTCCCCCATCCTGCTGCTAACCGTCCATGTGATCTTCATTTCTATTTCTGTTTCTGTTTCTGTTTCTTCTTCATTTCTGTTTCTGTTGTAGTTGTTTGTTTAGTTTTTTTTTTTTTAGATTCAGTTATTGATAGTTGTGAGTTTGTCATTTTAATATTGATAGGTTGATCTTCTTTTTCTTAGATAAGTCCCTTTAACATCTAATATAAGGGCTTGGTAATGATATACTCCTTTAACTTTATCTTACCTGAGAAGCACTTTATCTGCCCTCCATTTTAAATGATAGCTTTGCTGGATAGAGTAATCTGGAATGTATTTCCTTGCTTTTCATCCCTTTGAATTCTTCTTTCCGGCCTCTTCTTGTCTGTAAGGTTTCTTTTGAGAAATCAGCTGATAGTCTTCTGGGAACTCCGTTGTAGGTAACTGTGTCCTTTTCTCTTGTTTTTAAGATTCTCTCTCTTTAAACTTTGGCATTTTAATTATGTGTGGCCCTCTTTGAGTCCAACATGTTTGGGATCCTCTGAGCTTCCTGGAATTGTATGTGTATTTCCTTCTCCAAACTGGGGATGTTTTCTTTCATTATTTTTTGAATAAGTTTTCAATTCCTTGCTCTTCTTTTTCTTCTGGCACCCCTATGGTTATATGTTGGTACATATAACATGTTCCAGAGGTTCCTAAGGCTCTCTTCATTTTTTAAATTTCTTGTTTCTTTTTTGTTGTTGTTGTTCCGGATAGGTGTTTATTTCTTCCTTTTGTTCCCAATTGTTGATTTGAGTCCCAGCTTCCTTCCCATCCCTGTTGGTTCCCTGTTTATTTTTCTTTATTTCACTTTATATAGCCTTCACTTCTTCCTTTATTTTGCAGCCATACTCAATCATTTTTTTGAGCATACTGATTATCAGTATTTTGAACTGTGCATCTGATAGGTTGGCTATCTCCTGTTCACTTAGTTTTTTTTCTGGAGTTTTGATTTGTTCTTTCATTTGGGCCATATTTCTTTGTCTCCTTAAGTTGTTAGCATGCCTGTTACATTGTAAGAGATAGAGCTTTAGGTATTTACCATGGTAGGGTGGCCCACTTCAGTTGCGGTTGTGGCACTGTATGTGGGGGAGTGGTCAGAGAGGGAACAATAATGCTTGCTTGGCTCTCAACTTGTTATCAGTCACTTCCCCCACTTGTTGTAAGCAACTGGTGTCATAAGCAACTGGTGTCATAAGCAACTGGTGTCATAAGCAACAGCTGATTCCCCAGGTAGATAGGCTTGAGTATGTTCTAGGACCCTGTGGGACCCTTAAATGGACTCTCCTAGAGACTGGCCATTTCCTCTACCACTGCGACCCCACAGGTTTTTACATCCAGAGGTTATAAGACTTTATCCTCCTGGCACTGGAACCCTGGTTGTGTGGCCCGTTCTGGGGTTGAGATGGTTCACTCCCCAGCCATGTCTCCCAGTTTTTACCTGCATGTGAATATGGGACCACCCACTCCATGAGCTGCTACCATCTCATCATGTATCCTCTCTGCCCAGCTGCCTGTCTCTGCCCCTCCTACCCATCTGGATGAATGTTTCTTCTTCAACTTCCTGGTCATCAGACCAAGTTCAATATACAGTTCAATTTTCCGGCATTTCTGGTTATTTTTTTAGACTGGTTGTTATACTTCTTATGGTTGTGTGAAGAGGATAAGTGTTCCTATCTATGCCTCCACCTTGGCCAGAAGTCTACTTGCATTTCTGAATATCATACATTAGAGTATTATTTTTATTTGATTGACATCTTTATAGTTTACCAAATAGTTAATACTTTATTATCAAATATGACAGTGTATATTGCCTATATATTGTCTGAGTCACAAACTCAGCAAAATATAGATAAGAGTTTAACAAGTAATTTGGAGATTACATGCCTTACCCAAAATGAAAAACAGTACACAGTGGCAAACTATTACAAAGTAGAAATGCATGTTCACTGTCCCCAGATCTTGTGTGTTCTTTTTTTAAAGATAATCCAGAAATCCTCATTTTCTTGTGAAATTTCTTTTTTAATGTATTTTATTGTTTATGCCATTACAGCTGTCCTATTTCCCCCCCCTTCATTCCCCTCCACCTTGTACACCCCCTCCCCCACCATTCTCCCCTTTAGTTTATGTCCATGTGTCACAAGTTCTTTAGACTCTCTATTTCCCATACTATTCTTGCCCTCCCCCTTGTCTATTTTCTACCTACTGTCTATGCTACTTATCCTCTGTACCTTCTCCCCACCTTCTCCTCCTCCCACTCCCCTGTTGCTAACCCTCCATGTGATCTCCATTTCTATGGTTCTGCTCCTGATCTAGCTGTCCTCTTAGTTTGCTTTTGTTTTAGGTGTGGTTGTTAATAACTGTGAGTTTATTGTCCTTTCACTGTTCATATTTTTTATCTTCTTTTTCTCAGATAAGTCCCTTTAACATTTCATGTAATAAGGGCTTGGTGATGATGAACTCCTTGAACCTGACCTTATCTGAGAAGCACTTTATCTGTCCTTCCATTCTAAATGAAAGTTTTGCTGGATAAAGCAATCTTGGCTGTAGGTCTTTGGATTTCTTGACTTGGAATACTTCTTTCCAGCCCCTTCTTGCCTGTAAGGTCTCTTTTGAGAAATCCGCTGACAGTCTGATGGGTACTCCTTTGTAGGTGACTATCCCCTTATCTCTTGCTGCTTCTAGAATTCTCTCCTTCATTTTCATCTTGCCTAATGTAATGATGATGTGCCTTTGTGTGTTCCTTCTTGGGTCCAAATTCTTTGGGACTCTCTGAGCTTCCTGGACTTCTTGGAAGTGTATTTCCTTTGCCAGATTGGGGAAGTTATCCTTTATTATTTGTTCAAATAAGTTTTCTACTTGTTGCTGTTCTTCTTCCCCTTCTGGTACCCCTATAATTCGGATGTTGGAACGTTTAAAGATGTCCTGGAGGTCCTTAAGCCTCTCCTAATTTTTTTTTTGAATTCTTGTTTCTTCATCATTTTCTATTTGGTCATTTTTTTCTTCCTTCTGGTCCACTCCATTGATTTGAGTTCCAGTTTTCTTTCCATCACTATTGGTTTCCTATACATTTTCCTTCATTTCAATTAGTTTGGCCTTCATTTGTTCCTCTAATTTGTGACTAAAATCAACCAGTTCTGTGAGCATCCTGATCACCAGTACTTTGAACTGTGCATCTGATAGGTTGGCTATCTCTTGGTCACTTAGAAGTATTGGCTCTGGGGTTTTGAGTTTTTCTTCTGCTTGAACCATAATGTTTTAGTCTTTTTTGTACCTGTTATGTATGAGGGGCAGAACCTTAGGTGTTCACCAGGGCGGGGCAATCCAGGTTGCTGGGTTGTGAGGCTGTATGTGCGGTTGGGGTCAGAGAGGGGCGATGGCATTTTTTCTGCTCTCTCTTGGATTTTGATCCCCTCTGCTGCTGGTTCTCAGGTGTGTGGGCTTGTGCACCCTCCAGGACCCTGTAGGTCTCTCCAACGAACTGTCTGTGAGCCTGGGAGCTTCTCCTGGCACCTCGACCCCCAAAGTTTTCCCAATTGGTGCTTTTAGGCTTTAATTCCCATTACTGGGGCCCTGGCCTTCGTGGTCTGTCTCACTTCTTGCTCCTTTGCCTGGTTTATCTGAGTGTAAATGTGTGACCATGGTCAACCAGCTGCCTTGTGCCCTCACTGGGTCCGCCCATTGCCACCCCACACCTGGGATCTGCCAACCGCTGCCTGCACATCTGGGTTGGTCAGGCCAGTTTTTCCTGCATGACCCCGCTCTGCCACCCACTGACTCCACCCCTCTTACCAGTCTGGATGAATGGTTTGTTGTTTTTGGACTTCCATACAGTTCAATTTTCTGTCTGTTTTGGTTGCATTTTTGTTACTGAAACTTTGTTGTCTTTAAACTTGGTTGTGCAAGGATTTTCTTGCCAATGCTCTCCTCTAGGGCTTTAATGGTTGGAACTGGAAAGCATTATGCTGAGTGAAATAAGCCAGGCGGTGAAAGACAAATATCATATGATCTCACCGTTAACAGGAATCTAAACAAACCAAACAAGCAAGCAAAATACGACCAATGACACTCAAATATGGAACAGGCTGTCAGGGTCCAGAGGGGAGAGGGGAGAGAATCATAGGGGAAAAGGGAATGGACTCACATGAACAAGTATAAAAGACACATGGACAATAACTAAGGGTGGGGGGTGGAAAGGGGAGGGAGGCGGGGAGCATGGGGTGGGGGGCGGGCAGGGTTGGGAATATAAGACAGAAACCTGTACTTGAACAAGAATTAAATAAAAATTATATTAAAAAAAAATAAAAAATAAAAAATAAAAATATTTTAAAAAATAAATAAATAAACTTGGTTGTGCAAGGAGATACAGTGTGTCCACCTATGCCTCCATCTTGGCCAGAAGTCTGAAATTTCTTTAATGTTGAATATTTGCTGAAGTAATCTTTAAACACCATGCAAGGCAAAATAAACACATCTGTTGGTCCATCTATAAGTTCACATGTTTATGCCTTGTAATGTATCTATCATTTTAATATAATATTTATAACACTGTTCCCACAAACACAATCATCATAATTTGATGTGTGAATATACACCATTTTTACTATAGACCAGAATGTAACATAAAATAAAAAGGGACCCAGTATTATTACAAAATTGCATTTCATATATATATTTCAATAAGGTTTTATAAACAATTTTCTATTGCACAGAGAGTTAGTAGTGATGGGAATTGCAGCCATCAATTCCATCATGAGTTACTATATCATTTATAGAAATATTATCATAGACATTTGTTAGGCTTTAATAGCAGTTGACAAATTTTATACATGAAACAATCAAATATTTCTGTATTTCTTTTCTGTGTTAGTTTTCAGGTAAATACAATCAAGTTATATTAAATATCTGATTTGAGTTAGATGTCATGGAAGGTGCAGTGAGGACACAAAAATAAGTCAAATGCCTTACCCTCTAGCTACATACATCTCTGTTCACTTCTTTTTGGCTATCTAAATTCTATATTCTCACAAAACCCCAATTTTTCCAACCTCTTGTGAGTCTAGTTGAAGAGCAAGACACATATAGCAAATAAATATAATCTAAATTATACTATGATAAGTTCTTTAAAGGAGATACAAAAAAACTATCTGGGTGTATAAATATGGTAATATATGAAAATAAAACAGCAAAATGTAATGGGAAATGATTAGTAAGAACCGAAAGTAACATTATTCATGTTGGCTATACAAACTCTCTTTGAGGACATGATATTTAAGCAGAGGTCTAGTGAGGGATTAACCAGAGAAGTGACTGTCAGGAGCCAGTCAGAAGGCACAACCTTGGCATATCCTATGAGCAGAAAGAAAACAAGTGGGACCAGAACCAGAGTGATCAAGGAGCGTAGTGGGGAATGAAGGCACAGGGCCTTCCTGACCAGTATAAAGGCTTTGGAAGTCATTGGACGTGTAATGGACAGCCACTGAGGAGATTGAAGCAAACTCCTATTATTATTTACAGATTTTAAAAGATCTACTTTGGCTTAAGTAGACTGAGTAGATGGCATTTATTGAGATAAAAAAGGTTGGGGGTAGCAACAGGTGTGGAGTACATTAGAGTTTCTGTGGTAACAACCACCCACCCCGCAATGTTTATGGTTTACCAAACAACTCCTCACATGCGTAACCCATCTGTCACTGCAGTTCAACTTTGGGAACATGCTCTGTGTATCTTTCTAATACACAGCCAGGGTGAAGGAGCTGGCTCTTTTTGGAACATATTATTCTCAAACAGCGAGAAAAGAGCAAGAGGTAGAGACTGATTTTGTAATTGTTCTGAAAGTGTTTGCCTGCATAGGCTTCAGTCACATTAATTCCCATGGGCTAAGGCAAGTCAAATGGCCAACCATGATAATGGGGCATGGACACATTCTTCTATAAGGAAGCAGATAATGCAAGTCAAAGAACAACATGTGAGCATGTGTAACCTTTCTACAGAGGAATGTAGAGCTGGAAGCACTAATATAATCTACCAAAGAGGTAAAGGGGATTGGTTTAAATGGGGAAATTGAAAAAGGTGATCATAGGAAATCTTCAGAACAGTACAGATCTCTAGAATTGGATTCATGTCACAGGAGGAAGAACTATCTGGAATCTAACCTTGCTTTTAAACTAAAAACTTGTGACCCCAAACAAGTCACTTCACCTACCAGGACTTTATTTTCATCACCCATAATATAATAAAGTGCTAGAATCAGGGAAGATTAGATTGTTTTCTGTGAGGTCCATATATCCTAATGTTATAATTACTGTATATAGAAATTTATCTTTATACAATGTTATCTGAATGACATATCCTGGAGAAAGGATGCTTAGCTTCTCAAAATCACTGGGACCCAGAGGGTTAGAAACTAGAGAAATGAATGATTTCTAAGATTCACATCAGGTTTTTAAATTTTTTATTATATTTTTCCCATTCCCATTTAAACCCCTTATACCTCCCTCTCCAGCCCACCTGGCAGTCCCCACATTGTTGTCTGTGCCCATGAGCCCTCTTCCCTTCTGAGTTCAGTTTATTTATTAGGTTCCACATATGAGTGAAATCATATGGTATTTATCTTTTTCTGACTGGCTTATTTCACTTAGCATCATGTTCTCCAGGTCCATTCATGCTGTCACAACAGGTAAATTTTTCTTCTTTTTTACAGCCAAGTAAATGGCCCATAGTTTTATCCACTCATCTACCAGTGAACACTTGGGCTGTTTCCATATTTTGGCAGATGTAAATAACACTGCAATGAACACAGGGGTTCATTTTGAATTAGTGTCTTGGGTTTCTTTGGATATATTCCCAGAAGTGGGATTGCTGGATCAAAAAGTAAATCCATTTTTAGTTTCCTGAGGTATCTCCATACATCATTCCACAGTGGTTGTACCAGTCTGCATTCCCATCAATGACACTAGGGTTCCCTTTTCTCCACATCCTTACCAGCACCTGTTGTTTGTTGATTTATTGATGATAGGCATTTGGACAGGTGTGAGGTGATTACTCATTAAGATTTTAATTTTCATCTCTCTGATGGCTAGTGATGTTGAGCATCTTTTCATATGTCCATGGGACATCTGTATGTCCTCCTTCGAGAAGTGTCTATTCAGGTCCTTTGCCCATTTTTAATTGGATTTTTTTTTTCGTATTGAGTTTTGTAAGTTATTTATAGATTTTTGGATATTAACCCTTTATAAGATGTATTGGTAAATATGTTCTCCCACTCCATGGGATGTCTTTTCATTTTGTTGATGGTCTCCTTTGCTGTGCAAAGCTTTGTTTGATGTAGAAGAATAAAGTTGGAGGAATCATGCTACCTAATATCAAACTATACTATATAGGGCCATAGTAATTAAAACAGTCTGGTACTGGCATAAAAACAGGCACATAGATCATCGGAACAGAATAGAGAGTCCAGAAATAAACCCACACCTTTATAGTCAACTAATATTTGACAGAGGAAGCAGGCATAAACAATGGAGATAGTTTATTCAATAAATGGTGTTGGGAAAACTGGACAGATACATGCAGAAAAATGAAACTAGACCACATTCTTACAACATACACAAAAATACATTCAACATGCATTAAAGACTGAAATATTAGACCCAAAACCATCAGAATCCTGGAAGAAAACATAGGCAGTAAAATCTTGTACATTGCTCATAGCAATATATTA
Source organism: Sturnira hondurensis (assembly GCF_014824575.4). Classification (NCBI taxonomy): domain Eukaryota; kingdom Metazoa; phylum Chordata; class Mammalia; order Chiroptera; family Phyllostomidae; genus Sturnira; species Sturnira hondurensis. Next base: position 9,926,587 of record NW_028092059.1, read on the forward strand.
TCTGATATATCTCCCCAGCCAAGGGAAACACACAAACAAACAAATAAGAAAAAATGGGATCATATTGTTTTAAACTTCTCCTTACATACTTGCTGAGGCACATAATGTTCCCAAGTTTAATGAATCTTTTTTTTTTCAATGAAAGCATACTAATTGCAACAGGGAACAAAACACAAAGGGACAATTAGTGGTCTCCAAACAACTCTGTATATAATTGGTATTAACTCCCTAGGATGCATCCTTCTGTGCTATTTTCCATGAACATGCAAGCATATATACCACTTGTATAATGCATAATTTCAATTTTGCTTACTTTTCACAAAAAAAGATAATGTGACGAAGTTGGACCAAACATATTCTACATATGTTTGGACCAAAACATATGTTGGACCAAACATATTCTACATTTATTATTTTCCTTCACATAATGCACTGTAAAGATCCTTCCAGCACAGTATATATATATCTCATTTCTCTCCAATAGCTTTATAATAGTTCTCAGTGTGAATATACTATAATGGATTTGACAGTTCACCTATTTAAGCAAATTCAGATTTTCTTCATAAGATTTCCATTATAAGAACATTGATATAAATATCTCTACACATAATTTTTTACATTTACTGCCTTTATTTTTTTTACGACAGATTCTCCCAAGTGGTACTGCTACTCCAAGAATAAGTGCTCTCTTAGTTTTGTTGGAGCAGCAGATGTTTTGATTCATTGCACTGATATCCCTTTCAGGACTATAGCACTCATGCTCCAGCTGGGAATGTTGATGGCCAACTTCTCTCAGCTCAGTTCCTCTCTGCCTAAAGACGGTTAATAACCCAAAGGTATATTGGGTTATTATTCAAAGATTATCGGGATATGAGAGGCTGTGCTGCTTTCCTGGGGACATTCCTCTTGTAATGACTGGTTGATGCAGTGGTATAAGTGTCTTGTCTCCTTGTTCCAGCCTGGGACAAGTCTACAGGACCATCTTTATAGCTCCAGATCTCTCAGTATATTTGGCTGGATCTTTATTGAAACTTCCGTGAAGTTAATTTCCTGTCCTGCCAAAATTTGGTTCCTTTACTCCCCCATAGGTGCTTATACTGAAAATACTTTCCAATAGGCTGCTGATCATTAATCCCACTAATCACCATCTCTACTGCCCAGGGAACCCAGCTTTCAACAGTGACAGAATGATTTCTGTAATGTTGTTTAGATTTCTATGACCATTAGGAAGTCAAGCCTAACAACATTGCTATGTAGACTTCTTAATAAAGTTTCTACAGAATGAAGCATTTTATCACCCAGATGTCTTCCACAGCAATTTGGTTATCTTATTGTGAGTCTCTCATGAAAATCAAGTGCAATGAATGATTTGTTTATTTTGTCCCAATAATAATCATCTTTATAATCAAAGTGACTTGCTATAAGGTATTTATATGAATTTTCTTCAGAGAGCTAAGGGTTTACTACTTATAATAAATGAAGCAAATTATTTACAAAGTATTTACAAAGGCAGGATTTATGTGTATTAAGTACACAAAACTAAAAGACAAAGCATTTACGAGTATCCTCATTTCCTGTGAAGAGCTCGATTTCTAATCTTTTGTCTGAAACCTTAATACTGTTTCCCAGAGTCAGACTATTAAACCTATGGAACTTACACGCAATCCATTCCTGGAGCAGCCCTGTGGTGGTACTCCCTGGCTCTCCTGTCAAAGCAGCAGGCAGACCCACACAAGGAGACTGTGAAAGGAAGATGGGAGGGAAGTGCTAGGGAAGGAAAAAGGAACTCTTAAAAGTAATAATAGAAATAAACACCATGATTGCTTTTTCTATGAGCAATTAAATAACTAGTGATAATTTTGTCAAAATGTTTGATGTTTCAGTAGATACACATGATCTGAAATATTTCTATAACCCTTAAATTTTACTTTTAATAGTATAAAGATACTACAAACTAAGTGGATGCAGAAGCACATAATATTTGCTCAGTAAAATTAGCAAAGGGGTATGGTAACTCCAGTGTTGTAAATGTCAAGATTTCCTGGAAGTGTGTAAGAGGAGGCCAATATGGAAAGAATACACTCTAAGTTGATAAGCTTGCTTGTAATGTGTTGACAATAAGTCACTATTTAATTTTGGCCATGTCAGAATAAAAGTGAAAAGAAAATGTTTACTGAGCTTTAAGCTACTCTGCGTGCTGCTCAGAAATACAATAGATTGATTTCATTATCTGAAAGTAACTGACATTTTGTGTCAGTTTGAAATATGGCTGGAACAAATCTCAGCCAATTAGATTCCCCCTGCACCAAAGAACAATTTTCTACCACTCTGTACTGAGGAACAGAATTTCACTTATGATAATAAAGTAAATGGCAGCAGCTGGCAGTAGAGTGCTCCTCCTTTATTGTCCACATCGGGCCCTGCTAATGAGCTCAACTTCAGCCTGGGGATAGCTGTCTATTCGGGGTAGGGGAATTTATTCTTTCTTACGCCAGTTTGCTTCTAATTCCTTCTTGAAAAGAAAGTGTCAGTCACACTTAATTGCATTAAGTTAGGTGTGATGGTTTAAAACAGCACACAGTTGTCTTAAAGCTCAACTAAATTACTCAAATTCTCACACCTTTCCTGAACTCCAGGTTGGGGTTTCAAGTCATATCTGAGAAGTGTCACTGTAGGGAATTAAATGGCATGTGCGTCCAAGGTCATTTGACTTCATTTTCTGACCATATGTCATAACCATTGTCAAGGTGAATTAAATCCCACCATGTGTAAGGAGCTCTCCTAGGAAAAAGGTGAAACTGCAGAGATCTGGCATGGCTGTTTAGGAAAATTCTGAACCAGACAATGTGGCTGGTCACACTCACAAGTGTGGTCATCATTATAAAATCTTTATTAATGTAAGTTTGACTCATTTGGAACCAATAAGCATTCGTGCCACAGACTTTATGTCATCTTGAAGAAAAATTGCTAAGGAAAGTATCGACACAAAGATTTCACAAAGCAGGCTTGCCTACATGAAGAAATAGGCTTTCCAAATGTGTGTGTGTATTATTTCTGCACTCAGTGCTCTGTGAATTTATTCAACCTTATATTTAAGTGTTTACTGAACTCCTTCCACAATTATATAGGGATGTTCTAATGTCTGAAATGATGTACACCAAAGTAAGGTGACACATTACAGTCTTAAAGAATCTGGTCATTTACTTAGAACTTACAGATAGATCTTTGTTGTTAGCAACATTGGCTTGAACTAATAGGACATATCTTTTCAAAGTGTTTTTTTGGCTTATTTTGGAGTGTAAAGTTTTGTTCTACACAATACACTTTTGCTTTTTATTTTAACATGAGCTGATTTATTCTGTTATTCACAATTAATTCCAAGGGATGTGTTGTTTATTATTGTTTTCTGAATTTACAAATGTAGTTAACAGATTCTGAGATAAACGGAATTCACAAAAAAATACACATGTATTCCTGTCCAGGTATACGTATGCATTAACTTTGAGAGCACTTATCACAGTACCAGATACAAGAATACATGTGATAATATATATTAACTTAGCCACTAAGATTGTTTTTGAAAAACAAAACTTATCTATGTATTGCAGTCAACTAGCTCAGCTTAACTTACAGAATTTTTCTCAACTTATTTTCCATAATAGGCTTTCAACTTTCTCAGAATTCTCATTTTATCTTGTAGTCTAGTCTGTCTGTCCCATCTGGACATGCACCTGAAAGAGACGTGAGTGTAGCGAAGGGTTCCTTGAAGCATATACCTCCGTACGGTTGGTAAGGATATTTCATCTACATATGGCTTTCTACTACATCAGCCAACAGGCCAGTTTTTAATGTTATCTGTTTCTTCACAGTGAAAATGTAAAAGAAAAATATTAATTTCTAAGATTTTTTAAAATAAAATCATTTATATTCCTGTATTAGTTCATCCACCTACCAGTCTTCCCATCTATTTGCCCAATTGTCCTCTTGGCCCTCCATCCATTCAGCAGTTCAGCCTTCCAGCTACCTTTTCCATCCAACAGCCACAACTGAACAATCTGTTCAATACAGCAGCGCAAACTTAGAGGCAGAAATACAAGATATGTTTACTGTAGTTTTAAAAAATCACACAGTTGGGATGGAAGAAAAAGAGCATATATTAGAACTGTTATAGTTGAAGACAGTAAGTAGATAAAGGGGGCAATTTGAAGTTAGTGAATAACTTAATAGCTTAGAAAGGGAAAATTTTACCTTAGGAAAGTATTTGGATAGTTATCTGGAACCTAAATCACCTTAATAAAAATGTGTTGAATGACTGGATAAATGAAGAAATTAATAAGTTAAAATTAAAGCTGAATCTAAAAATAGCAGCATCTTGATAGAAAGAGATCACGGGCTTAAGATGTCCTTGGAGGAGAAAGAAATATAAGTACTGCTGCTCATGCTTTAAAAAAACACAAGGTGATTGGAAAACTGTGTATGGACTAAATGAACAGATGTGTAGAGAGTATGAAGGGACTCAAAGTCCATTATTATAGTTTATAAAAATACGATTATAGGTTTTTCACCTTTCCTCCATCAAAACCTAGGGTCAATATACCCTTTCCTTGAAACAGAGCAGGCCTGTGAATGCTTTGGCCAGTAGAGTTCAGAGAAATTTTCGATATTGGACTTCTAAAGCCAGATCACAAAAGACTATGCAGCTTCTTCCTCATTCTATTAGGATGTTCGCTCTGATGGGTGGCAGCCACCACGTACGTGATACGGTCACACGGAGATTGCGGGGAAAGTGATGGATGGGCACTGCGACTCATCGCCCACCTGAACTGCAGCAGCAACTGCCAGCCCTGAAATTATGCTTTATGGTGCATTTCTTAAACCGGACCAGGCAGCTTACTGCCACTCTTGCCAACATCTCACCGCAACAAAATTAGAATTTTCTAAATGGGCCCTTCCCAACTTACTCACATATGGTGAACAAAGTAAAATGGTTGTTCTTTTATACCACTAAGTTGGGGGTGCAGTTTTATAGGCAGCAATAACAGCTACAGGAGATTCAAACTCACACACATATCGAATAGCTGGCCAGTTTGGGCTTCTCGTGCCAGTCAATCAGCAGACACGGCAAATGTTTACTCTACCGGCCAGGTTGATTGGCCCTGACTTTCAAGGGAAAACTGGGATGCTTTACATAATGGAAGTAGAAAGGAGAATGTCTGAGATGGAAAAAAAAAACCCTGAAGTGTCTGTCTTCTCTATTGTCCTGTTGTAAGTTAATAAAAATACTGCAACAGCACCACTACTGGCAGCACTACTCAAGTCCAAGCCCATTACAAAATAAAGACTTGGGTCACCCCACCTGGCAAGGGACTTGGCACGGAAATGCTTACTGAGGGCAAAGAGAACATAGTATCAATGATAGAAAAGGGAAATTATAAATGTCAGTTCATCCACACGATCCATTGCAAAAACCAGAATCTACAATAGTTACGAGGATTTCTTCCTTATTTTATTTGACTATATATATGTAATGTAAATTAATTTTCTTCTCCTCCCACATCTTCCTATCTAATATAAAATGTACTAATAGTAACTGTTACATCTCATTATATAAACTACATAATATTAAGGTGGGACAGTGACTCAGCTAGAAGAAGAATAAGCATTACTCAAAGATGAATAAAGGAACTTGATACCATTTTTGAGGGCGTGAGGTAGCATGCTTTTATTTGAATGCAACATATACATTTTATTAAGTTGAAGTTCAATTTCTCTATTGTATTTATTTGGAAGACTTAGATATGCTTAAAAGAATGTGGCTTAAAATTTTTCAAGTATGGTTCTAAGTTGTCAAGGGACAGACTGTGGTGGTTTCATATTGTGTTGAATCTAAGTTAGAACTACATTTCCCAGAATTCCCTTCCTACTTACTTTCCCTTAGGCCGCAGAAGAAATTTAGTCGGCCTTTGGAAGTGAAGCAGCTATGCATCTCTTTGTGCACTGGTCAGGACAGAGCCAGGCAGGCACACAAGAAGCTCAAGCACATTGTTGATGATCTGCTGCTTCACCTTGTGTGGGGCAGTGGTCGTTTCAGCAGTTTCCCAGTTCTCTTTGGATTAGCTCCTTCTGCTTCTCTGCATTCTGAGCCAAGTGCATGCCCAGTGGTGAAGAGATGAGAATCAGTTTATCATGCAAACCACTGACATTCCCATGATTAAAGGTACATATATAAAAGATACATGGACAACTGAGAAGGGTGGAAATGGGAGGGAGGGGGGAGCACGGGGGTGGGATGGGATGGGAGTAATAGAAAACTGTACTTGAAAACTAATTAAATAAAAAAATTGGGAAAAATTTTTTTAAAAATAAAGGTTATGGGGGACAGGGGGGCACTGGTTTGTTTTGGGGTATTCGTGTTTGTCTTCATGGATTCCAGCTTTTCCTTACTTCCCCCTATATACATGTACACTTCCCCCCAACTTCCAGCCCTGACTTCAGAAAAACACCAGGTGGAGAAACAACAGCATTACACTAGATTGCCTAAGCCGCAACAAAGGCTGCATTAAATCTTATTCCTGTAATAAACACATTATCTATAATGGCCATAGTGATTCTGCTCCTCTGATCACACCCTGACTGTTACAACTCCAGAAACATAATTCATAATAGTTATAATAGTAGTTTGATGAAGAGAGTTCTGGTCCTGTGGAGTTTTTGTTTGTTTGTTTGGCAAGTCTCTTTGCTTTGGTTTCTTTATTTGGAAAATGAGAAGGTAAATTCAATCTATCCTAAATGCATATATTATGCAATGTACACATCACTCATTTTATGTCTTCAGTTTTGACAAATCTGTCCAACTCCAGTCCTTTTCTGAGATTGTCTTTACCTGTTTATCCTTCTTACAACCTAATACATCATGTTCAAAACCAAATTCAAGATCATCCTTTTCATAAACCTTTGTTTCTGTCTTTTAAAAATCTGCTAATAGTATCACTTTTTTTTAACCAGTACTTCATACCTCAACAGATCAATTTAATTCTGCACATTATTATGTGCATCCTGTGAATTTGGGATATGATAGGGTAAAGTCTCTCATGTGCGTTTTCCTCTAGTACCCCCATGTCCCACTGCATACTCCATTCTTCAATCTCAGTTCAAATTCAGTTTTTTAGTGGATCTTGATTAAACTCTCCTCAATACACTCCCATGTCTGCAAGAACTAGTCCATTCAAATACAATCCTTCATCATTCTGAACTCCACAACATAGGTTTACCCTTATGTAGAACTTACGTTTGGCTCTGGGTTTTATTGTTTTGTTTATTTATCACCTGTCTTTCTACCTTCACCCCACAACACTAAGATAGAGAACATGTTTCATCTTTCATTAAGAAGGCACTAAGTAATTGTTTGTTGAATGAATGAATGAATGAATGGATGAATAATGAATAAATATAGGAAAAGATAAGAGAGAGGAAAAGTTACAAAATAGAAGGAGTGCAGTGCCCTGTGGAGTGGAGTGGGTAAATTATGTGTCATGTCATGTGACCAATGAAGAGCAGAGTCATGGAGAATAACAGCTGTTTTATCTTTTGTTCTATAGAGAAAGAGAAAAATGTGCCTATTTCTACTATCCCAGAGGAAATCAAAACCAAAAATATGTTTTTGTCCCCTACCTAGAGAAAAAAACTGATTAAAATTGTTTAACATAGAGGACAATAAATAGCAGATGTCAATGTACATATATATATATGTATGAGCAAATATATATACATACATATATATACATACATATACATACACATATACATATATGTGTATATACATATATGCCTGTATATATACACATATATGTATATATACATATATACATATATGTATATATACGGTGGGCAAAAGTAGGTTTATAGTTATACTTATTCATTGGAAAATAATACAATAATTCATAAATAATATAAGAATAAACTCTGTTTTATGTACTTACAACTGTAAACCTACTTTTGCCCACCGTGTATGTGTGTGTATGTATGGGTCACATTAGAATTTGTATAAGAGAACATACATCCATAACTCATAGATACAGGCAACAGTGTGGGACAGCCAGAGGGAAGAGGGATGGGAGCTGGGTGGAAGCAGGCAAAGGGGAGAAAATGGGGATATTGAAAATAGTGTCAACAATAAAAATAAAGAAAAAAGAGTGAAAATATGCTCAATGTATAAGTGTTAAGAATACAGAAATTATAAACTTACATAAACTTTGCACAAACATATTTTTCACCTTCAAATAATTACAGGGTGTCCATAGACTGTCTTGTACTTGATCACCTCTGATTTAAACATGAATAAAACCATTTTCAGACTGCTGTTTTCAGGATCAGTAAAAACGAGCATGAAACCCCATACCTTTCAGGGGTTTGAAAAAATCAATTAGATACTGGATTCTGTGCTGAAAAAAACTGATTGTGATCTTGGATTATGTCTTAGTAATACTAGTCTTGGAGATACCTGGGAGATTAAAATATTTCTATAACTTCTCTGCAGTTTTCTGGTTACCATTCCTCTTATCTTCTTTGGAATTATAATCTGTCTATTACTACCTCTCTCTTCTTTGGTACTGACTACACCCCTTTGAGGCTAGAGCTATGCTCATCTCTTTACTCCTCATCATTAAAAAAGACAAAAACAAAATAAGAAACAATGACAACTAAGTCTTCCTCATTTAGCATAATCTTCCCCACTGTGAAATCTAGTGGCTGCATGCTCGGATCCGAGCTTCATTCCAAACTATGTTGAAGATTTGTACCTATCGAAGATACAAACCCCAAAGTTATAGGGTCAGGTTTTCCTTCACAAGAAAAAAGGTCTGGGCTTAAAATGCTACATAACATTCAGTTCTTACACAGATATGCACACGTTTATTATCACTCAATGTTCAGTTTCAGGATGCAGTACTTGACACATGCCTCGAAGTGTCACTCCTGTGCATCAGGCTTGTTTGGTATGGGCAGCTTTCTCTTGGTCAAGGTTATAGATTCTTGCTTTAGCAACTAAGCATCATCCTTAATGCTTAATGTCATGACATACTCTAGGTGCACTACATGCTGTGTCTCCTTGGGGAATTATGTTGAGATCATCAGTGTATGTTTGGTGTCTTGCCTATAGCTATCCCATAAACTCTTTATTTCTACCCATTTTGCTTTTCTGTAATATTTGTGAATTTTTAACAGTGGGAAGCATTAATATTCCCTTCTTTGAATCTCCATTTTTTTTTCCGTAAACCTCTCATTGCTTTTGATTACCCAGATTTCTGTAATATTCTGGTAACATTTACTTCTTACCTCATACTCACTCCCTTGAGTATATTGTAACAGCCATTACCTCTATATGAATCCCTAAACTAATATCTTACAAAGGGAAGATACTAATATCTTCCCTCTTGAACTCCAGCTCAGATTCCAGCTGTTGACTTACCTATAATCATATGCTACCATCAGTGCAAACTATATACACTTATCTATCCTCAAAAAACAGTCAAAACCTTTTCTCATGCAAATAAATGTAAAACAAATTGATAGTGTATTTCCTTAGAAATTTATATTCAACATTTTCATCCATGTTGAATATAATGTTGCATGAAACCCCAAGTGACTTTCTCATGAAATTTGCAGATGACTAGATATGTGTAACATATGTTACATGTGGCTGCATTGTTACTTTGAAATATTTAGTAGGTCAAAATTACTTGATGTGTATAATAATATAAAATGTAATTGGGAAATAGGTAAGTCCCACTCTTGGTTCTTAACCACACACATATAGCACACACACTACAGAACACGCTGGCATGGCTTAAATGTTCTAAAGCAGAGGGGTCCAACCTTTTGGGCCACACTGGAGTGTTGACCCAAAGACAAGAAATATTGTCTTGGGCCGCACAGTAAATACACAAACACTAACAAAAACCGATGAGCAAAAAAAAGTTCTGTGCATGATTTTAGTGATATCCGCCACCACAGATAAGAAAAAACTCCTTATATAATAACCCTAATTATTCAGCGGCCTTTTCAATAATCTTTTAAAATCATCAAGCAGATTCCAAATTTGTGATTACTAATATAGAAAATGTACATATCTAAATAATAAAACATGATTTATTTATTTAATTTTTTAAAATATTTTATTTATTTATCTTCAGAGGGAAAGGAAGGGAGAGAGAGAGAAATATCAATGTACAGTTGCCTCTCTGTGTCCCCTAAGCCATGCCAGTGTGTTCAGTAGTGTGTGATCTGGCCTGCAACCCAGGCATGTGCCCTGACTGGGAATCGAACCGTGGTTGATGGTTTGCAGGTCTGCACTCAATCCACTGAGCTACACCAGCCAGGGCTAAAACATGATTGATTTTTAAACATATTTTTATTATAAAAATAAAAGAAAAAAAGGGCAACCTAAAACTATGTGATGTTTGACATGGTATTTGAGAAACTAGTGGATCAGTATCAGGTTTGTTGGAAGTAACTGTAATTTTCAGTGAGTTCTCAAGGTGTTCATCATATATTTTCATTCTAATTTTAATCTCAATGTGTTTAGTTCTTGAAAATATTTGCCCACAAACGTAGATGCTGCCAAATAGTGATGACATGAATAAGGTGTGAGCGTGAAGCAAGGGATATTTTCTCTGGGAAGATGGGACCTATAAAAGTCCAGTAAAGAGAAACATGATCAAATTTTTCTTTAAGTTAAATGTCAGATGGCAGTTCTATGCATTCCATTTGAAAATTGGCAGGTAATGTATTTATGCCAACTAAAAATGGAGTCACATATACAGCAAAATATTGATTATTTTCTCATATCTCAAAATCTGTTTTCAAATTCTTGTGTCAAATGGAAAAACGAGGCTGCATATCTGTTCCCAGGACTGTGTTTAATCAATGTGTCAAAATGTGTAAAATTGTTTACCTTAATATGAGCTTACCATAATTTCACTTTCATTTGGAATGCTGTTATGATTTGAAACATGGTATTGATAAGTTGGTTTTCACCTTAAAGACACATGTTTAACTCGTTTAAATAAGCAGTTAAATCCACAAAAATTGCTAAATCTGTAAGTCAGCTTTCATTGCCAAGTTCTGACACAAATTTGTTTTTTGATACCATAAATGACTTGATAACCTGTCCCAAAGCATAAAATCTTTTCAACATTTGGCCTCGACTTAGCCATTTTCTTCCTAAAAGTAAATGATCTTGCCATATCAGTATCAGTACTTTTAAGCAATTCCTGGAATTGGTGATGATTCAATCCCTTGGCTTTTTATGAAATTCACGGTCATGATGATGATTTGCATGATGTTATCCATTTTTAAAGCTTTTGTGCATGATTTTCTTGATGTACTATGCAATGATACTTCATCCAATGTGAATTTTGTGTGGCAATTGCATCAGTTTCTATTAATTTTACCAGTCCTTCTCTTTTACCTGCCATCACTGGGGCACCATTAATAACTACACCAGATATGTTGACAATAGCTAAAAAAATCACTTTAACATAGTTTTTTACTGCTTCATATAAATCTCTTGATTCAGTTGGGTCTTTTAATGGCACTAAAGAAGCCATTTCTTTAGTGACATTATATTTGTCATCAATGCCTCTAATAAAAATGGCAAATTAAGCTGTATTTGCAGCAACATTACCAGTGCTATCACCCATGACCAAAACATAGAATTTAAAATTAGCAGCTTTACTCTCCAAATTTCTTTTGATAGATTTTCCAATTTTTTCAATTCGCCTGGCTGTGGTTTGGTGAGACAAACCAATTTTAGAAATATCCCCCCTTTTCTTCAAGGCAAGTTATATCTGCCACACTTTCTGTTCATTGCTTAATAAACTTACCATCAGTACATGATTTTAATTTTTTGCTATTAAATATGCTACCACAAAACTAGCTTTTACCATGAAAACTGCCCAAGTTGTAACTTTTTGAAAAAAAAATTTATTGAGAAGACAAATTTTTTCCCGTTCCACTATTTTGTCCTTATGACACAATCCTACATACGCATTGAATTTGGCAGCATGTTTTTGCATATAACGCCTTTTCAAATTACAGTCTTTGAAAACCTGCACAAATTCCCTACAAATTATGCAAAGTGCCTTGCTATTTGCCTTGAGAAAAAGTAGCCAACTGTCTACTTTTCATTGAACAATCTTCTTTCATCTCTAGTTTTTCTCTTTGGAGGTTCTTTTTCCATTTGAGAAGTTGTAGATGCCATGCTGGGATTTAAAAAAATTATAGAGAAGGGACTTTTTTACTCTTATCATGAAAATTAGTTGACAGGAAAATAGAAAACAAGGTTTAGGCCCTTCCACAGTCCTCTCAGCTGCTAATGCAGGACAAAGAAGAGGGCCAGTTGTAAAGTGTGGCAGGAGATTCGTGAGGTGTTGCTGAGGTGTGGAGGGATCTTTGATAATCAAATAAGAATGCTTACCTGACTTTTAGGTAACATTAAACACCTAATGCTGCAAGGCTACATGAGCTGTTATTGATCATCGCTGCCTCGCTAAGTCACCACGAGCACAGGTAATCTCTGATGGTGTCAATCCTACTGTCTGCCCTTGGAAGATAACACACTGAAAGCCACACTCCACTGTAAAACTGAAGCCATGCATGTGTACAGGTAGCGAGTGTATATAGGTTTATTTTATGGGAATTTGCACCACGTAACCACACAAAAAATTTCATAATGTTTTAAATAAATTTACGATTTTCTTTTGGGCCACATTCATAGCCATCGTGGACCGCATGCAGCCTGTGGGCCAGAGGTCGGACACCACTGTTCTAATGTAATGAGACCACTGTCTAATTTAGGTAGAGGTGAAGTGACCAGAAGGGAAGGCATCACTTTCTCTGTGCTAAATCAATTAGAACACACCTGGATTATGTATTCAGTTATGGTTTTTGCATTTAGAGATCTTCCATAAATGGGGAAAAAAGATGTTATGAAAACCAGGTAAATTATTAGGGGAAAAACTGGGGATGTTTAACTTGAGTGAGAGTCGCAAAACTCCATTAATTGATTTCAGATGCGTAAAAGGTTTTTATGTAGATCAAGAAGAGTGTGACATGTTGCCCTGGCTGGTGGAGCTCAGTGGATTGAGTGCAGGCCTGGGAAACAAACAACCATGGTTCGATTCCCAGTCGGGGCACAGGCCTGGGTTGCAGNGTTATGAAAACCAGGTAAATTATTAGGGGAAAAACTGGGGATGTTTAACTTGAGTGAGAGTCGCAAAACTCCATTAATTGATTTCAGATGCGTAAAAGGTTTTTATGTAGATCAAGAAGAGTGTGACATGTTGCCCTGGCTGGTGGAGCTCAGTGGATTGAGTGCAGGCCTGGGAAACAAACAACCATGGTTTGATTCCCAGTCAGGGCACAGGCCTGGGTTGCAGGCCAGTTCCCAGCAGGGGACTCATGAGAGGCAACCATACATTGATGTTTCTCTCCTTCTCTCCTTCCCTTCCTCTCTAAAGATGAATGAATAAACATCTTTAAAAAATAAAATAAAAAAAGAAGAGTGCAACATGTTAAGTGGTGCTCAAAGTTCTGGTATCAAGCAAACTTGGGATCAAATCTTCGCGATGACATTGCTTCATTGTATGAAACTGGAGCAAATTGTTTAACTCTCTAACCTTTAGTTTCTACAACTTGATTAAGTAATTGGAAGAATTAAAATAAAAAATACAGGTGAAGCGTTAGGCACAGTGTTTGACACATAGTAGATAATAATTACAAGTTGTAATTATCACTGAGTAGAAATTAGAAGAGGAAATTTTAGCTTTAAAAGTTTTCATTAAAATGTACAGTTTACATATACATTATTGGGAAGCTTAACGTCAAGAAATTAATCTTGATAAAATTCAATATTATCTTTATCTCATCAATTTTCCGTGTTTTTGAAGGGATTGGTGAATTAATTGTACTAGACAATGTTTAATGTGTGTTATATTCAGGTCTATTATGATTCTCCAATCTTAGTTGTCTTAGAAACATTTTATTGGAAGGAATGAGTGGATAAGCATGAAGGTAAGGCCAGTGAGAGAAATTTCCTTGGCCTTTCAATGCTTCTCAAATTGTACCCATTTCCAAGGGGTCTTTCCCTGACTCTGGGTACAATCTGCTCTGCAGGCTTGAAACTAAACAATAAAAATATATTTTCTCAGTTTTCATCATTTCTAATCTTTTGAGAGTAATTGCTTTTTCTAGGATCTGTATATCTTCAAAAATAAATGTTTTGATATGTCCTGGGAGCTTCTGTATTTTCATTTTAAAGCAGAGATGGTAGAAAGTAGCAAATAAATAACTAAAAGCATGTAACAAAAAATAATTACCCTTCACGTTCAACTCCCACTATCCTTCAGAAACTGGATCAGCATTAAAAAAAATCAACTGGTAAGAGTTTTTGGTGAAATCAGCAGCTCTCATTGAAGTCTTATATTAATATTTTCCCTTCATGATGAGGGTGCATATATATATCTCAGGTCAGGACTATAGTCAAAGCATTCATTTAAAAAAGCTTTACATCATTTTACAGATAACCTGGGAAAAATTAAAATTTGACACAGATAACACATAAGAATGAGTGAAATTAGTGGAAGCAATGTAATGAAATTTATGATCATCGTTAGTGTGAATTTATATGATTTCTTCATGTTATATTCACATTGCTCATTTTTCCTAGCTTCCTTCCACAACAGTTGTCTAGATTATTGCTTCTCTATTATGCCTCTTCTGACTCTCATTTTGCATGAACTCTTCATTGCTTCATAGGAGAACATGGAGTATTTTATTTCAACGGAATGCTACAACAGTGATAATTAACCTAATCTTATTCTGCTCGAGAATCACATCACATTACATAGTAAAACATTTAACTTGGGTATCAGAGAGCTCCATTAAGCATTCAGTCATGTGGAAGGGTAACAAGTGGTACAAAACATCGTTAGAACACACATTTATTTTGGCCTCAATGATTCTCTGAAATTACTTGTTTATTCATGATTGATTTCATTATTGATAGTGTCAGAAGAAGAAATGTTTACCCCTTCTTCAGAATTTATTTAATTTCTTCTCCACCTCAATTTTTTTTATGTAGGTTGGCATTCACTCATATCAAAAAAGGACATTGTTATCAACAGCATAACAATTATTGGTAACTTATTAAATCTTTGATCCTGATGAAGCTTCAGCAATTTTTTAGCTCAATAACTCAGGTGTAAGTGGAAAATACCAACTCTATGAAAAACATATTAGCATATATATGATGATTTGACATATATAGGAAAGCTCTATGTCAGCTTCCAAATATAAGTACTTTCAGATAATGCCTGAAGGCACAGATTGCCTTAAAAGTTACAAAAGAAGGGAAGTTGGAAGAAAAGACAATTTCAGTATATTCTTTAGGCATACCTTTTCATATTTCAGCTTATAAAAAATAAGTTACTTTTCAAGATTTTATAGTTTTAAAAAAGCATAGGAGACAATTAAATATTGATATCACCCCCAATGTTGAAAATATGCCCAATAGAGTGGTTTCTATTGCTTTTAATCTCAATAAAATCCTCAAATTCTTTTCACGCTGTCACTTTAATTTACAGTAGAGGTCATCAAGTTATGGCCTGCCTTCTGTTTTTGCAAATAATTTTTTTATTGGAATATAGCCACATCCAATCATTTGTATTGTCAGTAGCTATTATTATGCTGCGGTGGCAGATTGGAGTGGTCGCAAGAGACTATTATGACCACAAAGCTTAAAATACTTCTTGCCTGGCCCCTTAGAGATAAAATTTTGTTTATTTTAGAAGCTTTTGATGTGACCAAATATTTCTAGAACATGAATAGTTTGAGGGGCCACTGTGTTCTCTGACTTTAACGAGTTGTTAGATTCCCAATATCACTAAATATTTTACTATCCTTAATTTTTAAAATGAGATTTTTTAGTAAACTTTTCATTGAAATACAGTCTATACATCAGAAAAGCTACAAGTGAAAATTACAGAAATAAGTGTTGGCACAGATAAGGAACAGCTAGAGATCTCATACACTAATGCCAATAATGAAAATCAGCACAACTACACTAAGAAAAAAATGTTCCCCAATATCTAGTAAAGTTGAGTGTACACATGCAGTAAGAACCAGAAATTCCATTGTTAGGTATATAATCAAATGTATACTTTAGGTATATACACAAATGTATACTGATATTCTCCAAAAGACATGTATTAGAATTTTTATAGAAATATTATTTGAATTAGCCCAAAATACTCAGTAATAATAGATTGACTAAATAGTGTGGAATACTATACAACAATAGAAATTTGTTGTTATAAATCTAACTCCACACAACAGTATGGATAAATATTGAACAAAAGAAGAAATATACAAAAGAGTACATTGTATACAACCACTATAGAAAACAGTATGGAATTTTCTAAGAAAAATAAAAATGAACATGCCTTTTGACCCAGCAATTCCACTGTTAGGAATATATCCTAAGAACCTTGAAGCACCAACCCCAAAGAACCTATGCACCCCGATGTTCATAGCAGCATGATTTACAATAGCCAAGAGTTGGAAGCAACCTAGATGCCCATCGGTAAATGACTGGATCAAAAAACTATGGTACATTTACACGATAGAGTTCTATGCTGCAGAAAGGAAGAAGGAGCTCCTACCCTTTGCAACATCATGGATGGAACTGGAAAGCATTATGCTGAGTGAAATAAGCCAGGTGGTGAAAGACAAATACCATATGATATCACTGTTAACAGGAACCTGAACAACAAAACAAATAAGCAAAATATGACCAAAGACACTCAAATACAGAACAGGCTGACAGGGACCAGAGGGGAGAGGGGAGAGAATCACAGGGGAAAAGGGGATGGATTCACATGAACAAGTATAAAGGACACATGGACAATAACTAAGGTGGGAGGCGAAAATGGGAGGGAGGTGGGGAGCACTGAGGGGGCAGGGCTGGGAATATAAGACAGAAAACTGTACTTGAACAAGAATTAAATAAAATAAAAATAAAATAAAAATAAAAAATAAAATATTAAAAAATAAATATACAGAAGAGTACATTGTATATTACCCCTTTTATATACATTATATAAACAGGGTACACTAATCCATTTTGTTAGGGGTATGGATAACAGTTACCTGCGGAATTGGTAGTGAGTGGAAAGGAGCACAAAGGGAGTCGCTGAGGTCTCAATACTGTTGTGTATATCTGGCAGCTGATTATATAATAATTTTGTTCTAAAAATTTATTAAGATATATACTTATGATATGAGCAATGTAGTTCTGTGCATTATAATTTTTTAAAGTGCATCCCTGAAAAATATCATAGATCACTGCCATCTTCAAAGATTTGAAAGCTATATGTGTGTGTGTATATATACATATATACATATATATCATGTACATATACATATATACACATGTGTGTATATGTATATGATGGTGATTCTTTTTGGCCAGTATAGAAAGAAAATGAGTTTTTGAAGAATGACAGTATATAATAGTGTCTTAATTCAAGTTGTTGCTACTATTTCAGATATTGCTTCTTTAGATGGAGTAAATCAGCTTGGGCTCTGGTCCCTGGTATATAGCTATTGATCTGGAAAATGCTATTTTCTCTATATTGGTTAGCAGTGACCACCAGATGCAATTTGCTCTCATCTGGCAGAACAGCAACTCACCTTCATTGTCTTATCCCTGGCTCTTTGTCTTAATCTACTGCCCAGTAACCTTGATCAACTTGCCTATCACCATGTATTGGGAACACCTGTGTGGTCTAAGATATTGATGTTATTTTACTCTTAGAAAATGAAGAACGGGCTTCATGAGTGTTTGTATAAGACAAATTTTTGCCAGAAGGAGGAAAAGATGAAGCTTCATAAAAATTCTTTGCTGCTACCTCCGGAAGTTTCTAGAGATTCAATGGCAAGGCTCATGTTGTCATATCACCTCCAAGTGAAAGACATTGTTGCACTTTACGCTCCCAACACAAAAGCTTGGTGAGCCTTTTTGATATTATGGCAATATATAGAATATTTGAGTTTGCTCTACAATCCACTTAATGTTGAGTTGGCCAAAAAGTCCATTCAATATTTTCCATAAAAAACACATTTTACATTTTCGTCAGTAACTTTATTGATTTGGATATTTTTAGTATGTCAGCTATCTCCTGCGTGACATAGCATTGATTGTTCTCAGTTAATGTCTCAGTTTGATCACTGTCAATTTCAACTGGTCCAAGTGACTGTTGAGCGTCGTCCAGCAAGAAATCTCCAGGGTGAAACTTCACAAACCACTTTTGACATGTTCAGTCAATCACAGCACCTTCTCCATATACTGCACAAATCATTTTTTTCAGTTGCATTTTTACCTTTCTTGAAATAATAAAGCATAATATGCCTAAAATGTTGTACATTTTCTTCCATGTTCAATATCAAAATGGCTGTACAAAAGTCTACCAAGCTTTTTTTAAAGATTTTATTTATTTATCTAGAGGGGAAGGGAAGGAGAGAGGGAGAGAAATACTGACATATGATTTCCTCTCATGCATCCCCTGCTAGGAACTGGCCTGCAACCCAGAAATGTGCCCTGACTGGGAATTGAACTTCCTTCCTTTCGTTTGCAGGCCTATGTTCAATCCACTGAGCTACCAAGTTTGATAAAAGCCAGGGCTACCAAGTTTGATAAAGTTTCTTAAAATGCACCCTGATATGACAATCTAACAAAACTGTTTTGCATAAGGTTGAAGACAACTAAGTGCTATTAGAGCCATCTTACAGAAAAAAAGAAATGAACTTTTTGGTGAACCTAATATTTAATCCAGCTTTGAGAATATTCTAGAGCAAGAGAAATCTCTGAAACTGGTCCTAAATACAGTGTAAATTGCTCTGCACTGGAATTTTCCAACTCAGTAGTTCTCATGGTACTTGAAATGTTTGTGGTTGTTGGAAATGCTGTCAATAATCTCTTGCCAGACTTTACAGTAGAATCACAACACAGATCCTTTGGATATTTTTGTTGTTGTTATACTTTCTTCAAGTAATTTTTTTTTAAAACAGATTCAGGTTTATTCCTGGATCCTGGGAGGTTCAAGGAGCCCATCATCACTGAGTATTGTCCTTCTCATTATGCCATTAAATTAGATATCTACAGCAGTCCAAGATCTAGCACACCTTAAATTCAGCTAAGCAGCTTCTGACAGAAGAAGATACATATTACATGATTCCATTGACATAACGTTTAATGAAACACAGCTAATAATACATGGTGTTAAAAGTCAGAATAGTGTTTACCTTTGGGAAAGTATTGATAGGACATGGCACATGAGGGAACTCTCTGGGACATTAGAGGCAGTTGTTGATATTGGTGAGTTGCACATATATTGTTGAATTCATTGGAGTAGACACTTAAAATTTGACTTGTTCAAGTAAAATAAAGTTAGATATAATAATGAGAGACGAGAGAGAATTTTCTCAAATCTGTTTCTCATTTCCATGTAAGATGACTAATATGCTATGATTGGGCAATAGGCATTAAAATATGCTTCCTTTAAATAATTACAGGTTATAACAATAGTGTAGGTGGCTCCACAGCACACATACCACAGCTTATAGTTGCATTCACAGATATGATTTATCGCAGAAAAAAGACACAAAGGAAAATCAATAAAGGTGAAAAGCACATGGAATAAAGTCCAGAGGAGACCAGGCACAGCTTCTAACAGTCTTGCCCTGGTGGAGTCTTACAGGACACATTTAGTTCGTCCAGCAATGAGCTGTAACAACAGTATGAAATACTGTGTACCAGCAAAGCTCAGAAGAGCCTTTGTTCCCAGAGTTTTTATCGGGGGCTTGTTGCTTATGCACATTCTAGACCTACAGCAAAATTCCAGACTCCCAAAAGAAAAGCAGATATTCCACATAAACCACATGGTTTAAACAAACAGCTTGGTTCCAGTAAGCCATTCTTATTATGGAATGGTGGGAACCCTTCTAAAAATCCAAGTTCCTAGACACTAGCTAACTAACCTTGCAAGCAGGCCTTTGAAAGGATAGCAGACTCAGGCCTGAAGAATTAACTATTTTTTTGCCTAGCAACTAAATATGGGCAGGTCCACTTCAGTCTCCTGTACTTTAGGAATTAAGATTTAATCCAGTCTATAAATAAAATCATGACCAGCTGAACTGATGGACAGGTAAGGACACCAAAACATGTGGTAGCAGGTGGAAGATAAAAAACCAAGTATGGCCACCTGACCAGTTTCAATTTCAGAAAGTAGTTGTCTCTTCTTGCCATTATAATGTTTTGTTTATTTAACCTCTAAATTAACTTTAAATTATATTTTTGTAAGTGTGGATTGTAGCTAAATTAGAAGAGATAATCGTTACACAGAGGGTAGCAGTTGAGGTCTCCTTTTTGAAAGAAAATAAGCACATCTTTATTAAGAGTTAATTGCATTATGTTAGACAGTAGCACACTGTTTTAGCTATTTTTTGTTTGCAAGGGTACTATAGTTGGAATATGGATGCTAAGTAGCCAAAGTAGGAAACTGCTACTTTTCTCTTGGCAACCTCATCCCTTTATAGATATTACCCTCTTTTCATAGGCTGAAAATGTGAGACCTGTATTTCTCAGATTCTCTCGTCTCTAAGGATCTGAATTCTGCCACACTTTGCCAATGAGATGAACTCTCATAACTTACAAGAAGACAGGAATCAGAAACTATTTTCTAAAAATAATAATAAAGATTGGTGAGCTCTTGCAACCACAAGGATTCAATTCTCTGAAAGTAACCTGGTCTATGACTGCAGGGAATCTGTGGGTTCAGAAGTAGTTTCCCATAATTCTAACTAGTGTAGTAGCAGCATTTTCTTTTCTTTTTCGTGTTTTCCAACACTATAGTAGTAGTGAAACACCTAAACCCTAGCATGGTCTCTGGTTTTGTAAGCACCTAATGCCAATTAGTTCTTTCTGATTACAAAGCCTAGCACGTTTTCTGTTTTACTTTACTTTGTATGTTTTCTTCAGTTCTAAGTTCTGCAGTCTTGTGCCTTCTCTAAACTGACATAATATTTTCATATTTGCACAGCAAGAGAAGAGAAAGACAAGGACATCCTGCAGGGTTGAGGCTAGACGTGACACCACTTTCATTCACATTTCATTGCTTATACTAAGTCACTCAGCCCCACTGAACCGATGGGATTCTGGGAGGTGTAACTTTCCACGTGCTCAGGAGAGAATGAAGAACTAGATGTTTGTGAGAATGGCATGAATAGAGGAGTGTGGTTAATTCCAGGCAAGGGCAAAATTAATTACTAGGATCTAAAAGCAGGAAAATATCTGACATATTCAGGAGCCAGTGAGGATGCCAGTGTGGCTGGAGCTGAGTGAGTGAGAGTGACTCTGACTGAGAGTGAGAGCAGCATGAGATAAAGTCAGAGGTAATGGCGGGTCAGAGCATTGAGTGATTCAAAGGTCCCAATCAGGATTTAGGCTTTTAATCTAAATAACATGTAAATGTACTGGAGAGATTTAAACCTAGAATAACATGATTTGACTTGTGCTTTAAAAGTGACTTGCATTTATCAAACTGTCAAGGAGACAAGCAATTTGTAGTTTATTTACATAATCCAGATGAAAGGTAATAATGGCTTAGACCAGGGCAGTACCAGTGGGAGTAGTGAG
The DNA here is from genome assembly GCF_014824575.4 of Sturnira hondurensis. Classification (NCBI taxonomy): domain Eukaryota; kingdom Metazoa; phylum Chordata; class Mammalia; order Chiroptera; family Phyllostomidae; genus Sturnira; species Sturnira hondurensis. The sequence goes on from NW_028092059.1 coordinate 9,948,338, forward strand.
AAGCGGTGAACTTCTGTATATATTTTGAGTATGCAGTCAACAGGATTAATTGATGGATGAGATATAGTGTAGGAGAGAAAGAAATGAATTGAGGATGACCTCAAGGTTTTGGCATGACCAACAGCAGGAATAGACTTGCTTTTGTCTTGGATGAATGCGGTTGTTATCTGAAGCAACCTGGAAAAATCACAAGAACTTGGTTTTAGATAGGTTGAGTTAGAAATTCCAAGCAGGAAGATTAACATGACTGTGATATGCAAGACTAAGATCTATTTTAAAGAGGTACCTTTTGGAGTCAACAAAATTAGATAGTAAATGAAGGCATGAACCCTGGAGGGTAAACCCAGGCAAGGAAAAGTAAAAGAGAAAGGACTAAGCCCTTAACAGGTTGGGGAGATGAAAAGGAACCAGCAAGAGACTGAGAAGCAGAGACCAGTGAAGTAGCAAGGCCCATGTGCAGTGTCCTGAGAGCCAAGGAAGGGAGATGTTTCAATGGGGAGAGTGAATAGCTGAGTAGAGTAACAAGAGGCTTGCAAACTGAATGTTAGTTCCAAAAGGGTGAATCATCATGATAGTAGCAGTTTCTATAAAATAGAAAATATCAGTTTCTGAAAATAGCAGAAAATAGCAGTTTCTATAAAATAGGTGTGAGTTAAAATATGGCATCTTTTCCCATACACATTTTATGCTTTCCAAATGCTTTTCCCTCTTTGTCTTTTTAATCTTCATTAAAAACTTATCTTAATTCTTTCTTCCAGAGTACTAACTCTGGTTCTTTCTGTATCTTGTTATTATTTCTTAATGATACAAATTTTATTTTTAATTTTCTTTATTTTTAAATTCTTATTTCATTTTCTTTTCCATTCCTAGAGGATATTAACTTAATTTGCCTACATTTTGCTTCTGTTTCCTAAGGGTACATATTTTTTCTAGCACAGACTTTTCATCTCTCCTTTCTTCTTTTCCTTCCTTTTTTCCCCTTTCTTTCCTTGCTGGCATTCTGCCTGCCTTTCTTTCTTAGTATTTTTGAAAAGTGGCTTTTCATTTTATTTAGCTTGTTCATAAGCATTTCTAGTTAATATTTCTCTTTGCCTAAGTGTAGGGGGATTAGGTAGTGCTTGAAATCTCTTTCCTCTCTGACCTTCCTGTCTGGTCCTTTTTTATGTTTATCCTCATCAATCCAAGCTGAAAGTAGAATCAAATTAATTATGTCTTGCACTTCCTTTAGTACTGATGTCCATAAAAATAGTTCATAGACACGAGTGCCATTCTGTTTAGTTAGGGACCATGTCCAACAATGGAGAAGACGTGGATTATACTACAGTGGAGAAGCCTTCAAGTCACCTGAATGACTCCACCCCAGCTTCCTCAGATTAGAATAAGGCATTAATTGTGACAACTGTAATAGCATGAACAAAAAAAATGTTCAACTTCCAAAAAAATAAAATATATAAAAAATAAGGTATCAGATTTCANAGGGGGATTAGGTAGTGCTTGAAATCTCTTTCCTCTCTGACCTTCCTGTCTGGTCCTTTTTTATGTTTATCCTCATCAATCCAAGCTGAAAGTAGAATCAAATTAATTATGTCTTGCACTTCCTTTAGTACTGACTTCCATAAAAATAGTTCATAGACACGAGTGCCATTCTGTTTAGTTAGGGACCATGTCCAACAATGGAGAAGACGTGGATTATACTACAGTGGAGGAGCCTTCAAGTCACCTGAATGACTCCACCCCAGCTTCCTCAGATTAGAATAAGGCATTAATTGGGACAACTGTAATAGCATGAACAAAAAAAATGTTCAACTTCCAAAAAAATAAAATATATAAAAAATAAGGTATCAGATTTCATTAAATTCTAGAGACCATTCCAGATGGAAATTTCTATGTTCCTAATTACTTCAACATATTTCTTGAAATATTAACATAGAATATTCAATTGGTCCAATTTCAAAGATGTTTCATTATATTTTTTCAATATATTAAATCTTAAAAACACCAGTGCATTTCATTTTGGTTAAAAACTTACCTTATGAATATATTAAAATAATAAGAATCAGAAGAAGTGACCCCATTTTACATGTAAGGCATCGTATTTTTCAAAACTTTCTTTTTTCACATCACCAAAACATTAAGAAATATCACTCGACAGTTTGATTCATAGAGGGCAATTTTTAAATCCAATTACAAAAATGTATGCTTAACTATTTGTAGACAGATTTTTTATTTTTTATTTAAAAATTATAGTTAAGAAAAATAAGCCATTTATCTGATTGAGCATCATCCTTAAATACCTTCAAAACTACCCGTAATTTTATTCTAATTCTCAGTGCACAGTGAGTGGTATGAGTTTAACTTTTTTCATTGAAAACACAATGCACTTCTCTCTCAATGTACAAATGCACCTCAGTTCTCAATACAGACACGAAAAATCTCTCTTCTTAGAGCTTTGGAGTATGCATGTGACTTTGGAGAACTGTTTCAAAGGAATACTACTTTCATTTTCTGCTTCTTAACAGCAGCTACCTCCTTTCTGGGATATACACACTATCTGAACCAATGATGTATTCCCAACCAGGTAGCAAATGTAGGCTGAAGTCTTGCAGGTAGGTTAATAGAAACCTGAATATTTTCACACAGATTAACAACATGAAAAATTTATTGCAGCATGAGAACAGAACACTATCCTTCCAGTATATATTTTTAATGTGATAAACAGATCCCAGAGGACTTCTACTAAATAAGCTTTTGGATGCACTCACAGGTTCTATGATAAACATTAACAGTAAAGCTGGAATCATGGGGGAAATTCGATAATCTCATTTATACTGATCGAGTTAATTTTGAAATGGTCATGCCAACCACTAAACATTGCATACCTCAGCATTCTTTAAAGCAGCCAAGTATATTAGACTGTACTAAAATTTTTGCTGTATATGTAGATTTAGTGGTAAATGTTGATTTGGTGCAGAAATTTGTTCTTGCCCCATATTATCTAACACAGATATTGACAAAGAGTAGGATCTGGAAGAGAATACTGAATTGGGAGTCAAAAGGCAGTTTTGAATGATGACATTTCCACTGACTAATCTTGGAAGAGTCACTCGACTTTTCTCAGACTCTGTTTTCTCCCTGTAAAATAAAGATTATATTTCTATCCACCCTAACTAGATCATCAGGCTTGTTGGTAAGACCAGCTACAGCATTTCGAGGAGATGTTATGAAGAAATTTCTGCTCTTTAACAGAGGTACCACTATTTAACAAGGTGATGAAGCATTTACCACAGACATCAAACCACCACAAAACTCAGTGGCATGCAAACATATCCATTTATTTCTCGTTCATGCATCTATAGTTGGTAGAGTTCAGCAGATCTAGGCTGCGTTTGTTGGGGTTCACTGCAAACTATAGAGCAGGTCCAAGGCTGTTTCACATTTTTCTCATTCTCCACGGACAAACAGCAATCTGAAACCTAGTATTCTACATGGGAAAGGCAGAAGCACAAGAAGATAAATCCAGTTGCACAAACACATTTCAATCCTTTGATCCCAGCATAACTTGGTCACAAGCAAGTCACATGGCCAGTCCAGCACCAACAGGGAAAGAAAGCAGTTCCTCTCTGCCTCTTTGGGGAGGAACTGCACCATAGCATGGCAGAGGCCATGGGTACGGAGAGGAGTGGTGAATTGAGGGCCATATGTAAACTACAGCAACAGTTAAGACTTTTTTGCTCAGCACTATTTTTCTTCAACTTTTCACCTTAAAATATCTATTTAAAATAGCGACTGTCATAGTATTTTTCTCTTCAATTAGCTTTTGCAAAGTATAAGTGCTTCTTCTTGATGACTATACCATTTACTGCAATCATTTATTTAAATGTATCTTAAAAGGCTACTGTCCCAGCTCTAGGACCACTATAAAGAATAATCTTAAAAATTAAAACCCACTACAAAACTATCTTAAAATTTAAACTGTGGGAATAGTTTTCAGTTAGACATAGATAAATTAGATAATGAAATGTTGCAAAATGGCTACATTTTAACATTTAATTACCAAGTGAGGTAGACAAAGTAGGCCTGCTCCTCAATCTTTTCCATTAAGTCATATGTGTGTACACATAAAAATACACATTAGAGAACAGGTTCAGTTGATTTAATCATGAAAGAGACCTTCACATTCAAGAACATAAATTTTATACTTTCTAGTGGAACCCCTTTTTCCTCCCTTCTCCATCATTTATAGTGTCCTTAATTTATACTTTAATTTTTGTTCCATCCTAACATAGCCTAGAGGAAAATAGGATGAATTGTAGAATCAAGTTCTCTGACATTTACTCTTTACTTGACATTGCATAAGCTACCCAGACTGTGTGAATGCTTAACTACCACTGTTGTTGAGATACAGTTGCCATGACATTGTGTAACCCTAAGGCATACAATGTGTTGATTTGACGCATTTATATATTGCAATATGGTCCCCACTGTAACACTGGCTAACATCTCCATCATGCCCCATAATTATCATTTCTTTTTTTTATGGTGAGAACATTTAAGATGTAGTCTCTTAGCCATTTTGAACTATGTAATACAGTATTGTTGACTATAATCACTATGCTGAGCCTTAGACATCAAGAACTTATTTATCTTCTACTTGCAAGTTTTTACCCTTTGATCCACTTCTCTCCATTCTCCCAACTCCCAGCTTTTATCAGCTATCATTCTATTCTGCTTTTCTATGAATTTGGCTTTTTTAGATGCCACTATAGTTGATATCATACAACATTTGTTTTTCTCTGTCTTATCTCATTTCACATAATGCCTTCAAGGTCCATCCGTGTTGTGAAAAATGGCAGAGTTTTTCTTCTTTCTCATAGCTTAGTAATAGTCCATTGTTGGTATATATGTGTGTATGTATAGATAGAAATGCTCTCTTCTTTAATCATCCATCTATTGATAGGCACTTAGGCTGTTTTGATATCTTGGCTATTATATAATGCTGCAATGAACATGAGAGTACAAGTATATATATATATATATATATATATATATATATACACACACACAAATATTTTCTCCATTCCATATGTTTCTTTTTGTTATTGTTGATTATTATTTTTTTTGCTATGCAGAAGCTTTTTAGTTTGATATGGTCCCACTTATTGATTTTTGCTTTTGTTTCTTGTGCTTTTGGTGTGATATTAAAAAAAAAACATGGCCTAGACCTTCTGTATCTTAGTGTTCTTATCCTTAAATTGGGAAAACAAGGTCTAAATTGTATAGTTTAAGAACAAATATCTTGATTTGTATAATATTCCCATTGATCCAAGGCATACATTAGCTTTATCTTTTATCATCATATGCATCCTTCCTCATAACACTGAAGAAATAAAACAAATATTTAAGAATCTTCATCATATTTGTAGTTGCCACCCAACATTCATAGTTGGAGAAATACATTTTTGATCCAAAGCTCCAGAATTCTATTTTCCAGCTTCCTTTGTACCTGTATGAGGCACGTGACCTAAATTCTCCTTAAGAAATGAAATAGCACGAGACTTCAATGTATTTGCCAGTGCATCTGAGCCTCCCTTGCCTTTCTACTGTGGTGCTGCCTTGCTTGGGATACTTACTTTCAGAGAGAAGCCAATTCTCTATGCTCCTCCTTCATCACCTTTCATTACCACTATTTAAGCCTATTCTAGAGGCTTCTCACTACTTACAAATTTAAACCTGTAAGAGAGGAGAACATATACATGAGCAAAAACCTGGACTGGGAAGGTTTGAATTGGGAAGCTGTGAGCGTTAGAACAGGAGGAACATAAATAAGTTTGGAGCAGCCCAAGGTGGTTGTTTTAGATATAGTGCCAGAGGAGCTCCGAATTGAATGTTTGAGCTGAAGCAAATTTGGGTTGTTACAATCTCTTTTTAGTGGAGTAGACTGAACACTGAATTACTATTGCCTACATTCAATGACATTAAGATGCCAGAACTGTTTGTTGGTGTTGCGGAGAGGAGGGAGTACATAGATATAGAGAGAAAAATAGCATTAAGATGGATTCAGTAGGTTGAAACAGTTCCCTCCACCACATATGCCCCCACCTCTCCCTGCCTTCTTTCATAGAGAGGGCTCTGGTTCATTTTTATTTCCACATTTCCAATTCCCATATTCTGTTTAAGACCCTCTTCAAACAACTTTTATTTTGAAATGAATAATAAGTAATTGTCATTAGAAAAAAGGTATAAACTAGAATCCAGAGGGCTTTCCACAACAGTTAGTGCATGTTTCTTCCCTGTGGAAGAAAGAGACAGCCTGGATAGTATCAAGGTATGAAGTTCACTGTCTTCACAGGGACCTCAAAGAACTTTCGAGACAATCCAATGTGAGGTGTACATGTGTGAGACTGGGTATAAAATAAAACTACGTCGATTCCTACCGCTATACCATACAGTAACAATTATGCATTTGATTAGATATATATCAAATTAGCTTTACTTTATGTATAAGCAATTCAAAACTTATCATGTCATACAGTCTTTAAATTTATTATCACACCTCATATAGGCTCTAGAAATTCCATGTACATGCAGAATGAAACTGAAAGGAAATAATATCTTGATATTCTTATGAAAATGTTTTGACCTCTGGAGCCCTTAAAAGGTCTCAGTGACCCCTATGAGTTCCTGAACCACATTTTGAAAACAAATGGTATAAATTATTTTATCTCTTCTGAATTCTGCAGTATAATTATCACCTGAACATTAACCTTAAAGAAGAAGGGATGCATATTTTGATTTCTCAATTAGATTATAGCTCTTAGAAAGTGAATCTTTATTTTATGCTTTTCTCTACTGGACAATAGCAGGCATCCAATCCCACAACAATCTTGGTTCATTTACTCCACATGTAGTTCTCTAATATTATTGTAAATGTATTAATAAAATGATTGTTACAGACACTGGGAACTGTTTAAGTGATGTCATTACTATACATGAATCTATCCACCACATCAACAAATTCATATACTTTATTTTTTTTTGTCTTTGTGAATTTGATTATTTTTAAGAATTAAGTGGTCTCTGAGAGTACAAATTTTCAAAAGCAATGTCATGTTATGCTACAAATGGTCATTATTCTTCGTCTATTTTTAATCTTAATCTGTTCCCTTCAATAACAAAAGTCTTGGAAATTGGATTTGCTTTTATTGGAAAAATAAGCAAGAAACACTTGTACTCTGAGTAAAAAGACCTGGTTTTAAAAAAATATTTTAAGGCCCATTTTTTTCTGAGCTTTGCCATAGATACTTTGTTGTATAATTACTCTGCCATAAATTCAGCTCTCTAAACCATTATCAGTCACTACTAAAGCTAAGTTTGTGAAGGACTCATTTATCAAAATTACTAAGCTCAGGATTCTGAAATGGATTCATAAAAAAATGCTATTATAATTTGGCTTAAATCTGTAGCTTTATAACAGTCCTAGTATGCATGGGGTTACATTAGTGGAAACATTAACTACAAATCTGGTCTCAAGTTAGAACCTGATGTCATCACAAGTAACCTGTAATAGCTTATGCTTTAGTCTTCTCTAGAAGATAATTATAGTAAAAGCTACCATATATTGTGCAGTTTAGTATGATATGCTAGGAACTATGTCCAGTCCTTTATATGTCCCCATTTTAATCCATGCCACCTTGTGAAGTGGCCATCCTAATGCCCTTTCAAAGATGAGTAACTGGAAGTTCAGAGAAGTTGAGATTCTTAGCAATGTCACCTAGCTGAAGGGTGGCAGAACCAGGGTTTCAGCCCTGATTTGTTTGACATTAAAGCTGTGTTTTGTAATAAGTGCTCTAATACAAAGAAGATTGAGTAATTATATCAATCAAGAGAAATTCAGTTATTAGTAGCAAATAAACCCAGACCTGTGCTGCTATAATGCAGCCAAGGTCTGTGTCTCACTGTTGTTTCACGTCCATCACTGGTCTGCTATGGGCTCTGCTCCATATTTTCCTTTACACAAAAATGCAAGTTAACAGGAGTCTTTGATCATTATTGGCTTCTGTGACAGGGGAAGGGGACACGGAGGATTGTGCACCAGCTGTTAAATACTTCATTTTTATTTATTCTTTATACACCAAGGCAAATGTCCATACCTAATTTCAAGAGAATGGGAATGTGCAGTCCTCGTGTATGCTGGGAAAAATGAAAACTATAATTAAAGTGGTCTTTTTGAAATTAGTTCCTTTGTTGCCTTAGAAATAAAGAATAAGATTGTTCAGCTGTTTGTAATTATTTTTGAGGTGATAGACAAATTAAAATTTTTATTCTCTAGAAACCTCAGGGTAAAATAAAATATCTTAAAAATGTTATAAAATCTCCAGAAAAGTAATTGGCAATTTTTATACCTCCAATTCTTATTACCCAGTATAAAAATGCACTTCAATTAGAAGTTTACTGTTTATATTATTTTGATATGACAGTTATTGCATTGCATATGACATTCCTAGGAATTACGGCCTGCTTTTTGAAAGAAACTACCAATTTATGGGTTCTTCAAAGAATTACTGTAAGATTTAATAAATTTATCTTTTTTCCTAACTCCCTCCTCAACACTTAACAAAAATCAGTTCAGTCTATCTCCAATCTACTCCTCAGTTCTTATCAAAGCTCAAGAGTCACTATAACAGACATGCTTTTCAGCTAAGAATACAAAGAAAGATCTCATCATATTTTTGGAGGTGAAGCTATGTTCCTTTACTTATGTAATAGGGAACAAGGTATTGGATTGAAGAGAATAGGTAGGACATTGTCCTAGGGTAGAAAAGTCTTCGGCTTTTGGCTTGATGATTTGTGTTAAAACCTGTTCCTCTGGTTTCTGCAGACATGAGGAGGAACAAAGGCCTGTCACATGATTATTTCTAAATGTATTCACGTGTGACTTTGAGGTGCATAGGCAACACTATGTGTCAATGGTCTTTTTAAAGTGGCATGGAGACTGCTATCATGATGGCCATCTCTTCTACAATCATTTATGGAAACCATCAGCAGTGACAGGTCATTGGTGTCTAATTACTGAAGTTAACACTTAAGAGTCAGCCCACACAGAGCCAGCCCCCTGCCCTGCACAGGTCAAAACATGTATTGTTCCACCATTTGAAAAGGTAGTCACATCTGCCCCACAGTGAAATGCTAAATAAATAAATCCACCTCAGACTTCTTGCAAAAGTATGAGTGAGACTAACAAAATAAGCAGTCGGTGCTGTGGGAACTTGACCAAGTCTATTGAAGCTACCACTGAGGCGAATAGATGAGTCACTGTAGGCAGATCTGCTCATGGCAGGAACCAAGATTTACGGCAGATAAAGAATTTAACTTGGAGAGATACACATGTTAAAAATTAGTTGGTAAAAATGTTAGCATTCCTGAAACTATAGTAAGTACCATTAGCATCTAATTTTATCTTCTAGATAAAAACATATATTTTAACGTTCCATTTTGTATAAAATAGATGTCACCCTTATTTATTTTCCCAGGGACAGATTGACTTGAGAGCCAATAAAGCCTGAGCAGCCATGGCCATGCTATTAATTATCCATCCTCCACTCAGGAACACTGTGGGAAAATAACAGTGTTCTTGGTTGTCCCCTCCAACCTTGTTGATATCCTACTGTCTCTAATATTGCATTTGGCTGGAGTCAGTTCTCTCTGTTAGTCGCTTCCATCTCTTACAGGTCTATGCTTTTCCAGGGAGTGGCTGTGTCCTTCAATGACCATGACCTACAGGGGCAAAATCAAGTATTAAAAATTGCCAGCACCCTGACAACTATTCTGGTACCACTCAGATTTCCAATTTTCCTTCTTTCCTAGTTACCCCTTCTTTTAATCTTTTAATTTTTATTTTTTCAGTGACAGTTTACATTTAATATTCAATTTCTCTTCTTTTCAAAATGATATCATTGACTGCTATGTCCATTCTCTGGCTACCAAAGTCTGTGAAGCTCTTAAAGTGCCTCCTCTTCTCTAGCAATAAATAGTGTTCTAAGTAACTTGCACTCCTTTCCCTAAGTGACCTCTCCCAATTTTTAGGGCCCCAATCTGACATCTTGGGGAAAGTCCCTAGGGACTAGGCAAAGGCACTGAAGGACAAGCATTGTTGTATTGGGACATCGCTTCTTCCTGTAGTTTCTGTATTCCCCCCAAATTTCTTAAATTTCTTAAATCTATCCTACATCATGATGAGTTCTGGCTAACGTGCAACACACCTCCAGAAATCCAGAGATATAGACATATTCATTTTCTTTTCCATTTAGAATAGATATTTCTACTGAGGTAGAACACACTTATGATTTCCAAAATCCCCATTACTTTTCCACCTAGGAGGGCCTAAACATGCAGATGAAAAATATGGAGGCCTATTTTATGTACCAGAGTTTTCAGGGTAGATTTTCAATTATGTAATTAAACAAAAGACTTTACAGGCATATATATAGATACCATGTTTTTGAATAATGAATGAAGTCCTGCCCTCACTCACCCAACTATTTCACCTTGTGGTCATACACTTTTCAAAATGTTCCCATTATTTTGCCATATTCTAGAAGACCGCATTCTAATGTGCACCTCCAGGCTCTGAAAGCCATGCTTCCCTCTATTCTAATGATAATGAAATATATCATGGCCACAGACCTAGTTTTTTTTTAATTGATGAAGCCCTGAACTAGTAATATCAAACAATTTGCAATGTTATAATTAAGGAAGGGGAAACTAGGCACTGATCAAGTGCTAAATTAAAAGTACTTGAGATTCAGTTTCCCCACAGCCTGCACTAGCCTAAATGAAGCAAGGCAAATGAAGGTGGCAAAAGTTAAAAAGGGCGCCCACATTTTGGATTCTCAGGCTTGTGTATATCATCCTACTATTTAGTCTGAATCTAGATATCAAGAAACAAACAGGGCAATACCACTTTATCCTTAGTCCTTCGCTCCTTCTTTTCATTCACTTCAAGCATCCCTCATTATACATTTCCTCAAATGTCAGTGGTAAGGAATACTGCCACAAGCTGTTAATTGGGAGCTATTAAAATTTCAGATGCCCTTTCTTCAGTTTATCCATCAATATAAAATATATGTTTGAAGTAGTTCATTTTCTCTGTCGTTGTCCAATTTCTGTCATTCTATTCCATATGGCTCCTAGTGCACCACCATCCGGCAAGGCATAGGAGAGCTCAAGATTTCACATTGGTTTCCTCTCAAAATCCAATTGCTGGTTCTTGCTGATCAATTGTTAACTTCACTGGGATGTGTGCAGTTTATTAGTTTAACTGATCTATGTGTAATCAAGGGTATTTTTGTGTGCCTACTAAGTGTTAATTGCTACCAATGGCCTTGGGAGTAACTGGACCTGGGAATGAAGTCTAGAACAAACTGTCTTTGGAAATACAGAGACTCGGAGGCAGTGGCTGTGTGCTCTGCAGCCCTGCAGTCTCCTTGGCTCCCAGGGGTGTTGGCTGGCTTCGGCCCCTCCTAAGTGTAGTAAACAGCAGCTCTCTCAGCTGTGACTGAGGCACAGCCTTTTAACAGCTTTCAATAGTAGATGCTAATGGCTTTGTAGCCTTGCAGTTCTCCCAGCAGGTTTTGGTTCCTTGTAGTACTTTAAACACAATGTACTTTGAAAACATACATAAATTAAAGCTACAATTCCATCTGTAGTCTTTGGTATGTGTTACTTGTCAACTTTCCAAAAAGCAAATTATTGTTGTGAGGCATTTCAGCAGGCTGGGGTCAGAATATTTGCTCCTTGTGCTTCCCATTCCTGCCCTAGACCTTCTGTCATTTATCCACCCATTGCTCTTTTATTGCCCTACACTAACACCTTCAATCCTAAATTTACAGTCATTTTTGGTTTACATTTGTGCTCCCTCTTTTAGCCCTCTTTGTTTGGTGTGATTCATGGCTTGGCTCTCAGAGCTGAAAGTGGCCACAATTTCAAGCTGAGGTTTTTGATTTTACACACATTTTACACCCAGGGAAAAGGGCCAGTGGATAATTTTCTGGATAGAAAAAAAAATTTAGAATACTGAGTATTCTTTTTGTTCTCATATCATTAAAAAGGCAGTAGTAAGTGTTTCACTGGTAATAAAGGTTTGAGAATTAAGACTAGATTGGGGGACTAAGACTGGACTAAGATTGGAATTAAGACTAGACCAGCTCTGGCTGGTGTGGGTCAGGGGATTGAGTGCCAGCCTGTGAACCAAAGGGTCTAGTTCAATTCCCAGTCAGAGCACACGGCTGGGTTGCAGGCTGGGTCCCGGGGTGGGGTGGGGGGGGGCATGAGAGGTAACCATACATGGATGTTTCTCTCTCTCTTTCTCCCTTCCTCCTCCTCTCTCTAAAATTAAATAAATAAAATCTTAAAGTTAAAAAATGTATTGGGAGAGAGTCAGAGGAAATCCTTCATCTGTTGAGTATCAGTCAGGCTGGTTACTTTCTCACCTGCGGCAGGACCTACCACCATACAGAAAGCAGTGAGTGGGAGCCAGAAAATGAGGTGGAACCTAATTGCATTGAAGAGCTTTGGTCTCACTGAATATCTCAGATTTCTAAAGCTCACTCAATGGGAAATGACTGTTCCCATGCAACCAAGGCAGCCACTCATAACATTTAATTTGGAAGTTCACAAGCAATGACTTTCATTAAACCTGTGTGAATAGGAAATAATCTGCATTGCATGTATCTCAGATTAAAGGTTTTAAGTGAGGCTTTACACTATTGGACATTGCTCTCCACTAAAGACCTAGGTTGCATCATGACTAAATTTAGGGATCATTACAATGACCATTAGAAACCTTTTAATTGCTAAGTAGTGATTTACTAAATTTTAAATGTTATCCCATGGAACACTGGAAAAGTAATGCTATGTCGAATAAATAGGATTGTGAATAGTAAAATTATTCTTAACTCCCTAGAAAGGGACCTAAAAAATACAGAGCTTCAAAGCTCTCTGTTACTAAGCCAACAGAACAAGAAAGCTTTCTACCAAAGACACATAATAGAAGGGTAATATTTTCATGTTCTTCATAAAGAGACCGTTCCTTTTAGACAGATCTTGAATCCTAATAAAATCATTGACTCCAAATAATACCGGTTTGCCTATATCTTACCTGGCATGCTCTGAAACACATCTCTGTCACTTCATCTGTTGCAGTGAAGACTGAGGGATAAGAAGTGTTTTAATAACTTTATTCAATGTCACTGACACACTTTGGAAGCTACAGAGCTTCCCTGCCTGGGTGACAGTGTTTATTCCCCTGATGCAAAAGCATTCCCTGACGAACCACTCAAAATAACAAACATTCTGCTTTGCCTTTTTTTTTCTTCTGTTGGCTGTTTGTTCTTCCTAATTGCCAGCAATGCTGTCACTTACGGGAAATAAAAGTGCATATTAGCAAGTTCCACTTCCATTCTGCAGGGATTCGTTCCACTTTGGTATTCTTTCAGACAATAAATGAAGCAGACTTTCTGCTACTACTATGGCATTTTTAGTAGAAATTTGAGCATGTAGAGAATAAACAACTTCTAAATTGTTCTAGGATGCTGATTTATGCATTTTTCAGTCCTATACTTTCTCATATTACTCCTAAATTATTTGGATTTTTTCTGAAAAAACAATATTGAACATGGTGTTTTGCAGAGAAAGAACATGCCCCCCCCCAAATTATTTCAACATTATCACTTATATAGTACAAACTGAGTGCCTATATTTAGCTAGTTTTAAAGTTTCTACATAAAAATTATACCAATTTTAAAACTTTCTACTCTAGTGGAACATTTCATAGAGGAGAAGGAAAAGAAAGAAGAAGAACAAGTGTTTATTATTTCAATAACAGGCTGAATTTTTGAAGACCAAGGCTTTTGTAAGGACTGACTGTTAAGCTAAAGGCTTTCTGGTAACTCTGGCAACTGGCTTACTCTGAGTAAGAATTGAACAGATTGTATAGCGACCATCAGCCAAAACACTTATTTAAGCATCAAGCCAAAACCATCCTGGGATTTCTAGTCAAGATGGCAGCATAGGCAGACATGACTCGCCTCCTTGCACAACCACATAAAAATTATTTCTAAAATATGGAACAACCATCACTTAGAACCATCAGAAACTGACTGGAATGGAAGTCTGACAACTATGGAATTAAAGAAACCACATCCATCCAGACCGGTAGGAGGGGTGCAGATGTGGAACGGGCTGGTCCCTCACTTGTGTGTGGTGGGTAAAAATTCAGAAGGGATATATTGAGAGAGTGCGGTTCCAGCCCTACACCACACCCCCCAAGCCAGAGTTCCAGTATCAGGAAGTCCTCATAACTTCTAACTGCAAAACCCAGCAGGGATGGAGTCCATGGAAGAAACTGCTGGAGCCCCAAGCAGTTCCTCTTAAAGAGCCCCTACGTGGACTCACCTACTCAGACTCTCTTGTTGTGGGCTTCAGTACTGGGATGGCAACTTGAAAGGCACCTGTGGTATCCGAGGAGAAACTGAAGTATCTGGCACCAAGGCAAGCAGAGGCTATTGTCCCTTTTCTAAACCAGGGGCATCCTTATAATTAAGGAAGGGGAAACTAGGCACTGATCAAGTGCTAAATTAAAAGTACTTGAGATTCAGTTTCCCCACAGCCTGCACTAGCCTAAATGAAGCAAGGCAAAGTAAAGGTAGCAAAAGTTAAAATGGGTGCCCACATTTTGGAATCTCAGGCTTGTCTATATCATCCTACTATTTAGTCTGAATCTAGGTATCAAGAAACAAACAGGGGAATACCACTTTATCCTTAATCCTTCGCTCCTTCTTTTCATTCACTTCAAGCATTCCTCATTATACATTTCCTCAAATGTCAGTGGTAAGGAATACTGCCACAAGCTGTTAATTGGGAGCTATTAAAATTCCACCGGGGGCCACATCAGCTTTGTGGTTGCCTTCAAAGGGCTCAGTGTAATTTTAGGATTGTATAAATGTAACTACTCCCTAACATTTAAGCAAGAGCTCAGAGTTGCCACCAGGTAGAAGCAAGGTGCTGGGCTGGATAAAACAAGGTGGAGGGCTGGACTTGGCCTGCAGGCCTTGTGTTTGCCACCTGCGTTCTAAACCCTCCCTTCACAGAGCCAGCAAACTGCTGCATGTCTGAGACCCCACCAATCTGGCTAATGCTGTTTAACCCACCTTGGAAATCCCCAGATACTCTGCCCCACCCAATTTACCCACCCATGCAAGTTGCTTTTCAAACGAATGGCAGATCTTGTCTCATGCTTCACAATTTCCTAAATCCTTTCAAAATAACAACAGCTCATCTCAGTGAACCCCGGGCAGGGCATTAGCTGCAGCCAGCCTAGATTCACAGTTTACCCTTGCCTGGGAATCTCAAAGCCCTTCACAAGTACCAGTCATCTCACATTGCTTTATAACTCAGGCAGAATGGCCCCAGGCAAAGCACAGGTCAGGGCTGACCTTGGCCTGAACCACTCGGAAAACCCCAGGGCCAGAGCACCCAGTGAACATCTACAGACCATGTCAGAGAACCACCACCCGAACCCTGCACAGCTGATCCTATAAAGAACAATTTACAGGGAAACAACAGCAGAGTGGATGAAGCTGGCAATCAAATCAATGATTTGGAACATAAGGAAGAAAACAACAGAACAGCGAGAAGAAAAAAGAATCCCCCCAAAATGAGGATACTATAAGCAACCTTTGGGACATCTTCAAGAGGTCCCACATTCACAACACTGTGGTGCCAGAAGAAAAAGAGAAAAAAGAAGAAATTGGAAATCTATTTTAAAAAATAATGAAAGAAAGTTTCTCTAATTTGGTGAAGGGAATAGACATGCAAATCCAGGAAGCACTAGAGAGTCCCAAACAAGATGGCTGCAAATTAGTCTACTCTATGACACATCATAATTAAAATGACACAAGTTAAAGATAAAGAGAGAATATTAAAAGCAGCAAGGGAAAAGAAGTTAACTACCTACAGAGGAGTTCCCATAAAACTGTCAGTTGATTTCTCAAAAGAAATTTTACAGGCTAGAAGGGATTGGCAAGAAATATTCAAGGTCAGGAAAAGCAGGGACCTATAGCCAAGATTGCTCTACCCAGCAAAGCTATCATTTAGAATAGAAGGGTAGATAAAGAGCTTCCCAGACAAGAAAAAACTAAAGGAGTTCATCATCACCAAACTATTATTATATAAAATGTTAATGGGACTGAGTTACTTAAGAAAGAAGATGATAAAAACTGTGAACAATAAAATGTCAAAACAATACAAATCTATCAACAATTGAATCTAAAAAACAAACTAAACAAACAGAAAGGACACAGAATCATGGATGCAGAGAGAGTTTTGATGGTTGCCAGATGGGAAGGGGTTGTGAGGGCGTGGGTCAAGGGATGAGGGGATTAAGAAGTACAAATAGGTAGTTACAGAATAGCCATGGGGATGGATGTGAAGAACAAGCAGTATAGGAAATGGAGTAGACAGAGAAATTATATGCATGACCCATGGACATGAACTCTCCACGGGGAGAGCTGGGAGATTGCCTGAGGGAATGGGGGGTGCTGGGTGGGGTTCAAAGGTGGAAAAATCAGGGCAACTGTAGGAGCATAATTAATAAAATGCAATTTTAAAAAACCTTCTCAACACTTAGAGCTTGGTCATCAATTATTTACATCTAGGTTTACTTACAAAGTACTCAAACCTCAAAAAGACAAAAAGAAAAATACCTAAAACTGTGTATATATTTTATACAAAGCCATGAGATATCTATAAGATCCCTCCTTTGATGGTGCTCTAGAATGAACTGAAATTCTAAAAATGCTGCTAATCTCTCTTTTTCCTTTAACTGTGCCAACAACATTCACTTTTTTTTTCACTTACTGAGGAAGTCCATAATTTGGGGGAAATGATTTTGAAGATAAATGTAGTTTCATTTTATTTCTATCACAAGGCAAAATTAAAATAGATCTTTAAAAAATCTAGGACATCATGTGAGAGTTGAAGAAATGAAACTGGTTGTTAACATTTGAAAGCAAAACAAAATGAAATGAGCAAACAACAAGGACAAAAAAACAAACAAAACAGAAAAACAGAACTAAGACTCATCAAAAACTAGTACTAGGATACGAAGTAAGACAGTGGAAATTTGGTTTTGGTGTCCTTTAATATCTCCTGTTAATTGTCTCCCTGCTAAAAGATATTCTGGTGTGAGTTTAAGGTTTCTTGCTGTTTTAATTTTATCACTTATTTTTAAAAAGTTAGGTGCTTTTAAATCCCCACAAGTATAAATCCTTGTTTTGGAGTTTGAGGCTCATGAAGGTGCTATTGCAGCTACAGGCCTCCTAGGAGCCCTTCAGGGCATGTCCCACAGCTACCTTCATACTCTTATACCTCCATGCCAAAGTCACAGAGAAGTGTAGTCAGGACTGAGAGGAAGCAGAAGTCCTGGGTTTTGTTTGGGAGGGTTTGTTTCTACTCCTCACCAGCTGTACAAATGTGTTGTTCCTTTACCTCCACGAACCCAATCTTTCTTATCTATATACTGTTAACCATAACAATAACTCCTGTTCTGTCAACCTTCTAGTCTTATGAAGGGCAGGGTTAGGATGCACTTTGAAAACCAGAAAGCACTCTAAAAACATGCGGTGCTGCTATTGAACAGGACATTTAAAGTCTGTGTCTAACCTCTGGGATTCCATGTTTACGTAGGGAGGAATGGAGATACCCCTCAACTTCCTGGGAAGGATTGTCTGTTGGTTGTAATTAACTAGGTCAGGTCAACCCCTGCTGGGACCCTTTCACTGTTTCTGTTACACTGAATCTCTGATGATCCTGGCAGGGAGCCTAGGCCTTTGTTTTCTGTCTTTACATTTGCTGTTGGTACTATTATAGGGTGATTACAACAGCCATTCAGTCAATCAGTAACGGCTTAAAGAAGCTGAGAATGTTTAGCTTGGAAAAAGGAAAACAAGTCATGTAAGTTGAGACAGAAATTATGGCTTAGTTATTATATTACAGAAACTGCATCAAAAGGTTATGGAGGATGAGAAATCTCACATCTGCTCTCTGCAAACTGCAAAACCTGGAAAGCCTCTGGTGCAATTTAGTTGAGTAAGGCCTGAGAACTAGAGGGCTGGGATGCAAAGCAGGATGGGGAACTGGGTGGGAGAGGAGAGGTGCTGGTGTGAGTCCCAGAGTCCAAAAGCTAGAGAACAAGGAGCTCTAATATCTGCGGAGAAAATGGACTTCCCAGCCCAAGGAGAGAGAGAGGAATTAATGCTTCCTCTGCCTATTTGTTCTATTTGGGTCCTCAACAGATTGAATGACTGCCCACACGGGTGGACAGGGACCTTTTTTATTATGCCTATTGATTCAAATGCTAATTTCTAATCTTTCCCAGAAAATATCCTCATAGACACACCCAGAAATAATGTGTTTCCAGCCATCTGGACATCACTTAGTCCAGTCAAGTTGACACATAAAATTAACCATCACAGATGTTATCAAGTGTTTGAATTTCTGTCATATGAAAATAGACGGTATTTATCTATAGTCCTCTCCGACTCTCTAGATTCTGTGTTCAAGTGACAAAATGCCTTTTATTTCTGGGGACCTGACACTGACTGAAAGATACTTCTCAAATATGTAATAGATGGGGAGGAGGTATCTGCTTCGACACTTGTCCAAAGTCCCTCTGAAAAAGCTAATGTGACTAAAAGGGAATTGCTCTGCCTTTAATTTGAAGGTAATACAAAACCATAAGGAGTTTTCAGAAAATAAATGGGTAGGTAGGAGTAGGTTGAGAAAAGTTCAAGGAGACTTTAGGGGGGAAAACATAAAGTTTATGATATTCTATCCCAGAACGTTCAAATATCTGGTCCCATGTTGCCAGCTTCGCAGATGTTACTTTAGAGGAAGATGGATGCCCCTGGCAGTGGGTTCCGGCAATGTGATTGGAAACTTTAATTGGCATTCCTAATGTGCTGCACAGTTCAGTCACATGAAAAAAAGAGGCACTTTCTACATTTATTCTCCACAGAATATTCACATTATACTGAACGTTTAAAAAGTCTTCCACCTCCTTTGTTTCGAGTAAACTATAAAACATTCTATTATGTTTTTGTGTGCATGTTATAATTTTAATAGTGATCTTTGGTATAAAATGGTACTGGAAAATACACAAATCCTCTATTTTTAACAATTTTTGCATTTATGTGGAATTATTCTGTGGAAGATTTTAATTTTACAACAATAAATCTTTAAAATGAAGACTTAGGAAAATTTTGACATATTTCATGTATATTAGGATTGGGTTTTGTAGTCCTTTACTGGTAACACACACACAAACACACATACTCACACACATACATAGGAAAATCACCCAAATGAGGTACACATCTCCATGCACATGGACTTTACATATAAATTATTCTAAGCTATAGCTTGAGCTATTTGGGAAGGTGCAATTAAAGTGATTGATTAGAATGACAAGTCAAAGCTGTGTCTAGTAACTCCCCTAGACATAGCTTGCATAGTTTTTTTAATTGCAAATTTATTTTTTTATGGGGAATCAATATTTTAGGTTAATTTTTTTAGCCATTCCCTGATGCAGCCATAATTGAGTGTGATAAAATATGGCTTGGCAAGACACACTTTAATGAAATTCTTGCAAAGTAAATATGATATAGGATGCTCCATCCTAAATGTTGATAGATAGTGAAGGCTAAACTTCTACCTATTCTGCTTTCCACATAAGAATTTTTTTTAAAAGATATATACAAATAGAATGCAGCATTTAGCCCACAAAACAAAATTCTTGTTTTGTCATTCTGTTCTGGTTGGTTATGTATTTCTTACTTTTGTCTTAAATTGTTGATTTGAGGACAGGTTTCCTTCCCTTCACTGTTTGTTCCTTGTGTATTTTCCTTTATTTCACTTTGTATATCCTGCATTTCTTCCTTCATTTTGTGACTGAGCTTACTCAATTCTGTGAGCATCTTGATCAGTGTTTTAAATTCTGCACCAGATAGGTAGTTTATCTCCTCATCACTTAGCACTTTTTTGGAGTTTTGATCTGTTCTTTCATTTGAGCCATATTTCTTTATTTTGGCACACCTGTTATATTGTAAGAAGTAGAGCCTTAGGTATTTGCCAGGGTGGAAAAACCCTCTTTGCTGCATAGAGGCACTCTCTGTGGGGGAGGTGTCAGTGAGAGAACAATGCTGCTGGCTGGCTCCCCTCTAGCCCCACTTTCCAACCAATTCTCCTATCAGACTAGGAGTTTCTCCCACCTTCACAATCCCCACAGTGTTTTACAGCTAGAGGTTTTGAGACTGTAGTTTCCTGATCTGCCATCTCCACCTTGTCTTCGTGGTGTGCTGCCTTGCCACAGGTCCTCTCTGCCAGGTAGTCCCTCTCCACTTCTCCTGCTGGTCTGGATGAATGTTTCTTTAACTCCTTGGTTGTCAGAGTTCCATGCAGCTTAATATTCTGGCAGTTCTGGTTGTTTATTGCTTTTAAATTGGTTGTTATCCTCCTTTTGGTTGTGTGAGGAAGCGAAGCATTTCTACCCACGCCTCCATCTTGGCCGGAAGTCTAGATGAGCACTTCTTGCAGGCAGTAAGCATACAGTAAGGTTATTTGGATATTTCCTTATATAGAATGCCTGTAAAAACTTTCCTTTCTTTTTTCTATTGGATTTTATGACCCTTAAGATAGTTTGGATAGAAATATTTTGTTAGATGTATGAATTAAAAATATTGTTTTCTCTTTTTTTCTTTTGTGGATTGACCTTTAACTCTCAGTGCTATAAATAAATATACATTCTTAATTTTATATAATACAATGTATCATTTTTAATTTTATGGTTATTGTTCATCATGCCTTGTTTCAGAAATGTTTGCCTGTTTGTATATAAAGTTATTGTGCTCTGTATGCCAACAAAAGCCCTATAGTATCACCTTTTATATTTAGATCTATATCCCACTGGAGTCAATTTTTATATAAGATTAGAGTCAAGATTTGCTTTTTTCCAGTGGATTACAGTTGACTTAGTACTATTTATTAAGAAGACTATTCTTCTTCCAGTATAGTGTATTATGCCTTAAGATAAATCAGATAAATGTATTGACGCCATATATTATATATAAGTGTATGTACATATAGGTATATGTATATATATATACACACTTATACATATGTATGCATACACACATACATATATGAGTATGTATATATACATATATTTAAAATAATGAACTCTGTTGTCTTCTGTTGGTTAGTTGTCTATCTACTCCAGTCACAAAGTCCTAACTACTATATAATATAATAGCTGGTAGAGAAATCATCCGGTTTTGGTCTTCTTCAAATTTGCCTGGGTTGTCATTGACCTCTACTTTCCTACACAAATCATATTTTAAACGTCAATTGAAAAATCCTGCAAGGATATTAATTAGTATGCATTGAATGAAAATATCATTTCATTAATTTACTGTAAGACTTTCAATGAATGAACATGGTTATACTTTCATTATTTGTTTAATAAATCTTGTGTTTTATAATTTTCAGTATACAGATTTGGTTAATTTTTAAGCTTATTTTTGATGCCTATAGGATCCCATCAAATACCCCTTTATGAATTGAATTTTTACACTTGTAAAAAGCAAGTAAACAAATCAACAATCTATGATTTAGGTACAAGAATTGAATTTTAGTTGCAGCTTTGCTCCCAAATTATAAGCAAGTAATATGTATTTGTCCTTGACCATACAACTAATCAAACCTGAAATCTTATCTAGATCTCTTTGTGATTTTGAATCTACAAATATGGAAAGTGTATATAGAGCTTGGAAGATGCATAAATGTTGTTTTCTGAAGTATAGAAATATTGAAAATACCTCTTATTCTAAAAGAAGGACTCTATTAGGTGCACGTCCCTCCAGGTCATCCAGGTTACCTTATTCATTCTGAACATGGCAGAAGTAGATGGATGCCAGAGTTCAACAAAAAAATGACATGTAGTTTCCATGGTCCCATTAACTCCTCGTCCACCAGGTCCACACCTGCCAGGTCCACACCTGGCCTTATGGAAGTGTGTTATTTGGCAATGTATTATTACTGAAGCATATTACAGGATTCAACTTAACCACAGAGGCGGTATTTGTTGGTTAAATATATTAAGATAATTATTTTTACTGTAAAACAAAGGGTTTAAGCTGAAGATTGAGGTTAGGAAATAGTTTAATTTGTCAGTTTCACATTTTGCTATCATTTTATCTGCAATGTGGAACTTCCCCTAAACCACCCTGAGAAAGATACTCTTTAAATAAAACTGGAAAACAGATCTCTTGCCCAGTGATGAGACTAAATGCACGTAATTATTTTGTGTTGGAAGTAATGCGCTTTATGGTGGTATGTCTGAGCAGTCATTGACATTCCCAGTGCTAATAACCAGTGACATAGTCACATGCTGCTTTTTGAAATCCCCGCCATGCCTCTGTGTGGAGCTGAAGTGCCTAGTGGTTATCAGAAGCACGACCCACACGGCAAAACCAGGCTGCCCACCTGCTGGGGGATCCACCAGGATGACTTTTTTAAGCACGCAGACCAAGTCACAGTTGGGCAGCTTCAAGCAGTGGCAGCTGCTGGAGTCCCTGGACAGGACACCAAGGCCAAGCTGAGCACTGTGCAGGCCTGGGCGAGTAGCCCCTGGACCATGCCCACAGGGTCAGTGACCAACCAGCACCCGGACACCCACGCCCTCATTGAGGAAGGTTTCCTGCCCTACCGCCACACCCCCCATGGACTATGCAGCCAAATGTACTTCCTAACCGTCCCCTATGAGGAGTGCAAGCAGAGGAGGAGTACTAGAAGCTGCAAGGTCCCCGATCCTCTGCACGCTGCCTCCCCAACCCAGCCTCTTTGTTGGCCACGTGTGGCCCAAATACCAGAAGTATAAGCCAATGGCTTGGGAGTAGTGCACCTGGATGGCCTGAAGTTCCATGAGCAGCTCTTTCACCGAGAACACCCTCAGAACTCGCTCCTGAATCCCGCCTAGTGTGGCAGCGGGAGGAACGGCCCAGCCCTGGACTCAGGCAGGCAGCCGGGAGGGGCTGGAGTGGGGGAGCACAAAAGATGCCCCCACAGTATGGCTACGCTGGCAGGTCCCAGCAGGACACTGTATGACCAGTTCCCTTTGTGGACATCTGTACATATGAGAGTGGAGACCCACTCACAGCTCAGCATCTCAGAGTCCTGGGATCCCACCCCAAGGGGCATCTGTAACCTCACAGCAGCTTATTAAGCATTAAACTAGGTCCTCTTCTCTTGAAAGAAACAAACAAACCTCCAAACCCATACTAGAAATGGGCATGTGATCCAATACTGGCCAATGGAATACAAGGAGATATTTATCAGGGGACTTTCTGGAATGTTTTACTTCCTACTAAAAGTATAGAGACGGAGGCTAGCCACTCACCTACCCTTTCTTCATACCTCGAAAGGCATTGTGTTGCTTGGAGTTGTACCAGCCATGTTGCAACCGTGAGACAAAGAGCTTAGGGATGAAAATTTGACAGTGGAAGTGGCAACGTGGAAGAGTGGGAAGATACTGGGATTTCGAATCCTTAAGCAGATGAACCAATATTAACACTACTTACCTCCATATTTCTTATAATGCAAAGAAAAATAAACCCATGTTTCATTAAGCCATGTGTTTTCACCAAAGCTTTTACCAAGCTTTGGTAAAAGCTTTCCTACCAAACAAAACACATATTATCAGGCTGTAGATTATTCATCCTCTTCATTCATCCTCTAGACTATGCAAGAAACATTCTTTAAGGCATTTTGTAAGCTTCAAGATCTC
Organism: Sturnira hondurensis; assembly: GCF_014824575.4. Taxonomy (NCBI): domain Eukaryota; kingdom Metazoa; phylum Chordata; class Mammalia; order Chiroptera; family Phyllostomidae; genus Sturnira; species Sturnira hondurensis. The sequence continues at coordinate 9,972,234 of NW_028092059.1, forward strand.
AGTGTCTGTTTATTCACATATAGCCCCTAACGCATCTTCCTAATGGTAAAAACATTTCAATTAATATCTGCAGAATAGTTTCCCTTAAACCATAGTGCTAAGATCAATTGAGTGCAGCTCTTCTTTTTCTTAATAATCTCTTTTCACACCCAGTACCCACAGGCATCCATATTTGCACATTTATACCTCCATGTTTCATAATGGACTTCACATCATTTTAAAGAAACTGTTTCCTGTTCTCTATAACAGGGCTAATTCCAGCCACCTTGCAATTCAGCCCTTTCCAGTGAAGACTTTTAGAATGAGTGTTATTAAGTCTTGAAAGTAGTTTCCTCTCTGTGGAAGGCATTACAGCTGCTATTGAGCAAATGGTTATTGGCAATAACGTGGTGGTCTAAAGAGGCAGCTGTGGCAGGCATGTAGTAGCAAAGTGTCCATTTCATAGCAGGTGAACTTGTGGAGTAAGACTTAGTCTAACTTAAATCATTTTGAGGAACACAAAGTATGAACTTGGGGCCTTTTGTGGGTTTTTGAGCAGACTATTCTAATCCCCTCCCCTATTGAACAGCTTTCTCTTTTAGATTTCTGGATTCATCTTCGAGCCATTTCTTTCCATTTCTTCAGTGTCTATACTTCCCTTGTTCTCCAGAAAACAGTCAGGTTTCTTTATTGTCCTTGACACTCCGGCACAGCTTAGGACCAGAGTGTCTATTTTGTTGCTTAGGTAGATGTTTAAGTCACTAAATATTGTGACTGCTTTAAGCTATCTATGTCAGGAACCATGTTCCTGGTACCTCAGTTAAGTTTACTGGCCTCTGGTGAACCCCACATACACTAAAAAAGGTGCTTGTTTTTTTTTTTTTTAACACTTAGAGGTCTTCTCCTCTACCCCGTAAACCATTTACTAGCAAGAGGTTATGCTTTTCAGTTTCATAATGTGTTATAACTAACATGTCTTCACATAAGCAATTGTTTTCCTTTTCTCACCAGGGAGCCCCTGGTGACAGTCTCCACTAAAACAAACATAACTGCTGGGAAGAAAACAAAAGACAATCACCTGAATTGTAACTGTTTTGACTTACTGACTTATCAAAACACAGCTCTGCTGAGTCTGGTCTCCTGAATTCACAGGAGACAAACAAAATTGAAGTGGAATCTGAAGGGACATAAAAACAAAGGCTCAGGGATAGACTTGCATACATGGGCAGCTTGCTTAAATTGAGGACTCTACCCACCTTAGGTGCACGCAAATGCACTAATAACCTACAGGCTGGTGAATTTTGATTGGCTGCGAAAGGGGTGGGTTCTGCCCAATAACTCGGCCTGCTTTTGTTTTTGAAAGCATCAATGGAGCTTTCATCTGCATAGCATTCATCCCTCTCTAGTTTGTGACTCTGGTTAAATTGTACTCTGTCCTATTTTTGATGTCAAAAACTGTATTTTGATCAAGGTTTTATTTTTCGGCCTTAGATTACACATGGCAGAGTTACACATTTTGGAGCATTAGGGGTTTCTTTTGTTTTGTTAGTTTAAAAAATTATACTTGCTGGCATTGCTTTTCATTGAAAATACCAGTTTTTGAATTTTGGATAGTAAGTTACTACAGGCCAGAATCAAGACCTAGGTCTGCTTCTTCATTTCTACCTTCCTGAGTATCTGGTGACAAGACCTTGCCATCAGCCTCTGTCTGTACCTGGAGCTCCCTGGCTGCTTGGCAGAGTGACAGAACCACTCCCTGATATGACCTGGAGGACAAAATGTAAGAGTCACAGCTGTAGGGCTCTCTTTCAGTGTGTTCTGTGCCATGTTCAAAACTGTGTTTCTGACTTTTTCGTTTCAGAGAATTTAATTAATATCCATAGGCATGCTCTGTCTACCTGCTTTTATTTCTGAAGAGAAGTTCTTGCCTAATGAACTTCTTTAAAAGAAAAGAACTTTGAATTTGGTCTCTAGAGATTAATGTTTCTTAAAATAATGGTTTTAGGCTACTGTTCTACAGAGAAACTAAACCTTTTCCCCCCCTAAGATTTCATGTATCAACAACATTAAGTTGTCACATACATAGAACATCCTGAGTGACACAGAAAATAAGCTGCCTTTTTAAGAGTTTTCAATTAAAAATAGGTAAAATGGACATTACTAGAAAAAATTCTAAATATAGTTTTTAAAAAATATTATGATAAATCCAGTAGGCCACCTTGATGAGGACAGGCACTGAATTTGCTTTTGCAATAACTACAATATGCAATTACTGCCATGCATTCCACGGACTGCCACTAAGCCTCACCCACCGTCTTAACAACGCGCTTCCCAGCTAAAGGATCCAATCCAGGGTCGGGTGCCACATTCTGCTCTCATATCTATCTAGGCTCCTTAGATCTAGAAAAAGTTCCCAGTTCCTCATTGGAAACATTTTTGAGTTCACAGAGCAAAAATTTTGCAGAACGTTCCTCAGCCTACTTTGTAAGATTCGGGAAACACCTTTTTGACACAAAATTAAAGAGTGAATCTGTGATCATTTTATTTTTTCCTAGGAGGTAGAAATGATTTTGATTTGTCCCATTACATGTGATGTTAACTTTGATTATTTGATTTAAGTTGGTGATTGTTAGTTTCTCTATTGTAAAATTATTTTTTTACATTTGAATTTAATAAGCATTTTTGGAGAGATGCTTTGAGTTATGTAAATATTCCACTCTATCAAACTTTTACCCACTGGGTCAAGCATCCATTGGCATTTTTGGGTTACTAAATGATGAACTTTCCTGTCCCCTATCATTTTTGCTACATTCCTTAGTTGGCACTCCATTACAAACAAAAGCTTTTCCCCTTGCCATTCATTTATTCATCCATTCATTTAAATCCGTATGGACTCATTGATTCTCACTCTACTCAATGAGTTGTAATCTGCTGTCATTATTATTTCTTTTGATGTCTAGATTATCTTGTATTTGGCCAGTGCATATCTCTTTAATGTAATTCCTGTGTGTTCTTGACATGCTTTATCAATCTTAAGATAGGTTATAGGTTCACATTGCACTTTACATTTCTTTCTTCCAGAAACTTCAGTTTCTTTCAATGTTGAATTACATTTAGAAATCTATATTTAGGAATTAGATGTGTTGATTACTATTGGGATGTTAATGTTCCAATGCCCTGTCAGGGGACAAAATTTGGGACCATGCATACAAATTTTCTTGCATATTCACAATAAAACACATTTTCATCGGTCTATCTATCTATCTGTCATCTACCTATCTATCCATCTATTTACCTACCATCTTGAAAACTTTAACAATGGTATAACCAATTGCAATCCAACAGTATAGGATTCATTTTCTACTTCACCTTTTCAGGTACTCATATGTATTCCTCCTGTAACAAATAAAATGATGGAAATCTGTTCCCATGATCTTAAATTTCTCTGAATGCAGTGTAGCACCTGTCGCTGTTGCCACTGATGCTGTGTGCTGTCGTGAAAACCAGATCTTCACCACATCCTGTCCCAGAACTGATCTCATTGCTACAGCAAACCCTCTGTGGATCTCTCTTCACTCCCACAACATCTGACAATCTTTCCCGGGCTCTTGCTTTGTCCGTCACCATTGCCATTACCCTCGCAGTTGGGAAACCCTCCTGAAACACTTGAGATCCAGCAGTCCATGCTGGGCTATCGTCATTGCTGCCACATACGTCATCTTCGTTCTCTTCAGGTTGTAGCACCCCACACCAGGCCAGGCCTCCCTCACAGGGATGCACTCTTAATAGCTTATGGTTTTACTAATGCAGGGAGGAAGGGAAGCAGGCAGAAGGGAAGGGACACAGGATGAGAAGAAGAAAAGAATTCTCAAGAATCAAGAAAGTCAGGAACCAAAGGTTTTTAGGAAAGTGTTTTCATATTTTTTAATGGTTCATTTTTAGGGAGTCTCTCTTAACTTTTTCTACTCAATATCTTTGTTGAAATGTTGTTGTTTTTTTTATTCTCTTTTCTATGTGTTTGTTAGACAGTACTGACTCTTTATTTATGGCGGACTACCATGTTACAAGATCAGGTTTTTGGACATTTCCCTGTGAGCTGGAAAATAAAGCACATTTTCTGCTTTCATTGTATAAAATTAATAAACAGCTATAAGGTTTCATATTTTTTTCTTTTTTAAAAGATTTTATTTATTTATTTTTAGAGAGATGGGAAGGGAGGAAGAAAGAGAGTGCGAGAAACATCAATGTGTGGTTTCCTCTCGCACTCCCCCTACCAGGGACCTGGCTCGCAACCCAGGCATGCGCCCTGACTGGAAATCAAATCAGCGACCCTTTGGTTTGAAGGCCAGTGCTCAGCCCATTAAGCCACACCAGCCAGGGCAGATTTCATATATTTTCATGATGTTCATATTTTCTTATCTACTTTCTACTCTATTTGTAAAAACTTAGAAGAATGTATCAAAGTCTTATATATCATTCCAATTTTGATTTCTCCTTTATACTCAAGCAGTTGGTTTTTATATTATATATTGTGACAATATTATTTATATTTTATTGTTATATTTTTAGCACATAAATATCTATATATATATACTGTATATAGTTCACTTCTGTTAATCTCATTATTATATATATAGCACATAGAGTTAACTTCTATTCATTTTACTATTTTTAAAACATTACAAATGGCTTAACATTTTATTTCAGACTTTGATTTATTAAGATTGTGCTAAATATTTTTGCCTTCATTGTCATGAGGAATGTTTTTGTCACTTTTGGGGGGAGTAACACCTTTGTCAGGTTTTGATAGTAGATTTATGCTAGTTTCATTTTTTGCTAGTAGTTTCCATTTTTTGATAGAGTTTGCATATTGTTAATATTCTTAATTTATTAAATGCTTAATAGAATTCACCAGTAAAATCATCCATGCTTGGAGTTTTATTTGTGGAAAAAATTATAACAAATTCAAAATTCAATTTTTTCCAATAGGCAGAGGAGTATTCAAATTTGTTGTTTGATCTTGTATCAATTCTGGTAAATTGTACTTTATAAAGAATTGTCTATTTTACCTAAATTTTAAAATTTGTTGCTTTAGGGTTCTGTAAGTTTCTTGAATCTTTCAATTTGTCTCTTCACTACAATTGTGGAACTGTTTTCAAACACATTTTCTGTCTGATTATTTCTCTTTTCTCCAGCTGGGCATCTGAGTCCATCTGTGCTGTGTTTTGATATTGTCCCCACAGGTTGTTTTTTTTCCATTTTTTTAATTCATATTGAATCGCTTTTATTAATCTATGTTCACATTCACTGATTCTTTTCTCTTCAATTTTATTTGTCTGGCTAAAGCCATCTTGTGAATTTTTAATTTGAGATGTTACATCTTTTATTTCTAGAATTTTCATTATACATATTTCTATTTCCAACTTAAAATCTTATCTCTTTTTACTGTGAACAAATTTTTCTTTACATGGTGGCTCCATTTAAATCCTGGCTGCTAATTCCAACATCTATATTGTTTAGGTCTTTGTCTTTCTTTTCTTTTAAGACTTGTTAAAATTGACCTGCATATTATATACTGAGTAATTTCAGACCAAATCCCGGACATTGTGAATGTTTTATTGTGAAGATTCTGGGTTGTGCAATATTTTTCCAGGAAGAGTTCTGGGATCAATTCTTCAGAGAGATTTTGCTGCTGTTTCAGAAGGCTATTAACTTTACTCAATTCAAAATTGCACCCACTGTCTCTTGAGCGGCAGCTCAGGTCTAATTTGGATTACTGTTTGAATGCCTAGATATGCATGGTTCAGCCAGGGACTTGAGCAGGGTTATGCACAAAATTGGGGACAACCCCTTTCCAACTTTCCATATTCCAGGATTTCCCTTTCACTTTCCAGTGGCTCTCCTCTTGTTTGTAAGATCACAAAGACTGAATTTTCTACCAGAGTTTCAGCTTTCCAATGTAGTACCTGTGATTAAATTAACAGTTTAAAAGTGGGAGCCCTATTAACACTAGAAGCTAAACCCTAACTTCATTGTATCTCATCATTTAATGTTGATTAATAGAAATCTGCAAACATTTTATATATTTTCCTATGCATGTAGCTTCTGTCTAGGTTTCTTAAGATTGTTTCTTTGGACTTAAATTCATTAAATTCACCAGTGTATACCTAAGTTTCATATTTTATTATTTTTCTGGATTATGATGAGCCATTTCAATCTTATTCAGGGAAGTTATCTTGCATGATGTGTCTAAATATGTATTTTTTTGTTTCACTATTTGCATTTTTATACCTAACAGTTCCTGTCTAATATTATTCATGTGTGTATTTTGCTGTGTTATATATACATAAATAATGATGTACAGAATGTGGCAAAAATAGGCCTACAGTTGTATGTGAGAGTTTATTCTTATATTATTTATTAATTCTTATATTAATAAATAGGCTTATTAATAGGTTTGTATAGGTTTCTATACAAACAAGTAGAAACCTATTTTTGCCCTACTCTGTATATGTAAATTTGCTCTTATTCCTAGAATTTTTAAAGCCATATCTTGCATAACAGTTTTGCATAAGATCTGTGTTTGTTTCTTCTATTTTTTTAGTCTTTCTCTCTTCCTAGTTCCCAGTTAGCATGGCAGGTGCTTAATACATTTTTGTTGTTAAATAAAGAATCCAAATTTTAATATAGCTACCTAATGTTTCTTGCATTTTGTAGTATGAGGCTAAAACCATTGCCTGGTTTCATTGTTGCTCCTGTATATTCTTTTTCTTTATTTCTTTTCATTTCAAAAGGAATGAAAAGAAAGGAAGAAAAGGAAATTATAAAAGGAAATAAACAAGGTTTTATAAAAGGAAATTGTGAATCTGTACATATATCATAATTTCCCCCCCACATGGTGCTTTTCTGTTTTCCTTGGAGCATCTTAATCTGCATGATTAACAGTTCAGGTTTGACAAATATTCAAGTGTTGCTATATTTCTTTATTTAATGAGACTGTTTTCAGAGTGATTATTTATTTTTGTAAATATCTCTTAGCATGGTATTTATTAGTATCTTCCAAGATACAATTACAACTACCCAAATATTCATCTCCCATTGACCCTCGTATCAGAGCATAAATAACGGACGTGTCCTATAGCCTTAAGTGATTATTCCTGCTTAATGTTCATACTGTATTGCTTTCGCAGGAAGTTTCTTCTGTTGTTCTATGCCACATTTCCAACAGAGAACGCCCCTTTAGCGGGTTGTTTGAAAAGTATGTTCCTACAAAAATCTCCTAAGAAGCAAAGGATAAGCTATAAGATTATATAGAAAAATTGGAGGATGTGGCAAACATAAATTTCACTTTTCTTAAGTTCTTAGAGTTGATTGAGAAATAAATAGCATTTAAGCCTGAAGTGGGAAATACTGTCTTCAGAAAATAATCATATAAATAAGGTCACACACGTGAATAATTTACTATAATTCAATGTCTTTTGTAAAAAAAACAACTATCAAAATAAATATTTTGTTTTGTTTAGATCAAAAAAGGAAAATGTCTTGGTGACAAATAACAAAACAAAACAAAATGATAAGCCATATAAATAAATATGTTAATTTAAGTGCTTATATGCTCTGTTCTGCTTTGTTAAATGAACCAGTTAAATGTGGCACATTTGATTGCAATATTGTTTTATAAAGTCATACAAATTCCAGTTTACTTTTGTCTACTTGTAGTAGAACTTAATAAGGCCAATAACTCACATTTTATCAGCTCAGTTTATTTAAATTTGATTTTGCTTTTAAATTATACATAAAGATTGCCTTTAAAAGAAAACCGTACAAACAAAAGCTGCCTCAAATGCCGTCTTTTGTTTTCACACATGTTGAGTGTGTAAGCCTTGATAGCCTAAGCAGAAGAACATTGTCTATGCACTTCAACACCCTTTCCTCCTTTTGGCCGTACCATTTTAGAGCTCACCACTGACCGGGCTTTCCATTCAAGACCAGTGTCTTCAAAATGTGTGGTGAAAATTAAAGGCTCATATCTCATTTCTTCAGGGCCTGCAGATGGACCTTCCCAAGCAAAAATATGTGCTCCAGTGCCCCAGACTTCATTTTTATTGTCCTTTTATTTTTTTCAGGTACTTTTTTTCTCACCTAACCTTATTCCTCTACTACCACTGTCACAGTCAAACCCCTTTTCCTGACATCACTGGATATCGAATCAGTCATTTGCCACTTGATTTGAATAATGTAACTGGAGTAGTTTTTAAAATTAAGTGTATTTTCATTTAAGCTTTATATGGTATAGAAATAGGTCTCTTTATTGAAATAATTATAGGTATCAATCAAAAAGGATTTTTCTTCTAATTTTTTCTTACTGTTTTCTTTCATTTGCTTTTCAAGAAAGGAGGGGAAATCAGCATCCTTGAGGTTATGCTATCGTAGGTGGTCACCTTGATATTTTTAAATTTTATATCTAAAAGCCAAAGCAGGCCAATGTAATACAAGAGATGGTTTTAATTTAACCTTTCTGGAGCAAGTGTTGCTATTTTCACATGTTAGAGTATCTAGTCAAGTTTGCAAAAAAAACAATGCAGTAATAAACTGCTGAAGGAAAAGTGGAGATGTTGGTTTAGAGAGATTTTGGAAGATCTGGAGTGACATGGTAATCATAGTTGGACAATTATTTGTTTGATCTGTCTCTTACCACTAATCTTAACCCTTACTCTTTCCCAAAACTTAACATGATGTCACCCCTATATACCTTTTAGAAATCATATTGGGCTGTAAAACCAAAATTGAATAATAATCTGAAAGCAAATGTTAGTAACAACCTGTATATAACCTCAATAATAAACTCTAACCTGAAGTCTCTGACAAAGTCAAATCTCACTCTAGCCATGCATATTAATATATTGTATATGTAAATCTATAAGTAATTTAGGACAGCACTGACTGGTGTGGCTCAGTTGGTTGGGCATCGTCCTGCAAAGCAGAGGGTCTCTGGTTCGATCCCTGGTCAGGGCATATGTCTGGGTTGTGGGTTCTGTCCCTAGTCAGGGTGTATTTGAGAGACAACCAATTGATGTTTCTCTCACACGTTGGTATTTCTCTTCCTCTCATTCTCTCTCCCACCCCCTCTCTCTAAAATTATAAGTAAAATCTTAAAAAACATTTTTTAAAGTAATTTACCATACCTAGTGGCAGAAACACCAAATATACCTTTATTTAATTATAACTGATATAATTGATGACTGATTAATTTATAATTAATTATACATTACTGATGGGTGTATTTTCAACAAATTTTGTGGAAAGATTGTTGAAATACATACTGACATCTATTATGTTTTATAGACTAATGTGTTTATAATCTTTAAATTATGTATATAAATAACTTTTAGTGATTGAGAAGGTAATCATAATAGATATAATAAATTATAAATATAACTTATCATGTCATCATTTAAATAATTAAGAAAAATTCTGAAATGTAATATAAAACTTTTTATTCAATATCACTGAATAGTGGGCATACAGATGATGTTTTTTCTCTTCTTTCTCTTTTCCAAATTTTCTCTGATGTGTACAAATTAATTTCACAATAAGAGAAAGGAATATTTAATAGGAGAAGATGCTATTGCAAGTATTTTAAAAAGTAGGATGTTGCCCTGGCTGGTGTAGCTCAGTGGATTGAGTGTGGGCCTATGAACCATAGGATTGTGGTTCGATTCCCAGTCAGGGCACATGCCTGGGTTGCAGGCCAGTTCCCAGCAGGGGACTCAGGAGAGGCAACCATACATTGATATTTCTCTCCTTCTCTCCTTCCCTTCCTCTCTAAAGATAAATAAATAAAATATTTTTAAAAAGTAGGACATAAGATACAAATTTAATGGTGTCTTATATAAAGAGAGTTTTAAGTGCTTTTCAGGTAAATGCAGAGTTTGCTTGACTTGGCAAATCAATTATCAAGGTATAAATTCCACACCTACACTTTTCTATGACCCCTAGACAGGAAAATTGCCCTTCTGCCTCCTCCTCCTTGTCCTCTTCTTCCCCTTCCTCTTCCTTTCCTTTTCCTTTTCTTCCTTCTCCTCCTCCTTCTTCTTTCGGTAAACTTATCCATGTTAAAATTTAATAAGAACAGAAAAACTTCCTGTCCTGTACTTCTGATCAAATTCTGAAAATGGTCAAGCATATTCCCTGAAACTAGAAAACACCTGAATGATACTTCATTTTTACAGAAGTGGAATTAATTAATCCAAAGTATTTTTACAGAGAAGAGTGTTTACGTAATGGGTCAAATAAGAAGTAACACATTTTTTCCTTGTTTTATAAGTAAATAGAGGAGGATGGGCAGAGATAGAGACAGTGAGGAAGAAGTTTCTGTGCTCTTTAGAACACCTAATGTGTTATTAAAATAACCTCATGCAGAGTTATGAAAATAGATCATAATGCTTTTACTATTAAAACTTATTTAGGACATTAATTTGGTTGTAATATGTTGATAGAAAAAGAATCAAGTGGGAAGAATCAAGCAAAGAATCAAGTCTATTGACAGAGACACAATATTTTTAAATAAGTATTGATTTCTTTACTGTGGCAATTTTGAAATTTGGTTTCTTTTTTAGTTTATTGTCAGAATTATTAAGGAAGTTGCATGATAACCCACAGTATGTCTTTCTTATGTTGATATATTCTATTCACTTTTCAGATTTCTATTCAGGGCAAAATTCCAAGTTATTGGAAAGTAATCATATTATCAAAGAAACTATTCACTTACTAACAATAACTTGCCATTTTCCTGCAAACTTTTATCTTTCTTTCCCCACAAATGAACCTGTCCTGGACTAAAATATATAATTTCCAAGTGAGATCAAGGACACTAAGTCTAACATTGTTTTCTTCATGTGTACAGCTTGTGTATACTACTTGTATTTAATTTATGTTGCCATAAAAATACTCTAAAGTTGTTCACTTATCTTTCTAAGACCAAGAATCATATTATCTTTCTGTTGCCTTCCTCAAACACAACACAATGCACTGAATAGTAGTGAATGACTAAGTCTTGTACAATTAGCAGAAATCGTTCATACTAAATACACACCTCTAAGATATGCGATTTCTTCCTGTTTTTAATCAACTGCCTGGTTGTACCGTTAGTAAAACCATATAGGATTATTCATTATAAATGTGTTCATTATAAATTATGAAATCATCCTTCAAATGAGGAGATGACCTCCAAATAGAAAATACAAATCAATGAAAAGGAAATGAGAAGAAGAAATTTAGTACAGATACAATTATGAAAATAAGGAAAATCTATTCTGCCTGTTCAAGCACTTTTTCATATAACACAAAATTTGACACAGGTGTCAATATTACTGTAGAGATCAAACACAAAGCAAATAATGAAATCTACTATTTTGAAGTGCACTTTTACTAAGGAAATGGTTGAGAATAAAATACTTTTGACATTTTTATCCAGAAATGTAAAAAACCAGGGTGCAAGAAGGGAGAGTTTATTTATCCCAGCTTGTTGCATACATACTTTGAAAACACCTGATGTCACCGGCAGTCCTCCTCTACTTCCATTTTGAGAAGCTCTAAAAAATTTGTTTTGAAATGTGCTCAGTAAGGCCAGAGAGCGCCAAGGCTTTGGGTGTCCTCTGTTTATCCTTTACATAACACCCTGTAGCTTTCTTCAAGGACAAAACATTCTTGGTGCTTCACTGCAGCTATTAAATGATTTTTATTTTGTAGCTCCCAAATGTCAATTTCAGCAAAGCATTAACATCCAAGAGAAGCGTCTTTCAATTTCTCTATTGCTTATGCCTTTCATTCCTGATGCTGCCTATCCCAGAGATTTCTGAACTAAGTACTTCTAAAGCACACATTTACTGAAAACATTTGTAAAGTGAATGCTAAAAAAAAAAAGTGCCTGTCACCCTCTATAAAAATCTTTGTAGATTCTTTTGCTGTGCAGCTGTGACATTTCAGTAATTGCTTCAACCTTAGTGCAGCCAGGCTTTGTGCCTTCCCTAGATGAAACATTTCCTAGACTTCTTATTTCAGAAGTCCTCCACTTTGATTACTGAGGCACTAAGTTTTTTCTCTGCCCCAGCCAAGTCTGCTTTTAGCCTGTCAACACGTCCAAATCAAGTTTTCCTCAGTGAGAATGGAGCCCCTACCATGAAAAGTGGTCTCATCATTTCCTGTCTTCTATGAAGGCCCCTTCTGGGTGGACCACATTTACTTGTCTAAGTCTTCTTTTCTTTCTTTTTCCAAAATTAAACTGATTGACATTTTATTATAACTGCCGGTCCACCAGATAGAGATGTTTACAATAAGTACATCTGAATATTAGTGGCCGATGTATAGGGTTTATTGACACTCAAGATTGTTTCAAATTGAAATAAAACTCTGCAAGGAATTATAGATGCTCGGGGAGGAAATAAGCCAAAATTAAAGGGAAGAATAAGAAGTTACCCCAGTATCATTTTTCAGCACACCAGACACCCTGCAGTACTTCTGAGTGTTGCCTATTGGCACGCGAGGTGAAGGCAGGAGAAAGGAGTGGAGAGGACAAGGATGCTGTGCATTTCAAAGAGGTCATTGCAGAAGTTAAAAACTAGTGCATTTTTTAGAGAGACTTAGTATAATCATGTAACAAGTTTGAGGGCAATAAAAAGTATGATCAGGAAACTTAGATAAACAACGATAAAGGGTATGGTTGCCAAACCTTTAATGGCAATAGTAATTGGTTTAGGAATTTAAAGACTATGGAAATCACTTGAACATTTTATTCATACTATCTGTTGGGAACTTGTTGCCAATTGTGTTGGCAGGACAATAACATGATTAATACCCCCCGTGTTTCCCCCATACTTTCTTTAGATTCATGACCACTGTCACATGCAATCAGCTAAGCGTTGTGCACCATGCTTCAGGGAAGAGATAGCAGCATCATAAAAGAAATAGGAAATAAGAAGCCCATTCTTGGGTTTTGAGTTTCACAGACAAATAAGAAGCATTTAGGCCCTGGCAGGGTAGCTCAGCTGGTTGGAGCATTGTCCCAACATGCCAAGGTTGGAGATTTGATCCCTGGTCAGAGCACATACAAGAATCAACCAATGAATGCATAAATAAGTGAAACAAAAAAATCAATGTCTCTCTCTCTAAAATCAATAAGAAAACTAAAAATAAAATAAAAAATTTAAAGGAGCACTCAGGCTATGAGCAATAGAGTTAAGGTACTATATTATGACAAGTCTTGGCAAAGTTTCCTTGCCCCAGACTCTACGCCTACTGCTACCCTATACCAGACAGTTTTCTCAACCATAAGGGGAAGCAGAGTGAGGGGTAGTGGGAGTGGAAAAAAGAGCTAAAATGGTAAGCTTAGTGGCACAATTTATTTGCTAAGCTTATATGCTAAGGTGAGTCATGACATTATGGCATGGTACGTCAAGGCTGAACTGGCTTGAGCGAGCATCTTAGAATTCCTCCTGCCCTGGCAATGCTCAGCGTCAGTTGGTCTACTCTTGCATGTTTCAGATAGTGTGAGAGTTGTATAGGGACTTAGGCAGTCCTGACCCATTTCCTCACATTTGAGAGGGATGGAAGAATAGGACAGAAAAGGAATGGATCCCAGCATGGCTTAAGGTGCAGACTGGGACCCCTCAGCACGTACTTGGTGGACTGAGTCTCATTGGATGCCAGTGAGCACAGACACAGAGGTAGAAAGAATAGTGATGATCACTCTGGTTTTATACTGTCCAGCCCACCTCTCCACCTGAAATCTCAGGAATTTCGATGTGAGTAGATGTTCAAGGGCAGTAACTCTAAAATGGCTTGATTAGAAATCCTCAATCCAGTTACAGTGAGACATCATACTAAACGTTAATCATTATTACAGAAAAATAAAGTTATGTTTTCTTCTCTGAGTTAGTGAAGGAGGACAATAACACCTATAGCACTTGGTTAGACAGTGGCAAGTTAAATCCTTGGTATACGTCTAACATAGAACCATTATGTTGAATTACATCTGAAACCAGAACAGAGAGACTGCCTAAGAGCATTCTTAATTTCAGAAGAAAAAGAACAAAAAGCTTTGCAATAACTTTCAGAAGCATCTAGGTGATGTGTTAGATTCACTGTTAATCCTAGTCTAAGCAAAGAAAAAATAATAGGTATTATTTACATTTAGCAAACATTTTGAATTCGCAATAGATAAAGAAATCAGACATGCTCTTCTTCATACAAAATCTCCTTTTTTACTCCCCAATCTGGAGCTGTGGGAAATGAAGCTATAAATTATTTTTGTCCTGGTTTCCTATTACCTCATTTTTCACTGCTTTCTTTTCTTCTTTAGTTGTTTTTTTTCCTCTTTCACTCTTATGTGTCATATTTATCTTACCTCCTGCTCATTCAATTTCTTCATTTCCATTTATCCCTCATCTCTTTTCATGGATCAATAGGATATATGTAAAAATATAGCAGAGAACAGATGTGATTTAGGTACAAAGTTTTGGTAAGCCAAAGAATGTTCTCCACGCATATTAATTACTATACATGAATGATTTAAAAATTAACAAATAATTTACAAAAGATTTAAATGTTCAAAAAATATATGCAAACACTTGATTATATTTACAATATAAGGCATAAAGCAAATTATAATTTTTCATGACAGAGTTGCCACATTTTAAAGTTGCTTAAGTTGCACAGATAAAATCACTTACAATTTTATTTGTTAATTATACCTCAAAAAAGCTGAAAGTAAAGTTAGTGAGACCCAAACATTAGAAAATGAGATATGGGGTTATGTGATAAGCTTTCCATAGTTGTTGTTAAGATAAAAATAAATTATTATATTTGTGTAATGTGACACCTTTATATAAACACAAAGAATATATATATATATACATATATATATGAATAAGTAGAAATCTAAACAGAGATATAGATGGAGAAGGAAATGTTGATGAAGTTAGATGTTGTTATATAAGAATTTTTAGAAAGATATATAAAAATTGGCAGCTAGTTAACTTTGTAAAATAGATCGCTGGGATGAAGGGGGGGTGGACTTTAATTTTGTGTTTTTATAAACTATTCAAATATTCTTTACATGAGTTAATACTTATTTTTCCTACCAAAAGAGTATTTTTTTGGTTCAAACATTACTGAACTTTTTTATTTTATACATTTTTGTATTAAATAAAACCTAATAACTTGTTATTTAAAAATACAATTAAAATAAATTTCTACCTCATTTCTCTCAAGCACTTTAAAGTTTTTAAATAGTAGAATACTTAGTACAATTTGGAACCCTGCTTTCACTTAGGATAGCACTGAAATGAACTTTTTATGGTTTTTAACAGTCTTCTATTTATCGGTCTTTTAGATTCTTTTACTATAAGCCACTTTGCAGATTCTCTGTGTTCTCATTCTGACCTAGGTTGCCCAGGCACTTATACCAAATACACGCCTGATACATGGAATTGAAACTATCTGATGTACGTGAAAACTCTGGTAATTGATAAACTTTTACGTATCATCCTTCTAAAGGGGTTCGTATTTTAAAAACAGACTCATAAATGACTTCCATGTTATGGTAGAATTTCAGCAATAATTTATATATTTCAAAATATGATTATATGGGATGGGATTCCCATTGTTCCTGAGATGGGGTCACATAGACCCCAGTTTGTTTAGGGAGAGCAGTGTCTGTATCGGTCAGGAGAGAGTAGGCTCTACTCCGGCAATAAAACAGGATGGACGACTTCCATTCATCTTGATTTCTGACAGTTCTGGGTGGTGGTGGTTCTATATTTTAGTTGTAATTTTGATGTCGCTGCGGCAGGTGGTGAGGTGTGTTGGTTCGTCTATGCTGCCACCTTGACCAGAAAGTCTACAATTTTTTAAAATGTTTTTTCATTTTGTATTTTATTTTATTTTTATTTATTTTTTTAAAATTTAATTCCTGTTCAAGTACAGTTTTCTGTCTTATATTCCCAGCCCTGCCCCACCCAGTGCTCCCCACCTCCCTCCCATTTCAACCCCCCCTTAGGTATTGTCCATGTGTCCTTTATACTTGTTCATGTGAGTCCTTCCCCTTTTCCCCTGTGATTCTCTCTTATGGTCTTGACACATTTACTACAAAGGCAATTCTGATTCTCAGGTGCCTCTTTTTAAAATGCACTGTTGGAGTTTAATTCTTACAAATGCACATAAAGTATTATGAATGCTTAAATTTTAAAACTTCTGTAAAATTGAATGTACAATGCAATTCGAGCAAAGTATCTTTTAACTTCAACTACCATGATATAAAAGAAAGGGTTTTAAAAGAGTACATTTATTATTTTAGTATATCCTTATGAGAAGAGATTTCAGTGTCAGTCCCAAACGCATTACCTTGTTCCATTTTTATATTATAAAAATTTCTGGAAGGCATAGTGATCTGTGTATTTCCAGACTCACAATAAAATGGAAATGTGTAATTTCTCATGAGTGATGGTTTTACTAGAAACTGCAGTTTTCATAAAACATCTGGATTACAATAGCTAAACTGGTTCCATTTTTCCTTAGATGTAAATATAATATCCCTACATAGCACAACAGGATTTTCAGTTTTTCTTTTCTTTTTGTCAACCCCTGTAGTCACTGAATAAATCAAGAACTGTTTACATTTTGTTCACTGTTCAGCTACATTTCTATCTTGTTTAACATGTATGGTACATGTAAAGTATTCATTTATCAAGAAACTTTTCTATTCTTCTGACACCATGTATGATTCAGCAAGACACCATCAAAATCAATGATAGTTTTGGTGAACTGCCCTCCAGAACACAGCCTTACAAAGTAGCCAGCATTTTTTTCTCTTCCATACCAATGATCTATTACATAATAATTCCATACAACTAGTATCTTGTATCATGCATTCCTTAGTAACAGAATCTTTTTTGGGACAGGCTTTTCAGATTTATGCATTTGAGGTTATCTTTCTACACATTTGACCTTAATGTAATTCTTCTTAAATCACACTTTCACCTACTTCTCGAACCATCAAAATCATTTGGGTGGACTATTGATCCTGCCTGCATCGGTGTTCACTATAATCACACTGGGTGGTCCTTGCTGATGGTTGACATCTTATCACTACAAATTTTAGCCGACTACAAACTCTGGGTTCTATGTTTTGATTTTTAATCGTATTTCTGGGCCTCAGGATTTAGTATAAATCTTTGCTTTTATTAAAAGACTCTTATCTGTATAAAAGAACCTCTTACTCTGTCTACACACAAGATCTTCTTGATGGTTACAGAGCAAGCCCTAACACCAACCACCACAGTAATACCTTACAGGCGCTAAAAACAGAAACACTTCCATGTGGGATAGCTATGGAACACACCATTAATGTTCTTTGGGGGCGGAACTTTTTTAGCGATATGCTCAAACGATAGCCTACTTTCCATCCAAATCTGAGAGCAGCAAAGATATTGCATACTCCTTTGTGGCAGTAGTTTGAGACTCTATCATGTGCAAGACACCGAATTAGGTGCCAGCATTACAGTGACGGCTGAGTCATGATTCCTGCCTCCCCGGAGCTTATAGTTTAATAAAGAAGATGGATAACTAAGCATGAGATTGTAACACAGGATGATGAAACTTAGGATAAATTTTCAGTAAATATATGGAATGGTCAGATGGCTGTTTCAAAAGGACAGTCTTATAACCTGGGCCTGAGAGACAATCGGGTGTTAGCTACGTGAAGTGGCAGTGTTGGGAGCATTCCTGGTGGAGCCAACCTCATGTGCAAAGGGACTGAGAATTTTTGTTCATTTGCTGCCAGCAAATTGAAGCCTTGTTGCATAATACATTAGAACCCTCCCATTGCCTTAATGTTACATTTTTCCACTTTAGAGTGTGACATATTAGATTGGGAACAATCATAGTGTCAGAAACTGTAAAGTTGTCACATTAGCTTTGTCACTGAGCAGGTTCAGGAGTGTGGCGTGACTTTCTATTGCTTCATTTTCCTCATCCTCACCCTGCTGTCTCGTATTGTTACAAGAAAATGCACTCACAGACTTCTTGGTGTCACAGAATTAGAATGAACATATCTGTAGAGAATTGATTCGTTCTCTTTCTAGTTGAGATGTACAGCATGCATGGGATGATGAAGCTTTGGTGAGCATGACAGCCAATAATAAGTAGGCAGTTACTCTCTGGAGCATGGGTTCCCTCTCTCTGGCCAGGAAAGCTCTCTACCATTTGAAAGGAGGCCTTAGATCAACCAGCATAAAAGAAGCTAATTATTTTTTTATTTTCATCTCAATCTCAGAAGGAATACCCAAGATGAAGCCCTTTGTTTCCCTATAAAAACTGCCTTCAAATTTAAAACAAGAACAAAAACAACCTAAAATCTAAATGTAAGAGTATATCAGATGTGACATTTTCTGTTAACCCAGAAATAGTCAGTAGAAATCAGAGTTGAGACAAAAAGGGCACAATTACTCCAAATTCTTCAGAAAATTACAAAAAATTGGGGTGGGACACAACTTTGGGTCAATAGAATATGGCAAAAGTGATAGCATGTCCCTTCCAAGGCTGGGTTATGAAAAGACTGGCTGCTGTTTGCTTATTGTCTCTCAACCTTTACCTTTCTCATTCTGAGGGAAGGCACCTGTCCTGCTGTGAGCTGACCTGTGGACAGGCCCGCACAACAAGGAACTGACATCTATAATCAATGGCCAGGAGAGCCCGAGGCTTGCTGTATGGGCTGATTGTGTGACCCCAAATTATTTTAGAATCCTAACCTCTGCCAGCACCTCAGAATGTGACCATATTTAGAGACAGAGTGTTTCCAGAGGTAATTAGGTTAAAAGAAGGTCATGAGGGTGGGCTCTGATCTAATAAAGAGAGTCCTTATAAAAAAGAGGAAATCTGAACATAGACATGTGCAGAGAGAAAGTGATGGGAAGACACAGGGAAAAGGGGGTCATCTACAAGCCAAGGAGAGCCTGGAGCAGATCATCCCTCACAGCCCTGAGAAGGACACAGCTCTGCCCACACCTTGATCTTGGACATCTAGCCTTCAGGACTGTGAGAAAATAAAACATGTTGTTTAAGCCATACAATCTGTGGTGCCTTGATAGTCAGCTCTAGCAGAATGATACACCTGCCAACAACCACAGGCACGAGCTTGGCAGTGGATCTTTTGAGGCCTGTCAACAGCTAGGTGAGTGAGCTGGGCAGCCCCTCCCTCAAAATGAGCTTTGAGAAATGGCTACAGAAGCACTGGACAAAAGTAAATCCAAAAAGGAAACCTAGTATGTGAGGAAAACTGTTGAATACATTGGGTTTAGTGGAAAACTGAAAGTAAATTTTTCCAAAGGGATTATGAATATTGGAGTCTGGAATTCAAGAGTAAAACCAACTCTCATTGATATAAAAATCTACATTGTGAAAATAGATTATATTTCTCATGTAGAAAATATGTGAGAAGAAATCAACATGGCAAGGGTTAGGGTGGGAGAAAGGACCCCATAGGAAATCGAAGGAAGAAAGAAAAAAATATTAAAAGTAAGGAGATAACCTAGTCTTGAAGTTGAAAAAATAAAGAAGAAACTCCTGAGAATAGATTTCATGTTTCATTCCTAGATAAAGATTTATACTCAAATGGTTTTTACTACCCTTGCTTTCCTCATTTCCCTTCTTTCCCCAGTTACCTTCAGTAGCTCCTATTGCTCTGAGGATTCATTTTAATTACAACCTGGATCCACCCTCCTCCTAATAGTTGGCCAAGGCCAAGTGTGTAATCGCTATTGAGTGTTTGTCATCCTCTCTGGGTGACCCTTCTCTTCTGACTCATGGTAGGTCCTCATTACCTCCTCTTATATACAGTTATTTCTGATGGCAGGCCTCAAAAGTTAGATACAAGTTAAATTTGAGTGATGTGTGATTTCTATTTTTGTAAATTTCTGTTTAAAATATTTCATAATTCATAAAAAATTTAATAATATTTGGGAACCGTGGGAAATTGTTTTATGAAATAGAAATTGTTTATAATCATACTACCTGTTGGTAATCTCTATAAATTTTGGTCTATATCTTTTTAATATTTTTCTATGTATATATTTATAGGTAATCATTTTATTGAGCATTTTAATTATTTATATTAGGATTATAGTTTATAGATACTATAACTTTTATCACATAAAAATTCATGCTGAAACATTTTACAACAGTTTTAAGTATTTTTCAGGGTATAATTTTTGAAGACATGATTTTTATATGTAACAAACTTTGTATATCCTAGTTTATGTAATCAGTCTGTTACAGTTGGTCGTTAAAGTGGTTTTCCTGTTTACAGAAATGTTTATTTGTGTAATACTTTGTCTTTAAGAGAAATTTCTAGTCAAGTTAAGCATGTTCTTAAAGCATTTGATTTGTACTGCCAAACAGTTCTGAAGAGTTGTCTAATCAATTTGGGAAGAATTGGAATATTTATACTATACATGCTTCCTAGCAGAAACACTGCAGATCTCTCCATTTATTTATACTCTGGTGGTCTGAGGCAATATTTAAAAATGTATACAGGCTGTATACATTTTTAAAACAATGTTGTTTTAATATTATTCTCTGATATAAAATTTTTTTGCACTTTTTCTCTGCTGTCCAAACCCAGGACATCTCAGAACTTGAGAACAATATTTAACAACCTCAAACTCATTACCTTCTTAATCCTTTCATTATACAGTAGGGTGTTTCTCAAATTACAGTTCCTCAAATGCTATGGTAAAATTATGCCACTTCCTACTGTTCTGTTTTCTTACTTTTGGAACCAAAATTATGGAACAGATACCTAATTTGATTTGGAAAATATTCTCCCAAAGTAGCTGGACAGAGGTGTAGATAGTTACCTTTTTATTTGTGTCCACACAAGTAAATGAACTTCCCACCTTACATGTTGTGTATTAAAGGAAAATTCAAATCCTTGGATTTAAAAACTAGTAATATACCCTGGCTGGTGTAGCTCAGTGGATTGAGCGTGGGCCTGCAAACCAGACGATCGCGGTTTGATTCCCAGTCAGGGCACATGCCTGGGTTGCAGGCCATTTCCCTGCAGGGGCCAGTTCCCTGCAGGGGATGCACGAGAAGCAACCATACATTGATGTTTCTTTCCTCTCTCCTTCCCTTCCCCTCTAAAAAAAAGATAAATAAATAAAAATTTAAAAAAAACAACTAGTAATATAACCTAACAGGTAAAGTAAAAAAGTGGGAACATATTTTTATATTTTATCCCAACAGTATTTCATGTAACTTCACAATATACAATTCAAGCAAAATGGAAACTTTATGCTAAAATGATGAGTGAACAAACTAGAAATTTGGCAGTCACAGGATATCATTTCCCACCATGCACGTAGGTTAACTCTTTCAAGGAAGCAGATCTTATTTATGCTAAATATATGGTGATACCTCTTAATTGGACTTTTCAGAATGTGGAAGTGTCATCCTTTATACTGTACAGTGTCTGTTTTAGCAGTTATTATCAAAAGAGTTGAGTTCTATTTTAATCTGGAAACCAAGAAACAAAGATGGGGTGCTGAAATCTTGAAATTAAAAATTATCCATCAAAAATTACTTTTACTCCTCTTTCTAAGATCTAGGCTAATATGCTTTTAAATTAAATAGCACAACAGTCAGAACAACTGTGAAGATTTTTTAAATAGAGTATTTAAACATTTTTTATGATATATAATTTAAAAGCATATTAGCCACACCAGTCAGAACCCACTGAGCCACACCAGTCAAAACCACTGTGAAGATTTTTAAATAGAGTATTTTTAAAATTTTTGTGTGGCTCAGTGGGTTGGTCATCATTCCTAAAACCTAAAGGCACATGCCTGGGGTGTGGGCCAGGTCTCTAGTTGGAGGTAGGCAAGAGGCAACCAATCAATATTTAACCCACACATGAATGTTTCTCTCCATCTCTTTTCCCCTCCTTTCCCACTCTCTAAATAAATAAATAAATAAACAAAAATATTTTTTGAAAAAAGCCTTAACTTTAACATAAGGTAATAATTTGTTGTCCTACCATTTTTTTGATTGAAGGAATTTTACTGAGTTTCTTTAGAATGTCTCAAGTAGCTAAATATTTTCTCTTTTAGAATTAGTTTATCATTAGTTATTCAAAAAATATCTTTAGCATTGTAAAAAGTAATTTAATATAGCAATTTGCAGCTAAAAATAATTATGATCAAAATTTTTACAACCAGTAAAAATTAGATTATTTTCTTGAAAACACTGTTAAGTATATTAAGATCATTTTATATTAAATCAATATTTCAGAAATTTTTGAAGCAGAAAGAAGACAGAGTTAAGCAATGATGAACATAGTAAAAGGATTTGTCTGTCATTCCTATGTCTGGTAAAGAAATCTTTCACTTATAGACAAAAAATGCTCCAGCACAATTAGTTTCATGTCAGTGCTTGTCACTGTTTCAAAATATAGGAGGCACAAATTAAAGAGAAGGAAAGAAAAGGCTAATCACACCTGGAAAGTTCAGGATTGTATGTGGCCTCAATGTGTACCTTTCCTCACAGTGTTAGTTTGTAGTCATTTCTGTTTAAAAGTTGCACTAGTAATATCTTGCTATTGATTTCCAATCCATCTACACTTATCATAATTTGTAGACAAAATAATCCCTCTACATTATTTAAACTCTTTAGTTTGCTTGGGAAATTGGCTGAAAATTAAATCAATCGGGGAAAATTATAGCACATTAGCTAATTTTGTAAATACATTTCTTGACTCAGGGAGGAAATGGGCTGTCTACTGACATCAAAGCTGAAGCGATTATTCTCAGTGGAGGAAACAATGAAATGAGTCACCCGACTTTGGACCTGACCACACACCAGCCAATAATCACAGGAATGACCTGATAACATCCTGGACCAAGACAAGAGGTATATTCAGAAGAACAAATCCATTTAGGCATCTTTTTGTCCCATTTCCTCTAACTTTTACTGTGCAAAAAAGCATTTTGTAAAAACCAACCTTTTGAAGTTTGCTTTAGACTTCTGCATAAAGTATGCATAATTTCCTTTGGGACTCTACCCAATTTGAGGTTATAATTGATTGCTTAAAGAAAACTAGTCATGCATATTTACTATTGGAAATGATTATTTTATATTTTTTACCATTATGTCTGTTCATTTTTGTCAGTTGATTAAAAGAGCCCTCCATTGCATTCCACTGAGTGTTCTTATTCCAGATCTGATGGTGCAAACATTCACTTCAACTTCTTTCCCACACATCTGTGACTTTAGCAATGAGAGCATTCCTGTGCAGATGAGTTTAAGTAGATGAAGTATTTAATACAGGGAGAACCCATTCCAATGCACAGCATCAATATTGTCCATTTGACTTCTTGCCCATGATCAGACTTCTGAGATGCCATAGATTTGGTGAATGTGAGGCCAGTTATTGTGGGACAGAGGAAAAAGAGAGGGTTGAATGGAGAGCATTTTCCTCCTAGAACAATGTATATTTTAAGCACACACATGCAATCAAAAGTTTCCCTGTGCTGTGATTCTGCAATATGCATTACTTAATAAACCATATCTGTCATAACTCGATAAACTCCAGTGTTTATATTCCACAGGTAATTTGGCAACACTGAAATTGCTCATACTGGAGTAACTAATTCTAAGCTCTGGTTTACCAATTGTCATGACAAATGATCTTTTACAAAAATAAAGATTACAGTTAAATATAACAAAAATTGCATTATGAATGCAGTGCATTGAAATTTAAAGAAAATATTTTTGGCAGTATAAAAACGTTTGGAACTCAATGCATGTTCCCAGACAAGTATAGAAGATATGACATTTTTTGTCAAAATATATTCTATTTCTTTGTAATGAGGTACATATTCACAGAAGTTTGTGTAGTATCTCATGAATATGAAAGTGGCCTGGTTGTCTCTCAATAATTTCTTTTTGATGCCTTAAATTAAAAAAAAATTAAGCTCATGCTTTTCTCTCCTGCCTGTATACTGAATACTTTCATTATGAACAAAAGCTATTTTATAACTTCAGCAAATAAATGCCAGTCATTCAAGGAAGAAAGTTTATCTTTTCCTACATATCTGATGCAATAAATCGAAGTGTTTATTTCTACCATCAATTTCATTTGAGTCCCTTGTTTTTTTGAGAAATGGAAAGAAATGTTTTAAGCTATAACTTTGTATGATCTATATTATCAAATAAAGAGATAATAATGCACTTGATGGGCATTAACATGAAAGCTGGCGCTCCAGCCACATATAACAAGTATCTCATCACCAGACAGAGAGCGAGTCTGTTAAATGTGCCTTAGACAGAAGGCTTTTTTTGGGAAAAACAGTAAAAGCATCTTGTATCCAGCTTCAATCTGAGATGAAAAAGATGTCCAGAAGCATGGCCATTAGGATATAAATCACTATTGGAAAGAGGGAAGCTGTGTTTCTATAAGTGATTAGAAAAAAATGACTCAGTGATGCTCTTGGTCTTTGAAAAGTGGTGTGTTGTCGTCGGACCAACGGCCTCTTTTCAATCACTCTCTGCACTGACAAAATAGCATTGACTCCATATAGGTTACAGAAGATCCGCCGTCTAAGAATTAATCACACTGGTTTAACTTGTTTAATCTCACAGAATCCCTCTAGGACGTTCTCTATGATGCTGCTTCCTGTTTCACCTCCCATCAGCACAGGTAGAGATCAGAGTCTTAACGTTGTTCCCCGAAGAGCCTGTCAGCTGCATCCTTTGTGGTCCATGAAAGTGCATCATAAAATAATTAAAAACCTCCCCTTGCAAACAGAAGTTAGTACTCATGTAGGATTCAGTTACATCTTCAGTTAAGAATATTTGGGATTAGGTAAAGATAAAATTACAGTAAAGGCAAGCAATGCAAAGGCCTGCTATTTGACCTCGCTAAGACCCCATCACATGCTGTTGTTGGCTTATGTCCACAGAAGTATTCCCGTGAGCAGATTAGAAATACAATAATATTTAGCCCAAAGCTGGTTGGAGAAAATGGAATAGAGTGCTTTCTGTGTTCTACTGTGTCTGTCTACAATAATTCTGGCATAGTTTCTACCATCACCTACCTGTTTCTACCATCACCTACCACCACCTCCTATCACCTGGCTGTTTTGGGGCCCCAGCCTTGAAATTATCTGAAAGGAAGCTTGGTAGAAATGAAGAATCTCAGGCCCTTCTCAGCACTCCTTAGTAAGTATCTTCACTTTAAAAAGATCCCCAGTATATTTGTGTGTACATTAAAATTTTAGAAGCTCTGTTCTGTGTTATACTTACTTGATTTAAATCAACACATGACTTGCTCTGTGCTGGCTAGAGCTAGCTTCTCTTGATCTTACAACTCAGGATAGAATTTTATCTGCTTTTTCTCCTATTGCATTTGTACTTTTCACTGGATGAATAGAGAATATTTGATGCAGGAGCAATTTAACATTGACTTAAGCTATTCAGCTTCCAATTAAATTTATTTTGAACAGATTTACTGTGTGATAATAGTATGTATAATATGCTTGGCATAGAACAATTAAGTATTAAGCAGAGCAGTACAGGTTAATTGTATATATTCTGAGGTTTTTTGTTCTGTCAGAACTTCTTATTAGTGACATTTGAAAAACAAGTTACTTAAAACACTGTTAATGAACAGAATGCTGTTTGCCTACCTTTTCTTATGGTTAGACAACAAACTCATATTTCAGCTGTCCAAAAGCTTAAATAAATATATAAGATATAAAATAAGGTACATTTTAATGTATCAAGTTATTCTGCTGGATAATCCTTTTTCATACTAACATGGATTACAGTTTTTGTTTTTAAAAATAAGATGTTTGTGAGGAATGGGGTTTTATTTGTGTTATTACAAAGCAGTTTCCTCTCTCAAAGAGTAGCTGCTAAGACCATGACTCAAACTTTCAAATAAAAATAGAGAATACAGAATTTTAAATCTAAATAGTAAAGGCTCCTAAGAATGATTTTTATAGGCCACTGCTTGCTTTCAGAAAAAAAATCTTCATACTTTGCAATCTAACTTTTACTAGCTTGTATTTGTAAACATTGGCTGAAGGGTTGAACTAGCTTAGTTTACCAAAGTAACAATGTCTTCCGTAGTACACTTCAAAAATTAGTCACCCTACAACGTAGTGTGTTGGAATTAAGGAAAATGGTAAAACTGATGTGTAAGGTTAACATATTCTGAGTTTATTTCTGAGTTTGTTGTAGTATTGCTTAATCCTGTGTGTTTCCTGTGAATTCATCTCCTAAGTAGATGCCATGGGAGTGGCATATGCCACAAAAAGAGATGGCTCCTTGAGCCTAAATCCTAGAGTAAAGGAATGGGACAAAACCACATTGACCCTTGACTTCCGTTCTACATAATGTGAGGGAGAAGGAGCACTTGTTTTTGTTAGGCATGAACGACTTAGATTGTTTGTTACTATAGCATAATCTTGCCTACACTGACTGATGAGATGATTGGCTATTCTCTGTCACTGTCGGCTAATTTTTCCTTCCATTCTCTCTTTCTCTCTCTCCCTCTCTCTCCATGTATATGTGGATATGTCTATTTTTTCTCAATTTATGTTTACATATAGCATCAATTGCTTCATGTCTTCTATTGTGACTTCAATTACATTTTTGGTTTTTTATGTCTTTCCTTTCCTACTTCTAATACCTACTTACTATCAACCGCTAAGAAGATAAATCATTTGTCATCCTGTTGTGTGGAATGTTTATGACCAGCCAGTTAGTTGACAACTGGTCAGTCTTTATATTGCCGTATAAGAAGGGAACCCTCCAAAACCCCATAGGATTACATTCTGGATGGTGGTCCGCTTGTAGTACAAGCTTCCCCTGCTAAGTGAGTGTTCTAGGAACCCACCTGTATCAGTGTACTAGTTGGCATTGTTGTGAGAGGCTGCATTTGGCTTCAGTGAAAGGATTAGAGGACTCATTGCATTTGACCATTTCATGCTGTGTGATTTAGGAGTGCATCTCTCCACACTGTTCTGAGTGTTTACCAATTTTTGACTGAAAACAGCATAACCACCATGCCTACCCCTTCGTATTCACCCAATCTCACCCTGAGCAACTTTCCTCCTACCCATGAAAAAATCCTCAAAGGGAAACGTTTTGCCAATGTGAAAGAGGTGAATAAAAAAACAGCAGGAGCACTAAAAGGTGCCAAAACCAACAAGTTCAAAAATTGCTTTGAGCAGTAGAAAGAAAGTCTCAACAGGTGTATTGCAATGAATGGAGAGTACTTTGAAGGTGACTGAAGTTTAAACATGTAAGAATAAATATACAATTTTTAATAAATAAATTCTAGGGTTTTGGGGTCCCATCTCATATATAAGGACTCTTCTATGGCATGTCATTTACTATATGGGGAATAATTTTGGTAACAATTTCATGATTGGAAAAGTGTCACATTGCCATAAATTTTCTTAGGAATAATAGTTATTAGAGTCTATGTCTTCAAGGCTTTCTCAAATCATTAGCATCTATTAATAGAGTAATTGTACTATCACTCTGGAGTTTATTCAGGAAATCCGGATGTATTCAGAAACTAAAATGACATTGAAAAGAAAATGAAATATTTCTACTGTGGTTTCTCTTTATTAACCGAGTACATATTTTAATGAAAATTATACTGATCTCTTATTTTAGGATATTTTATTTGGTTTATTTTACTATTAGTCATCCTAGTTTTAATCAAAGGAGATGAATAGTAGCATTCTATTCAATCACTATTAGAAACCTTATAACAGAGAGAGAGAATTCTATACGATTTCCAGGCACTGCTTAGTCTGCTGTGTTTATGAGTTGATCTAATCCTTGCAACCACTTTTCAGGTTGACAATTCTTAAAACACCAGTGAATATACATGCCAATTTCATTAAATATCACTGTGAACAATGCATCTTGAGTTATTTTTATAACTTAGCGTATTTGTCCCACAGCAGAGAAATAGCTTCAACGTTCTTTCATTTCTGTTCAATCAGTTTTCACAAACTCGTGTTCCTCTGTAGGTCTATTTCATTTAGTCATGCACTGCAGAAACCAAAAGCTCAAAATATCTCTAAAATTGCTGAATGGAATAAAGTCAAAATAGAAGCTCAGACAAACAGCTGAGCATCCACCCTCGGAAATAACCCTGCGGTGTTTAGTGGCAACAATGGGGACAGAATGCATTAGAAATAGTACAGTTCTTGGCCTAACATATTTGAAAAGAAAAGTCTGATTTTGGTGCTTTCTGTATGATCTTCACTTATCTGAGTATCAGTGCTGCCACCCATAACACGTTAGATTCACTATTCATTGTATACAACTGGAGATTCTTGTTGTGAGGATACCCTGTATTCCCCTAAGTCAGTGCCTGTCATTTCAGGCTGCCTCTGTACAGCTTGGACTCTTCCCCAGGACTGGGATGGACTATTAGACTAAGCAGTACCTTATACTTTTCATCTTTCTCAAACTCATCTTTCCCTATGTTTCAAATCCAGATGGATATTTTCATTGTCTTATTTTAGATAATTAATTTTATTGTATTAATGCTCTGGACTGAATCGTGTTCCCATAAAATGTATGTGTTGAAGCTCTAACTTTCAATGTGACAGTAGTTGGAGGCAGGGTTTTTAAAAGGTAATCAGTGTTAAATGAAATCGTCTGGATGGAAGCATAATCCAAAAGAATCGGTTGCTTTATATTGAATTAAAAAGAGGAAGATTCATTCCCTCTTCTCCCACCCCACCCCCACCCCATCTCTCTCCCTATGCACACGAAGAAGAGGCCATGTGAGCAAACTGTGAGATGGTTGCCACCTTCAAAATAAGAGAAGCCTCAAAGTAAAAACTTCACTAGCTATTAGGGAAATGCAAATCAAAGCCACAGTGAGATACCACCTCACACCTGTTAGAATGGTTATTGTCAACAAGGCAAATGATAACAAGTGTTGGAGAGGCTGTGGAGAGAAAGGAGCCCTCACTCACTTCCAGTGGGAATGTAAACTGGCACAGACACTATAGAAGACAGTATGGAGATTCCTCAAAAAATTAAGAGCAGAGTTACCATATGACCCAGCAATGACTTTTCTGGGTACCTGCCCCAAATTTTTCGAACTATTTATTTGCAAAGAAATATGCACCCCTATGTTCACTGCAATATTATTCACAGTCACCAAGGCAAGGAAACAACCAAAGTGTTCTTCAATAGATAACTGGATAGAGAAGATGTGGTATATACAATGGAATACTACTCTGTAATACAAGATGAAATACTTTCATTTGTAACAACATGAATGGACCTTGAGAATAGCATGCTAAAAAAATAAGTCAGACAGAAGAAGTTAAGAACCATCTGATTTCACCCTTATGTGGGATATAAAACTGAAAGCAACCAAAGAACAAGCAAGAAAAAACAAACAAAAACTTATAGACACAGAGAACAGTATGGTGGTTCCCAGAGGTAAGGTGGGGGAGGGTAATAAAGAGTACAAGGAGATCAAATATATAGTGATAGAAGATGATTTGACTTTGGGTGGTAGGTACACATTGCCATGTACCGAGTTTGTATCATAGAAACATACACTTGAAACCTATACAATTGTATTAATCCATGTCATCCCAATAAATTTAATAAAAATAGAAGAAAACTGCATTGCAGGCACATTGATCTCTGGACTTCCCAGACTCCAGAATTGTGAGAAATTAGTTCCTGTGGTTTAAGCCACCCAGTCCATAGTATTTTGTTATGGCAGCCTGAGCTGACTAATACGGTTGGTTTCCTACTGTCCTGCTATCCACCCCCCTAGTCCACAGCCTGTTGGAGTGAACATATCTTTATCTGTCAAACATCTCTTTAGTATCCTTAAACCAAAGAAATGACATAAATAGTAGGAATGGAAATATTGGTTTGCTATATGGCAATGGAATATACATTAGGGTTCCTATGAAGATAATTAAGGAGCAGACATAAGTAAGATTCTGTTTACAAAAGGGAATGAGTGGGAGGTGACAAGAATTATAAGGAAGTCCTCTCTGGTGTGGCCCAGTAGATTTAGTGCTGGCCTGTGAACCCAAAGTTCACCAGTTTGATTCCCAGTCAGGGCACATGCCTGGGTCACAGGCCAGGTCCTCAATTTGGCATCTGCTAGAGGCAAACAATTGATGTATCTCCTGCACATCAGTTTCTCTGCCTCTCTTTCTTTCTCCCTCCCCCTCTCTCTAAAAATAAATAAGTATAATCTTTTAAAAAAAGAATTATAAGGAAAACTCTATCTCTGATGATCCCAATGTGTTCCTTCATTGGTTTTCAAAAACACACACACACAAATCAAACAAAAAACTAGCAACTAGTCAAAAGGGGAAAGAAGACATAAATTTATTTTTTGTATGTTTAAATCAACTGCTTGTTTTTTTTCATTTTCCTGAAAAAGTTTAAAAAAGTAACTGATTTCATATAAAAAATGAGTGACAGAAAAACATAATGTCAAATCCCACACATTTCATTATAATATATGAGAAAAGAGCAAAATAACATCAATAGAAAATTAAAGCAAACCAGAAAGATAGGCTTCTATAGAATATATTTTAAACTTATGTTTTATTTTTAAATCAGCTGGGAAACATAAAAGATGTTAAAAAAACAAAAGGAGTAACTTTAATAACAAGGTGAAGAAATTAGTCAAAGTACATGTATGAAGGACCCATAGATGTGGACAACAGTGTGGAGATTCACTATGAAAGTGGGGGGCAAGCTGGGTGGAAGGGAGCAAAGGGGGAAAATTCAGACAACTTTAATAGCATAAACAATAAAATATTTTTAAAAAAATAATTAGAAAAACTTAAAACACAAGTGACAGAATATAGGAAAATTAAATATAAAAGAAAACATTTAGATATTAAGACTAGACTAAAACACAAGAACAAGTCAACATAGTAAAATATAAATATAGGTAATTATGTAAAATATGTATAAATTAGCCTATGAAATATGATATATAATGTACGATATATATGAACACATAAATACAGAAAATTAAAAGGATAAAACTTAAAAAAATAAATGGAAAAAGGTAAAAAGGATTAAATTAGGCAATGAGAACTCTTAATGTGAAAATAAATACCAAAATACAGTCTGAAGAGAAATCAAAACAAGGGCCTAAAATAAATACTAAGTTTCAGCAAAAAACTTACAGTGAAAAAATATGTTGTCATCAAACTTTTTAACACCAATGATTTATATCAGAAGAATATTGAGTAATACATTGATACTCAAGAAATGAAAATATGGGAGGTGGGAAGATGGTGGCGGAGTAGGACAAAGGATTTCGCTTCTCTCCACGTGCCGGAGAAGGACCTGGCTGATCTGCGGAAGAACACAGCAGATGCTAAACTGGGACTCAGCATATAAGAAAGCAGGACTCCAGAGACTGTAGTGGACACTGAATGACCAGAAGTTGAGGAGAGGAGACGACCACAAATCAACAAGGTAGGAGGGAGCAGCACAGAGGCGGTGGCGGGGCCCCCTGCCAGGCCAAGCCAGGGCCCGGCCCGGCCGCCCCGGTCTCTGAGAGCTGAGGGTGGGCAACACCGTCTCTGGGAGAGAACTGGTCACCGGCACCACCCCTGTCTGGCAGGGCGCAGATTGGAAAACACCATAAGAGATCGGTCTTCCAGTAGTGGCAGAGAGAGGAGTGAGCATTCGGAAGCAAGCTCCGATAACTCGTGGAGTCAGGTTGCTGGCTTGGGAGAACTGAGAGTTGCCAGAGCACTCCCTGCTTCAAGGGGCCCGTGCCTGCCTGCGAGCAGTCCCGGGGAATCTCGGACTGCTGTCAGGGCCTCCAGAAGTGGGTCAGTTTCGAGCTCCATCCCTACTCAGCCGGCACAGATCAGCTCCATCCCTGCTCGCCGGTGGCGAGGCTGTGCAGACCGTCTGAATCCTTGCTCAGCTGGCGCGGACTAGGAGACACTGTGAGTCAAGCATTGATCTTCAGCTTGACCAGCTGCAAGTCGCTCACGCCTCCCCGGTTCCC